>NC_141146.1:139027007-139345340 GCF_053477565.2 Lygodium microphyllum
TTATTTGCAGTTGGAGATTGCTGATTCAGATAACTTCTTGGGACGTGGCAAAGGATCAAGAGCTAGTGGTAGTACATTGAAAGACATTGCACTCGGCCACTACTTGGCTAGGATTCACCCTGATTCCTTTTTAGTACTTCATAGTAGTTTCTCAGAGGATGCAGCATGGCCCATACTTTGTATTAAAGCTCTTACAAGGCTTCTAGGTTTCTCAGGATTACAATATAATGCCCACAAAGTAATGTTTTTGGAAAAGACTGCAGCAATTAGGATTTTTGGCTATGGTCCACGTTACTCTCCTTCTAGAGCAGGATACTTTTTGGCATTCATATCCTACGCCTTGGCTGCAAACCGAATTGATGTAAAATCTATAGCTGGCTACAAGAGAAAGAAATTTCTACGTTATAGAGGAAAGATTCCTGAGGAGAAAGAGAATGTGAGAGTTTTGGAAAGTTAGCTTTGTATATATTCTTTCTTATATATAAAAGTGCGACTGCTCATGTGTCATTGCCGTCTTTTATCTGCATTCTTTGAAGTTGTCGTCGAAAAAACCAATTGAATAGCTCCTCCAAAGCATTGATTTTTGTAACTCCTCCCCCATGCCTTGTGCTTCGAAAATAACTTGTGCGTGCTTGATAGTGGGATTTTTCCATGCCTTGGTTACTATAAGTTGCTAAGGGGCCATGCTCCTCCACAAAGTAAGGCCTATGAATATGAATAATATGCTGCAATACAAAGTAACACTAATTTTATACCAATTGAAAAACCTGTCAAAATAAACCCATATTAAATAAATGTTTCTTTACCAGATAAAAAGTGATATCTTTTTCTCCCCATGCCTCTTTTATCGCCTGAACAAGATTTGTGATTGATCTTTTGAACTCTTCCGCATATGTATATGTTGTCTTATGTTGCCTGAGGAGTTTCAGAAAAACATCAAGGTGTATCCAGACCTCCATTCTAAGAAACGCAAGCCTTGGAGTGCTTGCAACATTTGTTGTGATCTCACATAGCTCTCTCCAACACTCCCAAGTCGCATTCATCTGCTTTCCTGAATGGTTTCCCAAGAATCGTCTAGCTTTTGAGCCTCCCATAGAGACATCGGCCAAGATATCTCTTGTCTTTCCTGAAAGTATTGGATCCTTTCTCAAGTGAACTTAGCCCCCATAAAATCCCATTTTCGATAGTAATGCCTCGCATTTATCAATACACTCATCTGATAAAGATAATGGCTTAATGGAATATGCGTAGTCAAGATGCAACCTGAGAAGCTTATCGATTATTCTAATCTCTGCATACAAAGTACAAATATGAACATTCTTAAGAGAGATTGAAAGAATGGGATTTTAGATGTCTTCTATGTTTTTAAATTTACTCAAATCTATAGAGTCTCTATTTGGGGCTCTTCTTACCGGTCGCAAACTACTCCAATCTTTGGATCCAATACTTTCCATGCAATAAATGCAAGGATATTTTGCATTTGCACCATTACATATTCCAAGCATACATTTGATAGTTTTTAAATCAGCACTCATATGCCATTCCACATTAAAATTACCAACCCCATTAACTACCAACATTTCGCCTTCATTTTGAGACTTAATGATATTTGGAATACCTGTATGGTTGAACAACCATTTCAACGTTTGATGATTTTCAATTGGTACCTGGGCTGCACCAATCCACCAAATCTCCATCTTGGATTGGATCTTATGCAATGGAGCTTGGCCCTCACCATTGCTATGGTCCAATGCCATTTTCATGAGGCAAATGCTAATTCTTTCCATCTTCTGTCCCTTTTGAATCTGTGCTTCATCCAACTTCAAGGCAAACTTTAGAACACCATAACTTTCTTCTATTGTGATTTTATACATGTGAACCATTGCAATTTGCACCTTTTTTAGATCAACCCATATATTGTTAAACACATTGTAATCAAAAATTACCTTTTTTTTTGTTTTTCATAGGACATAGACCTTTCGATGTGAATGTAATCTCCAAAAACATGTGGAATCTTGTGATTCATGGCAATTCTTGTAGTCGAAACTACAAGAGCTCGAGGCAATCCAAATATAGTTATCCTATTGCGTTTAAGATTTTTAAACCATAATCCAGAGATAACACAATAACCTTTTCGACTTATACCCACAGTATCACATGTCTCTACAATTTCATTTGCTTTCACCGTGCCTTTTAAGTCCTTCACTAACTCTTTGAGAGTTGGATCTCTCAAATCTGCATTTTCGGGTGACTTAAGAATCCTCAAAATATCTTTCTTATTCATGGTTTCCTTCAAAAGTTCGATTCTTTCCTCATTCTCTCGGATATTGATGCCTAATATGTTAGAGACATATTTCTTTGTAAGATTTAGTCTCCTTTTCTTTGCTCTCTCACACAAGTTGGTTATATTTTTTAATGGTCTTTTCCTCTCTCTAAATCCTATTGGAGTTTCTCTCAAGCGTGTTAGCTTATCCTGCAATGACTTGTTAACATTTTTCAAAACATCAATCTGACTTGTCAACTCTAAAATATTTGTTTGTGTAGTTTCTAGTGCTTTTTTCATTTCGTGCATTTGAGCTATATATATATATAAGATGCAGAGTATAACCTCATACAGTAGCCAAGCATCCCATTGTAACCTTCTCCAACATATCTTATATAGTCATGGACATTGAAAAAAGGAGGTGATTTACCTGTAGAAGGATCCCTGGAATAAATATTTCCGTCCACCCACAAATCTATATGCTTCATTCCTTGTGTTCGCAACTTGTTGGCTTCAATCTCATCTATCAATACTCGATGATGTATACTTCTCCAAGATGTGTAAATCGGATCTAGCTGAACAGTTAGCTTGTATTTACGTGTGCTTGTGCCTGTGTTATTTGAAGAGGTATTACTAGACATTCTAGCAAATGAACCGAGCAAGAATCTCACAGTGATAGGAAGCAAGTGCAACAAAAAGAATGGCAAAAGAGAATAGTGTGTAGAAAGAAAATGCGGGAGCAAACAAATGCAAATTTCGTACAAAAATCTCGAAAATACAAAATCTCTCGAGTTCCAAGAGAAAAACGGCCGAAAAGGTGACCCCTGACCCGGATTAAAAGATGAGGGCAATTAATGGCCGACCTCTTCAATGAACCAAATATTCTCTCATTAATCACATATGGACAACCAAATTTAGAGGTTTTATTCTTCCTAAACCTCAACTAATTAGCAACTTAATCACTTTCTTACAAGTGCTATTTTTGAAGCGTTTTTGGCCCTAATGGTTGTGTTCAATGCTTACACCAAACATATAGAGTTCCAGTATCACTACTTGTCTGATTTGATTGAGTATAGGATAATAGAGCTAGTATGTTATCCAATAGACGAGAATGGAGTAGACATATTCACCAAATCTCTTACAAAGGATATTCTTTTAGTCCATATTCAAAGACTCAAACATTGGGTCGAGAATATAGTTCACTATGGGTGGATATTGAGGCACAATGTTAGATATGGTCAATGTCCCACCCTCATAAGGTGCTACCAAAGATTCATGGTGCTCAAAGTTACAAGCCCCCCATTATAAGGAAAAAGCAACTTGTGATCGCAAACATTTGAGGGATGTAAACCTATATGTTAAATGAGGTCTATATGATCAGATGGCAAAAAGATTACCTTTTGGTTCTAGCCTTTGTGTTAGATAGAATAGTTTAAGCATGTACCAACTCAAGGCACATCACATCAAGTTGCAAAGTGTGGGAGTTGTAAAGGGCCCCTATTGCTAGTCCTAAAGCCATAACCTATTAATAAAGGGAATATTTCCTAGCCAACTAATGAAGATGACTAATATGGTATATCAATCAAGTCAACTTGACCACCTTTACATCTTACGAAAAGGAAACCCCCTTGAAACCATGGTCATTTATCTTTCATTGAGTTAGAGTACTTTTAGCTAGCCTTAAGCTCTTTGCCTAGTGCCTATGTAAATTAGAATCTAAGCTTCATATGGTAGCACATGGGTAGATAGAACCACCTTTGATTTAGTCTACTTGCAATCAAAGAAATTTCATCTATTCTCTGATTTTTTGTGCACTATCTATTCCTTGCTCAAATTTTGTATGCTCCATCATGTAAATTATTACATAATGTACCCTCATGAAATCTAGTGGCAATTATGGTTTAATAAAAATGGGGGGATAGGACTATTTGATGAGTTTTGGTATATTTCAGAAGAAACTATTACAAGGAATAAGGTTTAATGCCATCTTACCTACTTGTACTAACATGCCAATATATACATTTAGACCTATAAATTTTATAGTGAAGTAATCTATGCTTACAAAGTCAAAATAGAATATGTCTATAATAAGAAGAAACAACTACTATGAAACAAAGTAAAATAGTACTTTGTGAGTGAATACATTATGCAGAATTTCTTGGAAACCTATTTTTTGCATCTTTATTTGCAAGGTTAATGTCTTCCCTAATGAATGCATGAACTCATATTTGTATTTGATGCTTGTAGGAGGCAGTGGTATCCAATCACCAACTTTGAATGCTTCCCTCTATCATTCTCCATATTCATCCTAGAATCATACACAACCATAGTAAGGATAGTGTTACTTGTGACATAGATATAGTTAATGCACATTGAGACATATATTAGAATGTGAAACATGTAGATTCATGTTTAGCATAGAAGTGTTTAGCATGCCTACTATATGGCATGATTAAATATGGATAGAGATCTAATTCAATAAGATTGAGGACCAAAGTGGTTTTACCTATCCATTTACTCATGGATGAATCTAGAAAAGGGAGAACGATAGCATTTTCCAATTTATCCTTCATGTGAGAGACCCTTTTGATTTGGTATAATAAGCTCAGAGCTTGCTTGTTGGTGGAGCATGTAGAAGCAAAGTGATTAGGGGAGGGGGGAGAAGATTTAGGGTGGAAAAGGTGAGAAAGACAAAACAAAGAGAATCTACAAGTCTACAAAGGTGGATTAGCAATATTTCATAGATAGGGAGAGTTGTAGTGGAAGGGAAAGAGAAGTGGAGGAGAGGAAGTGACAACAAGAGAGGCAATGGTGATGATAGAAAGAAGTAGTAGTAGGGCTAGGGGAGGACGGAAGTGAGAAATGTTCAAACCTTGCACATAGAATGGATAGGGGATCTTTTTAGAAGGAACAAATGTGCCTTCAAAGGGTTAGGGAGTTGAAAAATGGGCCCTACAAAAGACTAGGAAAGGGGATTTTCAAGAGTTATATAAAATCTTCCACAATGCTATATTTTTCTATTAGCGAAATAATGTGGAATCCTATGAGTGCACTCTACCAGTGTCCTATTGGTCAATTTTGGAGGGTAAAGACTTTAGTGAGACTAATGATTTGGCCTCCTTTGAGCTCACTTGTCCCTAATGGCTAGATATAATGTTGTCACTAAATTTGTCAATCATCCACCTTAAAAATGTATACTTTGTTTACAATAAATAATGTTAAAGTCAAACTTGAACCAAACTAGAAGAAGACTAATATGGACTCCCAAGATCATGCTCTATTAGAGTCCTATTCGTTGAGAATTGAGGGTGATACATTTGATAAAACTAATGATGCATTCTCTTTTAAATCCACTTATTCCCTAATGCCTAGATATAATGTTGACATTAAAACCATAAATGGCTCATTTGTCAATTGTAAAACTCAAAACAAGGTTAGGTATCTTCTAGTGACTCTATGCTAGAGTCAACTTGAAACAAAATAGAAGAGATTTATCTGAATGAGAAGAAAGAGGAAGTTGTTGAAAGCCTCTTGGTACATATCAAGGAGAATGTTGCCATTTCTAAATTGGTCGTTGTTGTAATTGAAATATGTTGTGGTAGAATAAATGAGGAAAAAATGCAATTAGACTTCTTAGAGATAATCTACTTTCCCTTTGGATAGATCAAACTCTTTAATAAAACAAATTGTTTTTCTCTCAAGAATAGTAGAAGTGCAATTGTGCAACCAATACAATGTAAATGCAGCATTGAAGTACTCACTTTCCAATTGAATGTATTGATAAAGAAACTTGTCTATTTCTCATGTTCCGTATGGTATCTTTGATGGCTCATGATCAATCTAGAGGGTTGCTTTCCTATTTTTTGAAAACAATAATTGTATGGAAGAATTTTGAAAAAATATAAATATAGGTTATTAGATATGCTCAAGGCCCCACCCCCATAAGGTGTTTCCAAGGATCTAGTATGGTGCTTAAAGCTATTAGTCCCCCATTATGAGGAGAAGCCATGTGTGAGCTGGTCTTGACCAATATGTCAGATGAGATCTATGTGACCGGATGGCAAAAGGGTACTTGTGGGAATAGCCACTATGTTAGATGGAGTATTTAAATTGGTAGCCACTCAAGACACACTGCATTAAGTTGTGGGGTCCTAAGGGAGCTAGTGGCCCCCTTGGTGGGAGTTTAGGGGCAATTGCATTGAATAACGGTGTAGGGAACTTCCCTACAATACTCCATGGTTGATTAATCAATGTTAATATGTATGTCAGTTAGACTGACCTAACCACCTTTGCACGCTATAAAAGGGAGACTCCTTGAGAAGCATGATCATCTATCTTTTGCCCACTCATAGTTATTTGTGGTAGCCTTAAACTCTTCACCTAGATTCTACCCAAGTCAATCATCTATATTTTGCCCACTCAGAGTTACTTGTGGTAGCCTTAAACTCTTTGCCTAGATTCTACCTAAGTCGATATATAAGCTTCACAGTGGAAATGCACAGATGGGTAGAGCTATCTTGTATCAGTCTATTTGGCATTATGGAAATTTATGTTCTTCTCTAATTTGTTGTGTTCTCTCTATTCTATTCTTAAATTTTGTATACTATGCCATGTAGCTTTCACATAGGCTACTTCTTTGAGGGGAAAACATGACATCTTTGCAACAATATACATATGTTGCTATCGTAATTTATTATTATAGTCTCATCTCCATAGAATCTTTAAACCCTAAGTAAGGCAAGCTACCTTGTGGAATAGCACGTATTTCTTTCAATGAATTTTAGTGATGAGATGGATACATATGACCAACATATTTTAAGAAATGACAACCCAAATGGTCTAAGTAAGGCAAGTTACCTTACCTGGTGTTGGCCATGTTGCTTAGATAATTATGATACGTTATCATGATAAGTCCATAATAACCTAGAGAATAAACTACGAATAAATCCATCCCAAAGATTCATCCCCATCAACAAGCTAATAAATGAGAATCCCCCTATTGTTATGCATATTTAGAAGCATATCCTTGGTAAACAATCAAACCTGTCAATCATTAAACCTTGGTAATCAATCCCCCTATTGTTAGGCATATTTAGAAGCATATCCTTGGTAAACAATGAAACCTGCCAATAATTAAACAAGATCCTATCCCATCCTTAATGTTGAAGACAAGTTGTTGCATTGAATCACATGTTGCAAACGCATTGGAGTGAATTCACCAATACAAATCAATTTGAAATATGGTCCTTTTAAAAGATATTGCAACACACTCCTCGTAGCCAACCATGATTGGATGTGTCACTCTACTAACTTGAGACTAACTTTTTGCAATGTAGGAGCAAGCTTGAATCAACAATCACATGCATTCTTAGAAAAGGGCAAGAACTGTTGTAAAGAAACATGGTGCATCTACTGAAAAAGAGGTGCCACTTCAAGATTGAAGCATTGTTGGTTGTTTCATTTAATGATGCAACGGTATTGTTTGTTGCATGTGAAAGGATGCTTTGAATGAGTGGCAAATTCCAAGGTTTCTTGTGCATTAAAGACTATTAGTATGCATAGAAATAACATATTGACAATCATCAAGCTAGGAAGAGAGAGATGTACAAATGCAACTTGCAAAAGCATTCCTATTGTGCTATAACAAATAAAAGAGCCACAAATAATACATTCATAAACCGAGAGAGAGAGAGAGAGAGAGAGAGAGAGAGAGAGAGAGATCCTGGTAAAGAAGGCAGTCGAGGTGGTTGTCCCGAAAGAGAGTCTTCTTGGTTTGTTCTTGCGCCATTTGGTGCATGCAGCTTGGCACAATGCGCCTCAAGCGCTCTCTCTCTCTCTTCTCTCTCATATACACCAACGAGGCGCATTGTGCACAAGCTGCTGCACCCAATGTAAAGAACATTCATTCACACACACACACACACACTCTCTCTCTATGTCCCTCCCTCTCATACATTGTGCACAAGCTGCGGCGCCCAATGCGAAGAGCATCCATCCCCCCCCCACCCTCTCTCTCTCTCTCTCTCTCTCTCTCTCTCTCTCTCGTGTTGAAACAATCACGATGAGATAAGGCAGGTCGCCCCGCTCTTCATTTATAAGAAGAAGAAGAAGAAGAAGAAGAAGAGAAGAAGCTGCCGGAAGTGATAAGGCCTTGGGCGCAATGCTTATCATCAGGTGTTTTTGTCGTGAATTATTGGGCATTTCACAAGACAAGTAGGCCCCCCCGCCCCCCCCTTCTTCCGTCGTTGCAAAAGTTTCCCCCAAGAAAAAGACACCGTACCAGAATCTGCCACATGTCACACTATTGACAGCCCACGCTAATCCCTTCATATCGATGATACATAAAAAGCATAGTAGGTTCCTTTAAGCTCCAAATAGGAATAATGGAAGTTGGAACACAGAGAGTCATGAAAGGGTAAATGTTGGATGGGGTCTTTTCCAAGTCTTGGAAAGACAATTCTTAGAGAGCTGGGTTTAGATAAGCCAAAACACACTTTGTGAAATGGTATCCATGCTATCAATGGAATCATTGGAGCTTGAACATCATGGGTTATTCTCAAATCCAAACCCACTTATTTACTTTTGACCATTGACTTTTCCACTTACATCTCACAAAGTTATCCAGACCGCCATCCGGTTGTATGTTGGAAAGTGGGATTCCTATGCATGAGAGGAGAATATGATAGAAAGAGGCCATCCGGTTGTATGTTGGAAAGTGGGATTCCTATGCATGAGAGGAGAATATGATAGAAAGAGGCACCTGATGTGACTAGCTAAATAGGAGTGCCTAAACTAATTCTCCTCATGTGCAAGTAAAACCCTATCTTGTATAAGCCTATGCAAATCTTCAATGAATATTGGGCATGAATGTGATGTATATAATAATCAAACGACTATCACTGGAATATCTTTTGACAATCTTCCCAAGTTGGAAGGTCTTAACTGGTGGTGCCATTTACCTCATTTAACCAATGAAATACATGATATTGCTTGTTTCAAATACCATTTTCATACCAAAATTCGAGCATTAATAGTGATTGGTCTAGAGCTAATGAAAGATAGTATTCATTTTGCCATTCCAATGATAATACTGTTATAATTGTGATTTTCTTTAGTTGCTCTATAAAGTTAATTGTTGCTTGGGTGAGAAATATGGATAGCATGGTGGGTTGGTAAAGTATCGCATGGTGAGCAACCATAACGATGCACTACTAGTTCTCATCAAGGATGGAACTAGCCACCATAAGCCATTTTGCCAACATATAGAATCGGATACAAATGCATGTATCCTAGCATTGTTGTGTGAAGCATAAGATGTGAGATCTTTGCCACTTACTAGATCCATCCAAGTGCTCTAAATAGATAATCTTTCACTTATTCATAGAGGTAATTGTATCAAAGTGTTACAATGCTTTCACCTTAAAAAGTATTTTCAATCATTAGCTTGACAGGTTTTTTCTAATCCAATGTGCCTTTAGTTAAACAATCTACTTGTTGGACTTATGTATTGGTGTACATGTGGAGTGTTCCAAATATATATATATATATGGTTATTCAAGAGAGTCGTAATTGAGTATTATATTAGTAGGAAACTCACCAATCTTGTTATAATAGCTAATATAGTTATTTTGAAAAAATAATTTGGGATTTATTTTGTGAAAATTTTTCATTATATTTTCTATTCGTTGTATGATAATGTCTTGTTACACGTGTATGCATATGACATTAATCATGTTGTGCTAGGTGAATAGATGTGATTTAATGTGTTTTGTGGTTTTAGTGAGCGAATTTGGTGGTCAATGTAATGGATATGCTTTTTTATTATGGGTATAGCTTTAAACTAGTGGAAATATCCCCTATCTCTATGAAACCACTTTTCCTCATCAAAACCACCCATTTTCCCACATACTAAAGTTTTCACCAATTGAGAGAATCTTCAAAGATGGATTTCATAGTAGTGTTTAGCACATTAAAAGACTACCCTTTAGATAATCTAAAGTTGACAATTTATCTCCAACAAGAGTGTCAAGGAGAGGGCTGAGAGGTGAGAGAGACCAGAGCAGAAGAGAGAGGAAAGAGGAGAGAGAAAGAGTGATGAGAAAAGAGAAAGACTAGAAGAAAAGAAGAGAGAGAAGCCATGAAAGCTATGAACAATAATGTGAGATGAGAGACAATAATTGTATTATGAGTAAAGATGGAAAAAATTACATGTGCCACACCTTTTATACCTATATTAGTATGACAAGGTATTATTAATAACTCTCTCTCACTAACACATGTATTCCCAGCTTCTTACAATCCATCCTTGCACAACGGTTTTGAAACATAGTACTATTCTGATTTCAAATATACAAAAGATGTGATAGGAATCAAATAGTGAAGAGTTAGTTGTTGAATTGAATACATAAAGAAAATAATTTGCCATATACATAATCTAGATGTCTTAAAAAGGATTGGAGCCTTCAAATCTTCAAGAAATAACCTCTGTAAGGAATAGATAGCTTGTCATATAAAACACAACATGTGGAAGAAAACTACCATAACTTCTGATAGAAGCATCCAAATAGAGCATGCCACATATCAAAACGTAGCTACTAAAGCGTACTTTGGCCTTGTGTAGGTGGCTAACTTCTAAAAATTAGGTAGAGTAAAATTTATTCTAAAATAGATTGCGGTCCATACCCTATTGCAACTCACTCCCAGATGACTATATCTCAACCACCCACTAGTAATGCATCCTGTAGGTTGAAAAACTCATCCAAGATGGAATCTTTCCAAACCCTGTTTAGAGTGCAACTTGCTACCATATGACTATATCTCAGCAGCATTAATGCATCTTCTATGTAGAAAAGCTCTTCCAACATGGAATCTGGCCTCCAAGAAGCTTCCTCCACTATAAACTTTTCCACTTAATCAAATACTTGATAATGGAGCGAGAATGAAGCTTCTTTTCATGCTAACATATGACCTCCTCAGGAACGTACTGAATAAGTCCTTCTTCATCCATAAGAGGTAGCACATTAACTATTTCCACCTGAGTGCCATAAAAGAATTTGAGCTAACTAACATGGAAGACATTATGAGGTTTAGTAAAAGAGGAAAGTTTTAATCAATATGCCAAGTCTCCAATATGCTTCAAGATTCTATAGGGTCCATAGAACATGTGAGCACATTTGTTGTTAGAGTTGTCCTTTAGAGTAAGATCGCCTCTTCTCATCAGCATACACCTTCATTTGATATTGAGCTTTTCTAAGGTTCATCTTACATTGTTGAAGAAGGACCTATATTCTTTCCAATCCGTCCTTTCCATGAGGGCTAATCTTCTCTCATTGAAAATAACTGCCCATAAGTAAGGGTATCTTGTAGCCATACATAACCTCAAAGGGTGAAACTCCAATGCTAGCAAAAGTGGAGTTATTAGAGGCAAAATCAGCTACATGTAACCATGAATTCCACGAATGCTGTACATCATGATAGAAATGGCAAAGGTAAGTCTCCAACCACTTATTACCCTTTTTGTCTGACCATCAATCTGCACATGATAGACTATAGAAGGAGACAATTTAGTTTCCATGGAGTTGAATACTACCTATTAGAAGTTACTCATGAACTTGGTATCTCTATCATGCACAATGACATGGGGTAATCTGTGTAACCTAAAGA
Source organism: Lygodium microphyllum (assembly GCF_053477565.2). Taxonomy (NCBI): domain Eukaryota; kingdom Viridiplantae; phylum Streptophyta; class Polypodiopsida; order Schizaeales; family Lygodiaceae; genus Lygodium; species Lygodium microphyllum. The sequence goes on from NC_141146.1 coordinate 139,038,934, forward strand.
ATTGTTCGATAAATTGACTAGCTGCTTGTGAAGCAGTGAACTGAGTCTTAGTGGGAATGAAATGGGCTACCGTAGTGAGTTTGTCCACTATCACATAAACGCTATTCCAACTCTTTTTGGTAATAATTTGTGGAGTACTTGGGATACATTGTGAGCAAAAACGGCATATAGGCTGACCCAAAGAAGGTGCAATGTGTTAGGGACTGGCCCCAAGTTGGTCATGGATAGCATGCTGTCCCTGGTCTTTACCTATCCATTTTCATTGTAATATTTCTCAGACTAGTACTCTGCAATCCTCACTAAACCCACCCATCACTCCCCTCCAGTTCTCTTTGTTTTTTAGGGCAAAAACCTTCAGGGTGGCGATGGATTGTAACAAGCGAGATACATAGAAACTAGGGGTTAGATACCCAGTCACACTGACCGGGGTATATTAGCAGTAAGAGTCCCAGATTAGGGCAACCAGTTATTATCAAGAACGCACTATTCACCTTCATCTTCAGCTTCCATGGCTTCGCCCTTCCTTCTCTCCTCTTTTCTATCTTTCTCTCTCCTCTTCTCGTCTTCTTTTCTCTTCTTCTTGCTCTCTTTCTGTCCCTTTAACTCTTCTCCTCTCTCCTCTCAGCTTCATTCATTTCATCAATAGCATGGAATAGTGTGATGAGTTTTTGGGCCATAATGCTGATAAATTAGGCTCTAGACCATGGAAATACTTATGTAACTTTGCATCATCGCTCACACTCTCTAAATATTTGGTAATATTCAGAAATTGATTTGTATACTCTCTAATTGATAAGCTTATTTGGTCCATCTGATCATCTTTTTTCCAACTCCTCTTTCTCAATGGGAGATACAAATAGTTGAGCCATCTTAGATTTGAATTCCTCCCAACTATTAACCTGCTGATTTTCCCTCTTTATATACCTCCACTAGGGTATGAGCAAAGCCCTCAACGTGAAAAGTAGCAAAGTGAATCTTTTGTTCATCTGACCTAGGAAAAATATCAAAGTAGGACTTCAACTTGGAAGTCCACTCCTCCAAATCAACTGATGATGATGAATGACCGCTATATTTGGTTAGCACAATCTTATCATGGAGATTCATCCCAACAAAGCCTTGTTATCCATTAGTCACTTGGAGTTGCATGTCCATATAACTACCTTTGGGGTTTGAAAGATTAGAGGTACTCCTATGATAGTTGGTTTGAAACTTACGTAGAGGAATAGTTGGTTGTTTTCTAGTGGCTTGAGGAGGATTTGACCCATGAATGATCAAAATAGACTCATTAGCTCTCTAAAAAAGTCTCCCGACTCTCGTAAGTGCTATGTGGTATCCCTTTCTTTCCAATAATACCTAATTGAGGATTATTGTTTGATGGTTGAAAGGACTCTTTATCTCTACTCTCTTTGTCTACCATTTGTGTTCCCACAAGCATAGAAACATGAGAGCTAAGTTTGTCCAAAGAATCCTTAGTAGAAGAGGAAAATAATCCTTGGTAGATTGATCCACATGCTCCATAACTTCCTTGGTCTGTATGTTTGATTGAACCAACTATTCAGCCACATGATCCAATTTAGAAACCAAATCCATGTATTTGATGGAATGCCTAGTCTCATGGTTAGAACGAGTGGTATTACAAGTACTATAAACACTATATTCCTGTGAATATTCCTCACCTTGATGTGCCTTTCTAAACATCATTATTAGTTTTGTTCTTTACCTTGTTTCTAGCTATCTCTACTCACTAGTATAGTCCTAGTAGACCTCCTGTTACAAAAATGGCTATAACTTTTGACTCTGATATCAAAATCAAGAACTTTTTAATGAAAATCAAAACCACAAATAGCTCTTTAGGATGAGCTATAGCACTCAAATTTAGAAACAAAATAGAACATTTTGCAAATATTCTTTTATTACTATCCGAAAGAGTCATGCACCTTGTAAAACATTGTTTTAGTGTATACACCTCTCCCAAGTCAAAGATAAGGTCTTCCAATCCTATGATACCCTATGTATAACCTATAGAAGTTGAATACACTCTACAATACCCTATAGAGGTCCTATAAATTCTTTGAATTACTTTGTAACACCTATAGCCAAATAAAAGTCTTCCAAGAGTGATCCCAATTCACTGTTGGAGTGTATTACCCTATAAAACCTATAATCAATTGGAAATAACCTATAACACTTGTGAATGATTGAAAATTCAACCAAATGAAGACCCAAATGCCCTTTTTCTAATGAATGTATCTAAAACTTTCTCTAGGGAGTAGAATTGCTAAAATTCCTCCTGTAGCAAACCTGTAATAACATGTATAATCCATGTGGTTGATCCATGGAGTCCTAGACAATGGTATCTAGCTGAGAACTTTATGTCTTCAAGAACTCCACTTGTTGTACCTATGATGAGGGATATAACGGCATGATAGGCTCCTTACATGGGCTCTGAATCATTGAGAGGTGGGAAAAGTTTCCCCTAGGTCAATTGATTTCACCCCTTCGAGATCTTTAATAGTGGGGAAAGGTCACCTCTCTATTGTCCCACTATCTCCCCCGGCATCCATCTTTTTCGCCGATGGAAATATCAACATAGCAATAGTATTCTAATTAATAAATCAAGGATGAAAATGTGTAGCTGAAATTTTCTTTCAACCTCCCATGATATGCATGATTGATTAGTAAAAGATTGGAATGAAGAAATGAGTGTTGGCTGAGTGTCTTACCAATGCAATTTAGTGACTCACCGATTGTGAATACTTACCCTTTACAATAATTCAATCTTGGTCAAATAAAATTAGACAATCAAATCATGGTCATGCACCAATATATTATAAATGATACCCATGATGAAATAAGATTGAAATGAATGCTGAAATTCAATGAAATAGGCTCTGATCAAGAGCACTAATATCTAATCTATTAATCAATTTAGAGAATTAATTGACCAATAATCTCCCATCAACAAGTGGAAACACTTAAAGCAAGTGGATATAGAGAGATTTTAGATATTAAAAAAGTAAAATACCTTAATCAAGCTTGAAGAAGATGATTGATGCAAGCTTTAGTCCAATTATTGGAAGAATCTTCCATAATCCACCACTTATCCATCATAAAGCTCCAAGAGTACATAAAATCAGTCCATACATGATCAATAAGATTGAATCCATGAAGAACCAATGCCCCGAGCTTACTTGAATACTTGAATGCTGAAGATTCAGGCTTCTTGAAGAAAAGCCCCAAAATAGTTCTTCAATATGAGCTTCAAGAGGCTCAATATGTTGAAATTTCTTCAATTCTTCAATCTTCCACCTCAATGCTTGTTGGAGTAACATCCTTTTTCCTTGAATGAAATACTTCTTGAGTGATCTTAAGAGATTAAAAGAGTTTCAACAAATAGCTTGTTGTTCATAGCCATTCTAATGTAAAGAAAGCTTGTAGAGACAATGAAACGGGTCAATCTTGTTGCCATTTATGCTCCATAACCAAATAGAAGGCCTCAAGAGGAAGAAAATGATGCAAGGAGATGAAAGAGAAGCTTCAAAGAACCAAATAGCAGCTACCTTGCCTTTTGGAAGTGGCCAAATGAAGCTTAAAGATTAGGGAATGAAGCATGACCAACTGAGCTGAAGAGAATGCCTACAGAAATTTAGTGCAAATTGCATTGAAAAATATAGGCACATTCCTAGAGAGGTTGATCAACCATGGTTCACACTATGATGCTCTATTTGATGCCCAAAAGTTGAAGATTCATTACCCCATGGTCAGAGAATGAGAGAAGATCACTGAAGAGCAAGATATTGAATTTCTTGATAGCCACCATGAAAGCTTCAACCACAATCTTGAAAGAGAGAGGAAAGAGAAATCCTCTCTTGAAAAGTAATTGAAGTTCTAACCAAGGCTAACTCTCATCTCCCTAACTTAAACCATTTTACCTCCAAAATAGCCTATTATTGATGCACGACCTGCCATTTTGTCCGTGATGCCTCCAAATTTTCCTTCAAGTACTCTAGTTAACTTTGACTAGCTATGCTTAGTATCCTTGGTCTCTGCACCAACTAACACCCTATCCTTGAGTAACCAAGAACTAATAAGATTGTGGAAGAAAATCTAGGAAAATATTGTACCAAATGGATCAAATACTAATGCTCTAATACCACTTGTCAAGGAGAGGGCTGAGAGGAGGTGAGAGAAAGAAAAGAAAAAGTGAGAAGAGAGAGAAAGAACGATGATGAGAGAGAAAGACTAGAAAGATAGAAAGGAAGAGAGAGAAGCCATGAAACCTATGAACAAGGAGGTAAGATGAGAGACAGTAATTGTATTATGATCAAAGATGGCAAAAATTACATGTCTTGCACCTTTTATACCTATGTTAGTGTGACAAGGTATTATTAATAACTCTCTCTCACTAATACATGTATTTCTAGCTTCTTACAAAGAGCCCAAAATTTTCACAATTGCAACCTTCAACAAGAAGAAGTAGAAATTTTCAAGCATAAATAAGTGATCAAGGCTTTAAATTTTTTTAACTTTGGTTCCTATTCATGCATATTGATCGCTTGCAATCCAATTGGAGCATGAGGATAGTTGAAATTACATAATTTCAAACCTTCTAATCTCAAATTTAATGGGAGGGTCAACAAATTCTTAAGGCATAATAGTAGAAATAAAAAATCAATTATTTCCCAAGGTAGCTAACAAAGAAAAGCAATCATTAGGTAAATTTATTTCCATACATGTTTTACTTTGTATGAAAGGTCTTATTAAAGATTTTGGAAAACTAGCATACTGCATGATGATGATAGTTTACATGACTTTATCTCAAGGAAACAAATTAAGAGGTTGCAATTGCATATTACTCCATCGTCATATGAAGTCAAGTTTGCATTTCAAGGGATTACATAAAATGGCATTAGAGAAATTAAAGGACTCAGAATCACTATGGGACCATATAGGGAAAATGAGACATTTTAATTGTAGCTCTACAATCTTCAAATATTAGTATTATGTATGCTTTTTAGACATCAATACAATCTCAATATAGTCTTTTGATTTTCAAGGTCAATCTATTTCCTTAACTAGCAATGTAAAAATTGAACTATTTCCTAAATAATAGACTTTTGATTTTCAAGACCAATACATTTCCTTAACTAGCAATGTAAAAATGAAATTTCTTCCTAAATAATGATTCATACACAATCTAAGAGAGCACTTGTCTCTACTCTTCTTCTTGTTGGATATGTTTAAATCTAAAATGCTAGCCATGGGTTTGTATATCCTATCATATTGAGACCCTTAATAAAAGTCATGATTACCAACTTGGTGATAGGCCTTTTTCCTACCTATCACATGTTGGCTATCCTAACCCTACCACCTCACCCCATCACTCCGTGGTCCTCTCCTTATCTAGCATATCCCCATCCCATGCCCCAATGGTATCTTCCCCCCCCCCCCCCCCCCCCCCAAGTATAAAATGCCCTCCTCCCTCACCTCCAATATCATTCCAATTCCCCACTTGACACCTAAGTAAAGAAGAGAGAGATTATATATGCATGCATGTACATGAGTGTTTCTTAATGAGCTCAATGTGTTGAGGTAATGGGAAGAGTATCTACACCACCAAACTCTCGTTTTGCAAAAGTTTCACAAAAGCTTAAATCCATAAAGTGTGCTTTTGTAGCTCAATGTGGATGTTGTTGGACCATAATGTTTGTCAATCTAGCATTGGAATGGGTCCTTCTATGGTTTATGTTATCCAAAAAGTTTCAATTCAAATTTATGAAAAGGAATCATGTCATGTTTTGGGCTATGTTATCCAAAAAGTTTCAATTCAAATTTTGCTTGATTCTTAGTGAATATTGCTATTCCTATATATCTACTACTCAAGAAGCTAATTGTATATGGATTTTTTAATATTGTGATCAATTTTTTTATGTCGGCCCTTGACTATGCAACCTCCCAATTAGACAAAGTTTTTATATGTGTTTGTTGATGTATCTAATGTGGCAGTTGGAAGTGGTTTGATGAAAGCCCATTTTGATGTAGTCAAGGATGTTGTCCTATTTACTATGGTAGTGAATTAATTATGTAAAATCAATGATCATATAAAATTGTTCTATCAATGAGTGTGAGGATCATGGATTGCATTTTTTATCAACAAACTTTAGTATTAGCTTTCAAGTAATAGAGTCATTTTTAATGTTTATTGTTTGGTAATGTACCTAGTTAATAAACCAAATTTGGTTGTAAGCTATCTTGATGGATGCTTCCTCTTTAGGAGTTTGATATCTAAGCAATCCATCATTTAGCATAAGAATACATTTTTTCCAATTCTTGGTCTTGGTTGAAAATTGGAGAGCCCCTGGATAGTGTGGCTTATAATTCTCCAAATGGTAAAATATTTGAGATAAACAATGAGGTTGGTTTGGTTAAGCACACTATTTCTTGGAGATGACGTAAGTACATGATGTAGTTTCTTATGATTGATAATTTCTAACCAATTCTCTCGAGACTAGTGAAAGAAATTGGCATTATATAAAGGTTGAGATTTTCAAGAGATTGTTGGCCAGAAATACACATTATTTAGATAGTGTGCTTTGGCACTGTGTACTACCATGAAGCCTTGACCTTATGTCCCATTAGGGCATAAGTAGTGGTCATTTATTAAGAGGTTTGATGGCTCAAAATTTTCTTCAAGCTAGTCTTTGGTAGTTGACTTTCATCCTTAGGGTTTCTAAATACTATGATTTGTATCCATGATTGGCCCAACCCATTGAAAGGGCCACATACTCCATCAACTAATGCTTCCATTGGAACATTGCTAGAAGTAAGGATTGGATTATCTAGATTCAATTAAGACATTGACCAAGTATACTACAAATCAATATGTTTTATTTGCTATAAATTACTATATCAAGTGGGCCAATGTGTGGGCCTGGAAGGACATTACTGGCAAGTTTGTAGCATATTTTTTGTATGAGAGTATAATTACTTAGTTTGGATGTCCTATGAAATCAACCAATGATCAATGTGTTCATTTTCTGAACAAGGTTTTTTAGAAGATAACTAGTTCTTATGTGATTGTGCACAAGATGTCTACAACTTATTATCTACAAGCTAATGAATGGGTTGCAAAGTTTTCTAATGAGACTACTATCTACAAGCTAATGGCTTGCAAAATCTACAAATGAGGCTTTTCGAAGTATTATTACTAAGGCAACAAATTATTACCTGATAGACTAGGATGAGATATGCTTGTACTATGGTGGTCAATGAATATCCAATAAAGTAGGATGAGATGCTATAACCATCCTTGTAGTCCTCCTTAAATTTCCTTTAAGGTGTTAGTTGGATACTTTCTTTTCAAGTTGGTTTATGGATTGGAGGTTGTGTCATGATAATGGAATATGTGACTCCCAAACCTCTAGATGGCTATTATTGCACGATTGATAGGACAAAGAGCATGCATATTAAAAAATAATTAGTTGGATCAATTGAAGGAAGAGTGCAGTGAAATCAATGGATTTTGATATATTTCAAGATAGAAAAGAGTAGATTGATCACACTCTAAGTTTCAAACTTTGAACAAAGGTTATTTGGTTCGCATTTTTAGGATTAATATGGGCCACTTTTTTAGGATGTTTAAGTTGCAATGGATGGGTCTATTTCTAGAATATTCACACTATGGATGATGGTACTTCCTATAATAAGACTCTTATTCATGTTATTCTTTTTGAGAACTAGCAATACCCTCTCTGATACTATTTAGGTTGAGCTTAGGTTTTGAACTAGAAATCATTTTTGTACTCTATTAGATGGTTTGAAATCTACCATTAGCACAACTTTTCAAGTTCTAACTATTGACATGGCATTGTCATTAATTGTTGGGAGACTATTTGCCATTAGTTTCTTCTATCCATGAAGATTTTATCAAAGTGACTTCTTTTTTTGGTGAGTAAAGTTGAAGTTGCCCATCATTCCTTTTTTGAGTAGCTCTCCTAGTTCTTGTGAGAGGACTTCATTGATTTATGTAGATACCATGAAGTCATTTTCTCTCCACCCCAAATCCCTCTTACCCTCAAATAACTAGAGAAAGGTGGTAGGTGATCCTCAACAATGTAATGTATCATCTAGGTATAGTGATGGTGGGTAGCAACTTTCCTTTTTTTAATGAGGAAAATATTTTATGCCATTTCATCAGTTGCTTGGTCCTCCCATTTTTGAATTTGGCAAAATCTACAAGAATTTTAAGGCTTTTAATGGAGACACTTTTCCTTTGAGAAAAGTCTTTCAATATCTATTGTAGTATTAGAGGATGGTTGGTGCTTAATTGTGATGAGAATCAAGGGTTTTCTATTTCTTGTTTCTAGACTCCATATGCCTTTCCATTTGTTGCTAATTTAGGTATTTGAGTGACCACCAACCAAGGAATAAGAGGATATAAGGCAATCCACAAAAGTAGAGTATGCTTAGGAAACTCAAGCTAGAACTAGCACTAGAGCAAGGATCAAGTTCAAGTTGCAAGGAATTGGCTGAATTTGTCCCTCTTTAAAAGAGTCTTCTTGAATAGCTAGAGCTCCTATTTAACTTGCTTATTAAAACCAATCAATTATTTTTCCAATACCTTGACATGTTTTTGTAGGGCTATATTGGGCATCTCAAATGTTGCAACATCCTCTCAAAAGTTGGGTTAGCTGGAATACCTCCCAAGCATCCATAAAGATACCTTGATACTTAAATAGCATTCAAACAAGTATTATCATTGCTATCAAAAAGTTGTGCCTCTATGATCACATGCTTACTAGAGCTCTTATCTTTCAATGATGCACCAAGCACATGCTTGAGAGGAGCAAGAGTAAGAAAGTTGATCTTGGAAGTGACACATTATACCCAAAGCATGATGGCAACTATAGTTGTCACCCAAAACATATGAATCTATTAAGGAAATAAGAATGAAGAAGGTGGCAATAATGAAATATGTCGATTTGTCAAGGCAACAAGAATGAAGTAGGTGAATCTTGTGGAATTGGTGAGAAAGAATCATCATTTTCAAGATGAGAATGTGCAGCATCCCTATCATCATTCTAATCCTCATCAACATGTGACTAGCATTGCATGGATAGAAACTTTTTGACATAACCATCAAGGGGAATAGAAAGTAGAAGTGTAGAAAAACTTCAATCTTTACAATAGATGATCAAGCCATCACCCCATGGATGCCCATGAATAGATGCTTGAGGAATAAAGAATTCCCATTCCTCTTTGACTCCAAACAGCCCCAATAAGGGCACTAAAGGTACAATGGCTGAGCTTGTATATGGTTTTTGCCTAGGACTTTTGGCATATAAGTGAGTTATTCCACACTCATGGCATCTCATATTGGCCTTTTCTTGATTAGCTTGGGGCAAGGAGATGAGATATGCCCTGGGTGGCTACAAGACCAGTATGAGATTGAGACTTGGCTTTGGCCTCCTAGGCCTTTACCCCTTCCTCAACCTAATGCCATCACCAGTATTGGTCTAAATTCCATTAAGAAGGGATTTCCCTCATCATTGTGCACGACATAAGGGGTTACATATGTCTCGTCCTCATTCAAATCCTCTATGTAGTGTATTGGCGCATCACTTAGTGGATGGATCGCGAAGGATCTAGGTGGTCTAGGTATGCATGTAGGGTTGATGTCCATTCTCGAGATAGCTAGCTTGGCATCATTAGGCATGGGGAGAGCTAGTGGGGCTCCCTTCCAAATTGCGGTGGTCTATTCCCTAAGTAGTATGACTGGTTGTAAAGTTGTGGATATGGTAATTGCCTTGGTAGTCGGAAATCCACAGCATCATGACCAAACGTATTGGAATTGGCACAAGGTCTAGATCTAGGATCCATGCACACAGCTGGGAGGTGGTTCCCTCCACAATGGACCCATTGCATGTGAGGTTGCGCATGTTTTCTAATAGTTTCCTAGAGCTTCGCCAGCTCTAGCTTTACATCTACCAATTCTTGGCTAAGGTCAAATTTTCTTTTTCCTTTCTCTTGATTACTCTGACTAGATCTTTTGCTAGTGGTGGCAGCTCTCTCTGAGGCTCTAGAGGATGCACTGTCTTGGCTTGTGGTTCTCAAGATCCTCTCCTTGAGCAGACTATCTACATGTATGGCTTCCTCAAAGACCCTAGCTAGCATGTGCCTTTGTAGGTTTGAGTTGCCTACCAAGGCTTTGTAGAGCTCTTCACTCCTAATTCCGCTTATGAATACAATGGAGACTGCTCACTCACTGGATCCCTTTGTTAAGATTCTCTTAAAGAGACTCCTTACGTGGGTGATGTAATCTCTAATGTCCTCCTTGTCCTTTTGGCTGACATTCATTAGTCGAATAATAAAGTTATCTGAATACCCTGCCTTAGAGAGCCCCTTGATGAAGAGGGACTCGAGAGTATTGAAAGTGTTGTGATCCGCATCATTTAGACTGGTGTACCACATCCGCCCTTTATCTCCAAGAAAAAGAGGGTACTTGTGCATGTTGAGCAAGGTCCATTAGGCCATTTTCCTTACACACATGCTCAAACTGCTCTACGAAGCTATACGGGCTGTTGTGAGGCCGGTACTTTACAAGTATCTCTGGTTGGCTCCTTGAATTTGGCATGATTCCTAGCCTCACTAGCAATGAAGTTGCTAGGGCCGCTTTGCTCTACTCTACAACTATGTTGTCTGTGAGTCCCTTATGAGAAGCTCGCTCAATGTATGAATGGCTTCTAGCGTTCTTTCCCTCTCCGCATTGGGTCCTATCCTATTCCGATTGGCAAGCACTAAAACTCACTGGACCTCTCACATTTCTATTTCCTACCTTAGCCTTTGAGCTCATTACTCCTAGTTGTAAGCAAATATTCCATGCAGTGCCTTCTTGGCCAATCTCTACTCTTTCTCAAGGTCAACTATCCTCAGCCAGCCTACTGGTATGATGCTCCATCTTGGTTTGTAAATCATATTGATTGATCATTTATTGGATATTGATTAGAAACTCTCCCAAGTTGAGTTGGTCATTTTCATGGTTGGAGCTTGGCGGCCTCGTTGTCCTCTAGGTTATTGATCAAACTGATCAAATCTGGTAAGGTTGACTCCCCCTAACTCGCATTGGTCTTCTCGCTCTCCAAAAGGCTTGCTTTTGATACCCTGTATCCTTGGCTACACATTTGCAATTTGAGGGTATTTTTCTATTAGTGGATTCGTTCTGGTCACTTATCTTGTGCATGTGAGTTCCTTATTAGTTTATCCTCTCCTCAAATTTAAGTGCACTCAAGCATTCAAAGGGTGCTTCTTTTCATGCAAGGTGCAAAATCAGGCTTTTTGCTTTCTAAGTGCACTTCAAGTGATTATTCAGGTAGTGCATGACAATGATGAAAATAATGTGATGCAACATACTTTTCTAGTCCACTCCCTTAGGTGGCCATTCTCACATGTTTGATTGGGTCCTTTAAGACATTTTGGAGGAGTGCTTTGAGGGGCTTTGTTTGGGGTAACTTTTCCTAGATGGCTGAGTTGTGATCTTGAAGTTTGGAGGCTCTATGAGACATCTCATATGTTTGGATGCCTATAGGGTTTTGCCTTGCTTTGGGTTGAGCTCTACCTAGCTTGGGATGTGCTGGATTGGTCAATTTTCAAGTTCTAGTTAGTGTGTTTGATTTTGAGAGTCATGATTCCCAGAATTAGACTGTTTGATTCTAGGCATGTCTAACTGAGAAAGTCGAATGATCCCGATTGGGTGGGGTCTGTCTAACTTTGAGTCTGTCCAACTGGGACTCGATGGTGTTGTTTGATCAAATGGAATACTGTAGGTGTCAGAGTGGACCGCAACTCAAACTATCCAAGTCCGAGTGTCTAACTCTCTGTGGGAAATGAACTCCATGACGAGTGTTTGATTCTAGTAGCACAAATAGCCCATGAGACACGATTTTGATTTGTTCACCTTCTGTGTGGCTGATGCCAAGTGCTTAGAACTTCCAAAATCAATTATTAGATGCTAAGGAAGATTTGTGTATACCTAGGGTAGTAAAAAACATTTGAATTGGTGTAGTGGATCTCCTCTTTGTCCTGGAGCTCTAGCACACACACACACACACACACACACACTCTCACTCTCTCTCTCTCTCTCTCTCTCTCTCTCTCTCTCTCTCTCTCTCTCTCTCTCTCTCTCTCTCTCTCTCTCTCTCTCTCTCTCTCTCTCTCTCTCTAAGTAGTGAAACTGAAAATGAGCTCTCTCCACCCTTCCTCAGGGTTTTAGACCCCCTCTTCAACACTCCTTGGATGTCTTTTCCTCTTCTTTTTTGGATTACAATCCCGCTTTCCTTCGATTTAGGCATGCTATTCCCTTTTCCTATTTTCCTACCTGAATGCCTACAAATACCTACAAATGCCTAAAAATCACAAGCAAATGCTAATGCTAATCAAACTAACTTATCCGAAATTCAAAAATCCAAAACACTTACTTGCATTAAAGATCAAATGCCCTTCCTTCCTACCTATCTACCTCAAGCATCGATTTGGGAAAAACCCTTAATGATTAATTTGGAGCACGCGAGCACTCAAGGCTTAAATTCGTTGGTCCCAAAAATGGAACCAAAATTTGGGAGCTTTCATTTGACCACCAAGACCCCATGGACCTTATTGCTCAAGCGTTTCAAGCTGAATACTAATGGCGATCTCTCATATATCTGTACGCACTCTCGAGCCTAGGAGTGTAGTGAGCTTACCTCAATGCTTGATCGAGTACCCTCCTCTCATAAGCACACCGGTAGCTCCACGATCTGAGATGCAAGATCAAGCAAGCTTAATCCTCAACCTTCAAGCTCCATGCTCCATAGCCATGCACACAAGACAAGAGAAGGGAAGACAAGAGAAGAAGATGGAGAGCTTCTCCACCATGGTTCCTCACCCTCACACACTCCCTCACACTCTCACACACTCTCTCTCAATCACAAGCACAAGCAAGAAAGCAAGTAAAGAAGAAGAAGAAGAAGAAGAAGAAGAAGAACCACTTTTGCCACACACCAAGAATGAGCTTCTTTATTAACTTTTTGGCTTTTATACATGATGTTAGATTTCATGGATGCAGGAAAGAGAGCAACACGGAGTGAAGCAACATGCTTCCTCTCTCTATTCATCTCATCATTCATTCAGCACACTCTTAGTGCATATACAACCTAAGGTCATAAAGACCATTCACACTAGAAGTAGAACCGAATTATTTAATGTACCTAACTGATCTAGCCAGACTAGCTGTGTCCAGCTCATGTCGGTCAAACACACATGAACGAGCTTGATATTCTAACACTCCCCCTCAAGCTCAAGACAGCATATGTACTCCAAGCAGCTTTCTAAAACCGCAGAACTTATCTTTACCCAAGGACTTGGTAAAGATATCCGCTACCTGTTCATCAGTCTTCACATGCATAAGATCAACTCGTCCTGCAAGAACCATCTCTCTAATGAAATGGTAGTGTACCTCTATGTGTTTTGTCCTGGCATGATAGACTGGATTCATAGCCAGGAGTACACTACTCAGATTATCACATAGTAACTTCATTGGAGCATCTACCTGTATGTCCAAATCAGCCATAAGCTTGAGCAGCCATGAAATCTCGCATGCTGCCAATGCAGCACCCCTGTACTCTGCCTTAGTACTCGACAAAGCAACCGTAGGCTACTTCTTGCTGCTCCAGCTAATCATGCCGCTACCAAATCCAAATGCATATCCACTCGTAGATCTACGATCATATGAGCAACCTGCCCAATCTGCATCCGTGTATCTAGTCAATATCAAGGGCTTATCTCTGACATAGAACATCCCATGCTCTACAGTGGACTTAACATATCTCATAATGCGTCTAACTACATCCAAGTGCGGCTTTCTAGGCTTCTGCATAAACTGGCTTATGAGCCCTACAAATAGCTCAAGTCAGGCCTAGTGATGGTCAAGTAAATCAAGCTGCCAACCATCTGCCTGTACATAGTCACATCCTCTACTTCAGACCCAGTGTTCATGTCTAGCTTGACATTCTGATCAAGAGGTGTATCCAGCGGTTTGCATTCAGCCATGTCATACTTCTTCAGCATCTCTATGGCATAGTGCTTCTACATCAGCCATAACCCATTGTCAGCTGGAATTACCTCAATGCCCAAGAAATACTTCAGTTCTCCCAGGTCTTTCATGTCAAATTCAGATTTCAGCATCTTCATTACATGTTGTATACCCAAGTCATCATCACCAATGATTATCAAATCATCAACATATATGACCAACACTACTAAACCACTGTCAATCTTCTTTGTAAATAGGCTGTGATCAGCCCTGCCAATAGCAAAACCCAATCTTTGCAAGTAGTTACTGATCCTAGCATGCCAAGCTCTTGGAGCCTGCTTCAGCCCGTACAATGCCTTTTTCAACCTGCATACATAATGCTGAAAATCAGGGTGAGCATACCCTTCCGGTTGAACCATATAGACATCCTCTGCTAGGTCACCGTTAAGAAATGCATTCTTAACATCCATCTGCTACAATTTCCAGCCTTTAGCAGTAGCCAAGGCAATCACTGTGCGTATGGTTGCCATCTTGGCAACAGGGCTGAATGTTTCCTCATAATCAAGTCCATACTGTTGGGCATACCCCTTTGCGACTAGCCTGGCTTTGTATCTCTCCACACTGCCATCTGACTTGCATTTGATTTTGTAGACCCATTTGCAGCCAATGATCTTTTTCCCTTCAGACAGTGGTACTAAATCTCATGTTTTATTTTCAGCCAAGGCATTCATTTCTTCATCCATGGCTACACACCAATTCTCATCTTTCACTGCTTCAGCATATGTACTTGGTTCTTTGACCTCCATCACTTTTGTCATGTACGCATAATGCTTTGCAGAGTAGCCACTGTATGTCAACCTGTCAACAGGGTATCTCACCCTCTGCGAGCATCTAAGCTGTGGTGCACTACTCAATTCCCCTCTCTCGTGAGGCGGAATATACCTACTTTGCCTTGTGCCAGGCGTATAGACAGTCGGAATACCAAGTTCACTGTCTAAAGTATCACCAGACTCATAGCCAGAAGTCATTCTGCCAGGTGTCATCATACCAAATGCATCCTCAATAACTTTCTGTTTTCCTTTGCTGCCCAAGACATCATGTCTCCCCCTCACTGACATACTGGTGTCAGTGGACGGCGAGCTCCTCAATCTCCCTGTCCATGGGGATACTGTTTGACTACGAGGTCCTGTCATAACAGTGCTTTGCTGTAAATCAATTGTAGAGGCATGAGTGGAAGGCATATCCGCTGGCACTGCAATTGGTAATACATACCAAGAACCCATCTCATCAAAGATAACATCCCTGCTTACCAAAGTCTCCCTGGTAGAGGGATCATAGCATTTGTATGCCTTCTTCTCCTGCGAATATCCAATGAAAACACACTTGTGTGCTTTGGGATCCAACTTCTTCCTTTTCTCATTTGGAATATGCACATAAGCAAGACAGCCAAAGACTTTCATGTGACTTACATCCAGCTTATAGCCATACAACTTCTCAAATGGTGTCATCTCATGAATGCCTGCAGTGGGAGTCCTGTTCAAAATGTATACGGCTGTCATAACAGCCTCTACCCAATAGTAAAGTGGCATATGCTTTTCATTCATCATAGCCCTAGCAGCTTCCATCAAAACCCTATTCTTCCTTTCAGCTACTCCGTTTTGCTGCGGAGTGTAGCTGCAGGTGAGCTGCCTATGAATGCCATTTTCAGCCAAGAAATCATCAAATTCATTTGATACATACTCCCCACCACTATCAGATCTCAAGCAAGAGATGTAGCATTCAAATTCCTTCTCAACCTGTGCTTTAAATTGCTGAAAAACAGCAAAGACCTCATCTTTTGTTTTCAATATGTAAAGCCAGGTATAGCAACTGTAGTCGTCAATGAAGGATACATAATATATGGAACCTCCCATAGATACATTATGAGCTAGTCCCCAAACATCAGAGTGCACTAACTACAATGGACGTGTACTCTTCGTACATGCCTGACAAATGGCAATCGTGACTGGTTACCGAACTGGCAAGCCTCGCATACATGACCAATATCTGAATATTGGAACTTCGGTAAACCTGTAACCAGCTGTTTCTTTTGCATAATTTGCAGCCTTTGCACATTGACATGCCCCACTCTCTTGTGCCATATTTCCAAATCCCTAACAGTGCCAGAACCATGGGCAAACATAGTTGAATTCAGCTCTGGCAAAGAAGCATCAAGAGTAAACATTCTGCCATTCCTGTGACCACGAGCTATCAACTTGCAGCCATTGCCAAACTCTTCAATAAAGCAGCCATGCTTATTGAATCTAACCTGCAAGTTTTGCTCCATCATCTGACCACAACAGATAACAAGTTCTTCGTAATTGAAGGGACATGCAATAGATCATGCAAATTTTTCTTTCTGCCATTATGGACCACAACAGGCACTTTGCCTTTATGCTCAATGCTGTGCTACATGTCATCACCTGTGCACACATAGCCATGCTTTTCAGCCACCATATCCGTGAACCAATCACCGTGAGGGGTCATGTGATTCGACGCCCCCGAGTCAATGTACCACACTGCATCATCAGATGATTTTTCAGCAGCCTTATCTTTGACATACTGCATGGCAAACAGTCTATCACCAGAATCATCTGACTGACTGGACGTAGCATAATGGCCATGCTGCTTGCCCTTCTGGTTTCCCTGCTTCTTCCAGCAGTCCTTTGCAATATGCCCATACTTTCTGCAGTAGTGACAATCCTTATCTTTATTTGGATTGTCTGACTGATGCTGCTGCTGCCATGAGCCTCTGCCATGGGAGTTAGATCTCGCCCTTCCTCGAAAGTTTCCACCACCTCTTGCATTTGATGACTGTTGATTCCTATTACTATAGGATGCATTCTACTGGCCTCCTCTACCTGATCCATAGCCTCTACCATGGCTACCACGACCACACTAATGCGAGTAAAAAACTGCATCCTTACTCTTTGAACTGCTTGACCCTGTAGCTAAGCCAAGCTTCACCTCTTCATGAATCAATAATGCAACCAGCTCATTAAAGTCAGGCATCTCAGCCCGCACAAACACTGAAGTGTCAAAAGACTTGTACTCACGACCCAAGCCATTTAAGGTCACTGCAACCATATCCTCATCTTCAACCTGTGAGCCAACAGATGCCAGCTGATCTGCTATGGTCTTAACCTCTGTGACATAATCTTGTATGGATCTGTTCTTCCTCTCCATGTTATTGAATTTCTGCTTTAATTGTATCTTCCTTGCACTTGTGGTTGTGCCATATTATTTGACCAATATATTCCATGCATCTGCTAGGGATTTACAGTTCATAATCTGCATCACCATAGCATCCGAGATACATAATGACAACCAATGTAAAACCCTGCGAGCTCTTTCCGTCCAGGCTCGATGCGCTCGTCTTTGATCAGCTGTAGGATTCCTTTCTGGAACTTCAGGTTCAGCCTCAACACCTGTCCACTAAGTCCCAGTATCCTTTGCCTATCAGAAAGTTCTCCATGTGGAACTTCCATATTGCATAATTGTTGCTATCAGTTCTGTCAGCATTTGTCATGTTGTAGACCTTGCCTGACTACCTGCAAACCAATATCTTCTTAACAGTTCAACTTCAGCCTGGAACTGTTTATGACAGTTTTCTGCAATTAATTGCAGTAAAAAACCAGGGTATTTCAGCCCACTGACAGTCCAAAGTAGCTCACACCAAGTGGCTTAACCTATGAGTAAAGCAGTCAGTGCAAATACTATGTATTCACTTCGGTTTGAACTCCTGCAACCTCACTGCCAGGGTACATATATGCAGTTTGAAAAATGTAATTCTATGAGTGACCAGCAGTGATTTCAAGCCCAAAACTGAGTGATATATATGTCATACATGTCCCAAACCTTCATAGACATCTGCTAGTACATGTAGCAATTCGAGCATAACCAATGGGGCACAAATCAATGCATAGATAGCAGGTATAAGTATCAAGCCTTCTTCTTACAAATTGCAATTAGCAACTTCTCAGTAAACCAAAGTCAATCCAACTCCAAAACAGCCTCAAATCATGTCAGACATTCACTTTGAAGTGTTAGGTTCAATACATGAGCATTCGGGTAACTATAGGCATCCTGTCTTTATGAATCCAATTCATAGATTGCATTTACTACTTGCAACCACTAAGACAATGTCACTACAGTAATCACCAGCCTTAGACTTCAACTTCCATGATCCCTTGATGCTCAACCCAATCCATAAACCTCCAGCATACATATCCCATGTCATACATATGATAAATCCCAGCCAAGTGTTATGTAATGCTTCAATGGAAGCTAATGCTTGCTGCCCAATGTTTTGAGACAAATTTCCAACCTATTTACACTTCCAGATTTGAGTACTTCCTTCAAGAAATTTCAGCTCAAAGGCATGAGAACCGATACATATGTCTTCCAGAGTGCTCCTTGGCTCCAATGAGGTCCATAAATCATATCAGAGAGCTTCAAGCTCCAATAAAGTTCAGATACAAGCTGCCCTATCACTGTTTACAGCTGAACTGCTGTTATTTCACATCTGTAGATCAGATCTGTAGCTCATAATTGAGCATACATCCAAGTGATAGCATGCCAAGACCTCCAACCACCTTCCAAGGTGTATAGGCAAGCTGTAGATTACCTGAGGAGCTGCAAATGACTTGTGTTGCAGGTGAATATGCCTTCAGCCACAACAGCGCAAACACGCAGACTGGCTTGATCTTTGCCTGCTGCACATTTTGCTTATTATTATAATGATAATGCACTCATTGGTGCTCAATCAGTCCTTGGAAGACTCCTCAGCAAGCCACAGCTCCTGCTTCAAGCAATGAGACTCCAATGCTCCACAATACATACCTCTGTGAGACCATTGATGAAAAATGACTGTCAGTCCTCTTCCTTTCCCAGCTCTTCAGGTCACTCTTCAAGTCTTCTTCTTGAGTGCATTCCACCAGTGAGCCCATTCATGGCTCTGATACTATGTTAGATTTCATGGATGCAGGAAAGAGAGCAACACGGAGTGAAATTCATCTCATCATTCATTCAGCACACTCTTAGTGCATATACAACCTAAGGTCATAAAGACCATTCACACTAGAAGTAGAACCGAGTTATTTAATGTACCTAACTGATCTAGCCAAACTAGGTGTGAGCTGGCTCATCCCTTTGGGAACCCATCTCCTTTTTTACATGACCGGCCATCTTGACAAGGTCCTCTTTTTCCATTCCCCTCTATTTACATTATGCCTTCACCTATGCCCCCATCTACTCTTTACAAATTTCATAGGACGGAGCCTGGCACTCTTTTACAATAATTTTGGGGCCCTTTACATTTTAAAATGTGCCTTTGCCTTTGCCTCAATTTTTAAGGTTTCCCTTACTCTTTTGGCATTTTCTCCTCTTATTCTTTTGTCAAACTACCTTTTTCCACTTTGCTTCATATTTTTCAATTTTCTTAAATTTTTTCACTTGTATTTTCTTTATCCTGCACTAGGGTTAACATTACCCCCTCCTAGTCGAGTACTAGTCCCATGGCACTTGTGGGACTTTGTTGATGAGGGCTAGGGTGATTGAAGGAGGTTGGTCATGTGAGTCGATGATGGGGATTTTGTGGGGATTGGACATGGAAAAGAAGCATGTCAAAATGGTTGAGGTTGTAGAGATCGATGGTATGTTGAGTGAGTGATGGGGGCCTTTGAAGTCGGTGGTTAGGTATAGGTTGTCAAATTCACTTGAAAAAGAAAAGAGAGTACACTATACATGGGGGGTGTGCCTACCTCACCCTACGGTGCATTGTGTTTGTGTCAGTGGAACTAGGAGCTAGGTTGAGAATTGTAGGCAAGCCCGAGGTGTTGTCCCACACTTGAGGACCTAATTAGTTCATGCATAGGGAAAGTGCAGTGGGTGTAGCTTAGGGAGATAGGTCTAACCATAGGTGAATGTGACCTCCCTAGGTATGTCCTACCTTCGATGTTCCCTAAGCATAAAGTGGGGAGCAAAAGGGGCTAGGGGGTCAAGGGGATGGATCTGGACAACCAAGACCACCGGATGTACCTAACTTGAGGACCCCCAGGTGCAGTGATTGTGGTGCTCATCAAAAAGCGAGGCGTGTTTTTCTACTTCCTTCTTGATTTTCCTTTCTTTCCTTGCTCTTGTCTTTCCTTCTTTTCTCTTTTCTTTCTCTTTTTCTCTTTCTTTCTTCCTTTTTCTTTTTCTTTTTTGAATGTCCACAAGGAGCTAGTCCTCGATTTCCTTGTCATGAGAGGAGGAGGTTGGGGGCTTAAGGGACTTACTAAGGAAGTTCCTACTTTGCATATAGTCCTTTAGGTTCATAAGTACATTCAAAGGGGTTGTTGACAAAAATGAATGACTACACTTGGTGAAACGGTTGTCATTCATGTCCTCTAGTAGGGCCATGCAAAAGGATGGGAGGAGGGTGGCCCTCATCTGGCCATCACACAGCTATCTATGTGAGAATTCAAATAAAAAAACAGGAGGGGTAGGCACTACTCATGAGAGGTAGGCTCTTGCTTAAGAAAAACTCTAAGTAGCCTAAGATAGTTACACGTTGTGATGAAAGTAGGGTCGAGGAAAGAAGAGAATTCACTTAAGAAATGGGAGATAGAGGGCCCTAGGTCATTTTCAAAGAATGTAAGGGCTTCCTCTGGCTTAATAGCATTTACATTCTAGATCTTAGGGAAATTGTAATGAATGTTAGAGTTAAAGTCCACCCCTACTCTTCTTGGATACGGCATGTATGTTGGGTCATTCCTCTTGCAGGGTTGGGTTCTACAAATGACATCCAAGTATCCATATTCCCATCCCCAATTCTTAGCCTCCATTTTTGTTGTGACTCCTACCCCTTTAAAATCTTGGGCATCTCTATTACTTTGTCTTTCCAATAGTCTTCTACCTCTATCCCCCACAGTGTTAGATTCTTCTCTCTTTCTGTGCTCCACCAATCTCTAAGCCTTCTGCCAAGCCTTCTGCCCATGCTTATCACCTCCTCTACCACTTTAGGGGATATTACTTGGCTCAGTGTGGGTGGGTATCAGAAAGAAACTTCGAAGGGCTTGCACTTGTTTTCCCACTCTTCCTACACTGTGAGTTCCATGTCCCAGTTGTTGCTGGAAAGCATTCTTTATTTTGTGGGATGGGAGCTTTTGAGAGTGCTAGGGGTCATGCCCTTAGTCTTCTTCGTGCTTGTTCTAGCATCTTCTTCCTTTTTCTCTGGCCTTTTCTTTTCTTTCCGTAGTTACATCTCCTGGTGACAGTTCCTACTCACCTTCTAGTCTTGGAGAGTGTGGTTGGGGGACTTGCTCTTTGTCTTGTTGCCCCACCTCAAAATCCTACCCCACTTTGGGGAGTGGTATATGCTACTCCTCTTCTTTCATTAGCTCTTGTGGTCCCTACTCCTATGTATACCATAGCCATTCCATCTCTTGAACTGTTAGTCTTGCCCTTAATAGGTACTCCTTTTGCTCTCATTGGCTTAGGATCATTTCTGCTTTGTGCACCTGGACACATAGGCTGTGCCTTATGGCCCTACTATTGGCAATATCCAACTTCTTCTTTAAGATTCCAATGGCCTCCTCCTCTCCTAGTGGATGTATGGCATCTAAAATGGTGCTAAGGATGGCACATTCCTAGGCTTCCGTGCTCGTCTGTATAGCCTTTTCCCTACTCTCTGCCAACACTCTCTTGCATTCATCATGGGCTAGACAACCTTCTACTTCTCTCATTCTTCCCTCAATCTTGGTAACCCATTCTTCTGCTTTTCACATCATTTCTTGTAAGCTTTCATTCTACCTTTGTGCTGAGGCCACCATCCTTGGCTCTAGCTCTTTCCACCCCTGGATTGCTTCTTCTTTCTCCTTCTCCATGTGCTCAATCTTCCTATCTATCCTTCCTTTCTCTTCCAGCTCCATTACTAACCTACACTCCATTTTCTCCATGTCTCTTCGATGCTCTTCCTCTCTTTGAGATTTTTCTATGTGCGCTACCTCAAGTTTATATGTTGTCTTTTCTATCCTCTTCAAGTGCTCTCTCAATTCTTCATGTTGCATGAGGATGAGCTTGTACTCCCTTTGCAACCCTATTAGTTCCTATCGTTCTTCTTTGAGCCTTCCTTTGCCAATTATCTTCTTCCTTCTCATTAGCCTTGAGCTATTCCTTCAGCTCGTAGATTACATTTTGATATCCTGATACCTGGCGAACTGGAAGGCTGCCAATGTCTCGTTCTCTCCCTTTGCTTTATCTAGTTGTGCAAGAAGATCTTTGAAGTACTCCTCATAGCCCATGGACAATGGAGTTGATGTAGATATGGTCATTATCGATGCCTCTATTCTTTGCTTCTTGGGGTCTTATCTAGATTCAACATCTGCAGCTACTGGTTTCTTTGTTCGAGCCATTGGAGCTCCTCCGGTTGAATTCGGGCTATTTCTTGCACCTTATTCACTAGGTATTGCACCTAGGCCATGAGGTTTTTTACATCCACTGTGCTAGTGTGATGCCTTGGGTGGTTGTGGGAGTTACAAGTTGGGGCACAAGAACAAGTAGGATTGGATACAATAGGCTCTTACCTTTGCCTTCTGCCATTGGTGGTGGTTTGATTTATGGCACTTTGGTGTTAGTGCTTGGGCCTCCTTCCCTTGGTGGACTCATTGCATCTAACTCCTCCTCCTATAGGGCTGTTCCACCCACATATGGATGGCTTGGGCCAAAATCTTCCTCTTTCTTCTTGTGTAGCTTTTTTATCTCTTTTGGCCCTTACACTTTTGGCGTTTTCTTTTCTCCTCTTATTCTTTTGTCAGACTATATTTTTTCACTTTGCTCCACATTTTTGAATTTTCTCAAAGTTTCTTTACTTCCATTTTATGTCTCGCACTAGGGTTAACATTGACATACTTCTAGATGATTTCTGTGTTTTCAATTCACTCTGTAAGCATTGGGGGCACTTGGAGTAGTGTTTTGATCAATGCCAGGAGTATGGGATCTCCCTTAACCGTGATAGATGTATCTTTAGAGTCTCTTTAGGCATTTTTTTGGGACACATTGTCTCTATGCAAGGAATAGCAACAAACCCTACCAAAATTGAGAAGATTGGAGCCCTAACAATACCAACCAATCTAAAATAGTTGAGAGGATTTCTTGGCCATGTGGGCTACTATAGGAGATTCATCACACACTTCTCACAAAAGGAATCCCCTTGCATAAGCTCGTGAGGAAAGATATAGAGTTTACTTTGATAGATGATTGCGAAGAAGCCTTTAATACCATAAAGTAGTGTTTGATTAAAGCACCCATCTTACAATCTTCTAATTGAAGGAAGGAGTTTCATGTGCATACTAATGCATCTGTAAAAGGCTAAGGTCCAGTCCTTTGCTAGAAAACACTCCTCAAATCTAGATTTTCCTATTTATTATGCATGCCAAAAAGTCATTGATAGAGGAAGAAACTATACAATGACTGAGTTAGGGTGCCTTCTTGCAATGGTATTTACCTTGGAGATGTTTTGACACTACCTTCTATCGATGCACTTTAAGTTCTACATGGATCATGAAGCTCTATCCTTTGTAATGAAAAAGGCAAATGTCAAGGATAAAATGATGAGATGGCTCCTTCTATTTTCTAGGAGTTTGATTTTGAAGTGGTCACCAAGCCTAGCCGTTTCCATGGCCCGGCTAATCATCTATCACAAATCCCTCAGAGTGAGGAGGGGAGAAAGATGACCCAGACCTTCCTAATGTAGCTTTATTTCTATGGAGACTATGACTCCATGGTATGCAGACATTGCCAACCTCTTGGCTACACAATAGTACCCCCCATAGCATCTCTAGCAGAGAGAAAAAGAATCTTTTGTTGGAATCAGTCCCCTACACTCTACTGGGTGGTGCTTTGTATAAGAAAGGCAAAGATGAATTGCTCCAGAGATATGTTGCAAGAGATGAGATCGAGATTGTGTTGAAGGCATGCCATGATGATGAGCCATGTGATGGACACTTTACAAGAGAAGTGACAACCAAAAAGGTTCTACTTGTGCAAAATATTGGTGGTCAACCCTCCAAAAAGACACCTATGATTATTACAAGCACTATGATGCCTGTCAACAGATGGGAAAGCCTACCAAAACTAATGCCATGCCACTGTAGCTCATCCTTTCCCTAGAGCCACTTGAGAAATGGGACATCGACTTTATAGGCCCCATTGATCCTCCAACCAAAAGGAAGTAGAGCATTACATTTTGGTCTATACTCATTATGTGACAAAGTGGTATGAAGCCAAATCTCTCAAGCATAATGATGATAACAATGTGACTTTATTTTTGTAGAGAACATTATCACGTGCTTCCGCTTCCGCAGTCCTTTAGAGCTTGTAGGTTATAGAGGCATTCACTTTCTAAACAAGACTATGGAAGAGCTAACAAAGATCTACAATATTCACCATCATAAGTCCACACCCTATTACCCTAGAGCCAATGTCCAACTCAAGTCACCAATCATATCCTCTATTTGATTTGACAAGGACAATTACTACACATTACCTTGATTGGGATGATAGACTTATGGAAGCCCTTTGGGTGTATAGAACCTCCCATAAGACCATAATAGGATAGACACATTTCTAGTTGGTATATAGCACAAAAGTTGTTTTCCCTATTGAACGAGAATTTTTCTCTTTGTGAGTGGCTATTAAAAAGTGGTTGGGAGATTCAGAGTCCCTGAAGTGTTGTCTCCTATACTTAGAACATCTGGTGAGATTTGTAAGATGGCCTTACACTGTATGGAAGCCACACAGGCCCAAAAAGGTCTACCATGACTGCTTCATCAAATAGAAGCCTATGATTCACACATTGGAAAGCTCCTTGAAAAGCTCCAATAATGTTGGATGGGGCCTTATAAGGTACTTGAAGTCAACTATAATAGCTCTCTTCATATTCAGGCTATAGATGCCTCTAATGATCCCTTTCCAATCAATGGTTATTAGCCAAAAGAAGTATTTCTTTCCCTTTGATCTTGACGATCACAATCGATAGTCCCATTCCCCTTTGGAATTGCTTCTTAATGCATCTTATGCTTGTTTCCGATAGTCATTCTCATGTGGATTTTGTTGACAGAGAAAATGATTTCTTCTGTACCCTTTGTTCTAGCACCTATCCAATTCTATTTCCTTTCCTTTTAATACAACAAAAGTGGTAGGGATGATTCTAAACCCTAGGATTTTTGTTATTGAAAGAAAAAGTGAGAAAAAAATATATACATTATGGGTGAAAAGGACTCTAGTCCCTACCATACGGACCTATTCTTCAAGAAAAGGTGGAAATACCCTTGGGAGTAGAAATAAAAAATACATTTTTTAAAAAATATAAAACACAATATTTCTAATGTCTATGATAAACAAAATCTTCTCTATGTATTGTGATCTGTTGGCTACCTGCTTGGGTATGCCTCTATCTCCTACAACAGATAAAGTATCCTCTAGTAATTCAAGTTATGATATGTCAGTTAACTTCTTAGATATTCTTCTTCATTAGCAGATCTTGTTTGACATTATCAATAAGATAAATCTAATCTTCATAAAAAACTATTGAGTGATGTGAGCTTTCATCCTAATCAGATGGGGATGTGAGTATGGACTACCCTCTATATCTATCAATAGAGTGTGAGACTGACAATGGGATGAGTGACTAGCCTTTTTTTCTTCAATACAAATGAGAGGTGAGATGTGTGAATGGAGCATTGCGTTCATGGATTGGGTCTCTCAATGTATAGAGTATGATCTATTCTTGTGAACTGCATTATAAGTCTGTCTATCCTTCCTTCTCACACTATATGCCAACACCAGGCAAGATGCACAATTACATCATCAATAGCACAAAAGGCATATAACCTCTATACAATTGGCAATGAGGATTATATCAATGGGCATGAGGAATCAAGTTTCCCTCCTATATGTATCAACAGAGCATGCGATAGAGGGGAGACAGAGCATGATCATTCTTCATTTAACAAAGAGGCAAGGCTTGAAGATGTTGCGATATGTAGCAATCATGCATGTTTCCCTTTTCCTTTGCACACACATGATGGGCATTTGTTACCACAATAGAACATATCACTCTATTTTGTGCACTACACTATAAGACTCACTAGCCTCCTTACTTACACCTATGTTAAGAATCACATGGTGGGGGGACTTGCTTGATCTTCTACGCCAAAGACACACCATATACATAGGAGGAAGCTAACTCAAGAACATAAGAAGAGAGATGGAGGCCAAAACATTTTCTTATTGGTTTTTTCTTCTTCTTCACACATGACACAATGTACAAAAAATATAGATAAGATACAACATAAAGGAAAATGGCCTATTAAGTCAAGCATTGCATAACTGGCTATGCTAGTTGATTAGCATTATAACTATGTCAATTATAGGTAGGTGTAATAAACTAACTATAATAACTAATAAGTCAGTGGCCATGTGAGGATCATAATGACCACCGACATGCTAAGTGTAGATGTATAGATCCATCTAGCCAAGCAGTCCATCATGAATGTCCATACATGTTGAGCTTGCCATCTCAACACTCCCCCTCAAGCTCAAATGTAGCTTTGCAACTACAAATAAGCTTCAAAGCTTTTGAAGCTTCTCTACATCCAATGCCTTTGTGATAATGTCAGCTATTTGATCTTGTGTGCTGACATATACCAAGTCAATCTCTCCTATAAGTACCTTCTCTCTCATAAAGTAGTAATATACCTCAATGTGTTTTGTCCTAGCATAGAACATTGGGTTCCTAGTAGCTAGCTATATGCTACTAATGTTGTCACTATGAATGACAACTAGACCATCTCCCTGCACATCCAAATCACCCAATAACTTTTCCATCCATACTACCTCACATGTTGCCATAGCAACACCTCTATACTTAGCCTCTACACTTGATAAAGCAAATGTAGATTTCTTTTTGCTACTCCATCTAACTACTACACTACTAAGGGAAAGCATAAATCTACTAGTGGATCTTTTGTCTCACATGCTACCAGCCCCATCTACATCTATGTATCCAGACACTTGTACATCCTTACCTGCCTCATAAAAAAGTCCATAATATAAAGTGGACTTCACATACCTAAATATGCATCTAACTGCATCTAAAGGAGGCTTTCTAAGGATTTGCATAAATTGACTAATAAGGCCAATAACATAGCTCAAGTTTGGCCTTCTGATAGTCATGTAAATCGTACTTCCTACTATCCTCTTGAATGTAGTAGGGTCTTCTATCTCATCCCCACCAACATTAGCACTCAACTTCACATTTTGCTTCAATGGTATTGAAAGAGGCTTACATGTTATCATACTATACTTGGATAACATATCCAAGCTATACTACCATTGGGATATCCATATACCATCATCATATTTGATCACCTCAATACCAAGAAAGTACCTCAGCTCACCAAAATCCTTTATCTCAAACTTCTTCTTCAAAAAATCATTACCTTCAGCAATCCCATTATTACTATCACTTGTAATAATCAAGTCATCCACATAGATGACTATGATGACCAAGCATGTATCTCCCTTTCTCAAATAAATCTAGTATTTAGCATCAAAAACATAAAATTCAATGTTGATAAGCTACTCTCCAATTCTGTCACACCATACCTTTAGGTGCTTGCTTCAGTCCTCCATAGAGTGCTTTCTTTAACCTGCACGCATATGTGGGATGCTCTAAACTCTCATAACCTATTGGCTACTCTCTATATATCTCTCATCTTGCAATTCACTATGCAAGAATGTATTCTTGATATCCATTTGCTGCAAATTCCAACCTTTGGCTACTGCCAAAGTAATCACATATCTAATAGTTGCCATCCTAGTAACTAGACTGAATGTCTCTTCATAATCTATGCCATATGTTTGAGCATTGCCATTTGTAACCAACCTAGCCTTATACCTACTAATAAAAACATCTGCATTATGCTTGATTTTGTAGACCCACTTACAACCAATAGCTTTCTTACCCTTAGGCAATGGTAACAAATCCCAAGTCTTATTGACTTCTAATATAGTCATCTCCTCATCCATTGCTGCATTCCAATGAGCATGATCAACATCATTCTCAAAACAAGTGGGCTCACCATCCTCAACCACCTTTACCATATAAACATAATGGTGAGCTACATAACCTTCAAAACCAAATCTTTTAATAGGGTATCTTACCTTGCTAGACTTGTGTACCATTTGATCACTCAGTGGAGCCTTTACATTACCATGTGGTCTCTGTATACCTATTGTCCTAACTGAAGGAATACCAAGCTCATCATCAAAACTCTCTGAATGACTAGAATTTCCATCACATTCAAAATGACTAGTAGATGTATCATTACCATCCAACACTTTCTTCTTCTCTTTGTCTTTACCTACAACACTTGTTGATCCACCTGAAGATGTAGGGCCACTCCTTAGACTCCCATACCAAGGACTAACTATAGATGTAGTACCAAATGATGTTTTTGGTTCACTAAGGATCCTTGATTATTGCTTTTCTGTCTACACATAACTATCATGATCATCACCATCATCCAATGCATCACCACTAGATGCATACCAACTACTTATCTCATAAAAAATAACATCCTTGCTCACTCTGAACTTGCCTATGATAGGGTTTTGATAGCGATACCCTTTTTGCTCTAAAGAGTATACAATAAAAATATGTTTTTTAGCCTTTGGATCAAGCTTCTTTTCTAGCTCATTTGGTGCATGAAATATGCAATAAAACCAAACACTTTCAAGTGTGACACATCGAGCATCTTCCCTGTAAAGCATTCTTTCAAGGTAATCCTATGAATTGTAGTCGTGGGAGTTTTGTTCATAATATAGACAGTGCTATGAATAGCTTTGGACAAAAAATGTTTTGGCATATTCTTTTTCAGCCACATCAATGCTCGTGCAACTTCTACAATATGCCTATTTTTACTTTTTTCAATTCCATTTTTCTATGGGGTATATGAGCACGTAAATTTTCTCTTTATCCCATGAGACCTCAAGAAGCCACTAAACTCATTACAGAGGTACTCTCCCTCTCCATCTGATCTCAAGCACTTAACTTTCAAGTCTAGTTCTGTTTCAATTGCAACCTTGAAAGTTTTGAAGTGCTCAAATGTATCACTCTTTTCCTTCATGAAATATACCCACAGCTTCCTTGAACAATTATCAATGAATGTCACAAAATATTGTTGCTACCAAGGGATATGTTTTGTGAAGGCCCCCAAACATTTGTATGTATAACATCAAGTATATTTCTACTAACATCTCTATCATGCAAAAAAGATTGCCTTGCCTACTTACCAAATTGACATGATTCACACACTCTATGAAATTCTGCAACTCTAAAAGCAAATAGCCTTGTAACTAAACCTTTGGATTGCATTAATTCTTGTAACTAATCCCTCCAGGCACCCTTTTCCAACTCTCCTCCCAAACCTCTCCCCCATCCACCAAAAATCACCCCCCCCCCCCACCTCCCCCTCTCACCAAACCTCCCTCCCTTTCAGCCCCCATTTCCCCCCTACCCTCTCAAAGACACACCCCCTTCCTTTCCCATCATTCCCTCTCCCCCGTGGGAAAACTCTTTCCCCTGAATCCCATACTCATTTTGTGGACCCCATTCACATGTAGACACAGTAACCACCACCTGACCCCACCACTCTTTCCTCTTTTGTCTCTTATTTACATGTAGCCACTTGCATGTTTCCAACACAATCTTCCTAGTTGTTGTTCATGTCAAGATTGTGGGAGAGAAGGAAGGAGTCTCACTTGTAGCTTTCTTGCTTGCCCAATGGGGGAATACACACAAGGGTGGAGGCTGAAAACAGTTTTCCTCTTCTTAGTTGTGTAAGCCAAAAGAACTCTCATACAAAGAAATAGAAGAACCCTATATATGGGTCTCAAACCAAACTCAACTAACTAAGGTGGCATACTAACTGAGCCACGAACTAGAGTAGATAAGGATAGCTATCATGTAGCTATTATTCATGGGCGGTGTACCAACCGCATCTGCAACTAACACGTCGGTGACATAAGTGCACAACGGTCACCCTGGAATATCACGAGTGGAGCTCGATATCTCAACACTCCCCCTCGAGCTCAATCCCAATTCCTGCACACCAAGCAAGTCTCTGAACTTGCGCAGCTTCTCTGCGCCCAATGCCTTCGTAAATATGTCAGCTACCTGATCCTTTGTGCTGACATAAACTAGATCAATAAGACCTAGTAAAACCCTCTCCCGCACATAGTGATAATGCACCTCAATGTGCTTTGTTCTAGCATGATAGACTGGGTTATTTGCCAAGTGTATACTACTCATGTTGTCACAATAAATGACAACTGGCCCATCTGTAGACTGATGCATATCATAAAGTAGCTTATGCAACCAAGCTACCTCACATGCAGCCATTGCTGCACCCTTGTACTAAGCCTCTGTGCTCAACAAGGCAACTGTAGGCTGTTTCTTGCTGCTCCAAGTGACTGCAGCACTCCCAAAAGAGAACACATATCCACTGGTAGATCGTCTATCAGAAATGCTACCAGCCCAATCAGCATCAGTGTATCCATGCAACTGTATCTGAACCCTAGTCTCATAAAATAGTCCATATTGCAATGTGGACTTCACATACCTGAGTATGCGTCTAGCCACATCCAAATGCGATTTCCTTGGATCTTGCATAAACTGACTTACCAATCCAACAGCATAGCTCAAATCTGGCCTGGTAATAGTCATATAAATCAAGCTTCCTACTATGCGTCTGTACATAGTAGGGTCTTCTAGAAGCTCACCTGCATCTGCGCTCAGCTTCACATTCTGCTCCAAAGGAACTGAAATAGGCTTACAGTCTGTCATCCCATATTTGGACAGCATGTCCAATCCATACTGCCTCTGCAAGAGCTGTATCCCACTTGGTGATCTAATCACCTCAATGCCCAAGAAATAACGCAGCTCTCCCAAATCCTTCATCTCAAACTTCTGCTTCAATAGCATTTTCACATGAAGGATATCTTCATCACTGTCACCTGTCATAATCAAATCATCAACATAAATTACAAGTAGCATAATACCTTTCTCTGTTTTTCTCACATAAAGTGAGAAATCTGCCTTGGAAATCTGAAAGCCAATAGTGACAAGATACTGTCCTATCTTGTCAGACCATGCTCTAGGTGCTTGCTTCAAGCCATACAAAGCTTTCTTCAACCTGCAAACAAACTCAGGATGAACAGCATGCACATAACCTGGTGGCTGCTCCATATAGACCTCTTCTTGCAAATCACCATGCAAGAAGGCATTCTTTGCATCCATCTGATGTAAAGACCATTCCTTTGATGCGGCCATAGCAATGAGTGCTCTTACGGTTGCCATCCTTGCAACCGGACTGAATGTTTCTTCATAGTCAATGCCATATGTTTGTGCATACCCCTTGACTACTAATCTTGCCTTGTATCTGTTCACAGAACCATCTGCATTGTGCTTCACCTTATAAACCCACTTACAGCCAATTGCATTTTTACCTTTAGGCAAAGGTACCAATTCCCATGTAGCATTTTCTTTCAAGGCATCCATTTCTTCATCCATGGCTTTCTCCCATTTTTCTTTTCCCATGACTTGCTCAAAAGATGTGGGTTCTGGTTCTTGTATCACTTTGACCATATATGCATAGTGAATGGATGTAAATCCATCATATTTCAGCCTATCCACAGGATACCTAGCTCTCGTAGACCTGCGCAAAGTAGGTTCACTCCCAGGTGCTCTCAAAACATCCCTAGTCTTCCTTACTCCAGGTGTAACAATAGAAGGAATACCCAACTCATCATCAATGCTTTGTTCTGAGCCACTGGATTCACCATCCACATAAGAGTGACCTGCATTCACATCAAACATGGGCTGATCAACCTTCTCTTTTCCTTTTCGTGATACCTGCATACCACTATCTGCATTACTTTGAGAAGATTCTCCTGATCTCAA
This sequence comes from Lygodium microphyllum, assembly GCF_053477565.2. NCBI lineage: Eukaryota > Viridiplantae > Streptophyta > Polypodiopsida > Schizaeales > Lygodiaceae > Lygodium > Lygodium microphyllum. The sequence continues at coordinate 139,071,045 of NC_141146.1, forward strand.
CCTGCCTGTCCATGGCGAAGAATGTGAACCACTGCTAGAGGATGCTCCAGGTCCACTAATATTTTGTGACTGCTGCTGTGAATTCTGTGCAGCATTACCATTTTGTGCATCTACATCATCAATCACATTTACTGGTTTATACCAGCTACTCATCTCATCAAAAACAACATCTCTACTCACTGTAAACTTACGAGTAGAAGGGTTATAGCATCTATACCCTTTTTGCTGCAGAGAGTAACCAATAAAGATGCACTTCTCAGCTTTTGGATCCAACTTGGATCTCAGCTCATCTGGCACATGTACATAGGCAATGCAACCAAAAATTTTCAAATGAGAAATATCTGGTTTCCTACCAGTATACCTCTCCTCTGGAGTCATTCCATGTATTGCTGCAGTGGGAGTCCTGTTCATTATGTAGACTGCTGTAGCAACTGCTTCAGCCCAACAAAAATCTGGCAAGTCTTTTTCATTGAGCATGGCACGAGATACCTCTCCAATATGCCTGTTTTTCCTTTCTGCAATTCCATTTTGTTGTGGGGTATAACTGCATGAATATTGCTGCTTTATGCCATGCTCCTACAAGAACTTTGCAAACTCATTTGAGAGGTACTCTCCCCCTCCATCTGACCTTAGGCATTTTATTTGCAGACTTGTTTCTTTTTCAGCCATAGCTTTAAGGGTTTTGAAATGCCCAAAAACTTCACTTTTCTTTTTCATAAAATACACCCAAACTTTTCTGCTATAGTCATCAATAAAAGTGACAAAATAATGACAGCCTCCAAGAGATGCAGCTTTAGTAGTCCACACATCAGAGTGGATTAATTCCAATGGCTTCTCACTCTCTTGAACATGTCTAGGAAATGGTTTCCTTGCCTGTTTTCCAAACTGACAGGCTTCACATACCTTATGCATTTCTGCAACTTTGAATTTTGGCAATCCTGCAACAATATTTTGGGCCTGCATTGATTTAAGTCGCTGTACATTAACATGACCAATGCATTTATGCCAGATATCAATATCTGCAACTACACCGGTCCCATGTGCAAACATTGCTACACTCAATTCAGACATGTCTGCATCCAACGTAAACATTCTGCCCTTCTTCTTTCCTTTTGCTATCAAGCGACCTTTATTTTTCATATCCTCAACAAAGCATCCATGAGGATTAAATCTGACCTGCAAGCCCTGCTCAACCATTTGACCGACAGAAACCAGATTCTTGGTGATATTAGGGACATGAAATACATCGGACAGGTATTTCTTTTTCCCATCCTGCATAGACAAGGGAATTTTTTCAATCTGCACAATAGGATGTGTAGTATCATCACCAGTCTCCACAAATCCTGGTTTTTCCATTTTCCTTGCATCCTCCATCCATTCTGCATGACCTGTCATGTGGTTTGATGCACCTGAGTCAACATACCATACATCATTGCTTTCTTCTGCACTTGTCACAGAATTGTTCATGTGCTGCACCATGAACAAATGCTCATTTCTGTCATCACCCTGTCTGCTAGAAGATGCATAATTCCCTTGTTGCAGTTTTCCATTCATGATGTCATTCTGCTTTTTATAGCAGTCTTTAGCCATATGACCCATTTTACCAGAGTAGTAGCATTCAACATTACTGTTTGCATTTTGACCTCTTTGCCATCCACCACGACCTCTTTGGCTCCCCCTGTCTCTAGAGTTACCACGTCCTCCTCCATAGGACTGGTTTTCTTGAGTTTGCTGCATATTCTGATTTCTACCACGGCCTCCAAATCGGCCTCCTCTACCTCTGCCTCTACCTCTTCCAACATTTGAGTAGAAGACTGTTTCTTTTGAAGTTCCTCCTAAAGAAGATGCACCACCATTTCTCTGCTCCTCAGAAATTAGAAGAGCAATCAACTCCTCAAAGTCAGGAAATCTTTCACGAACGGAAATGGATGTTCGAAACTGTGCATAATCCTTTCCTAGACCATTCAAGGTCACGGAAACTAAATCATCATCTTCCACTGGCGACCCAATGGAAGCAAGTGCATCTGCAATCTTCTTCACCTTCATGTGGTAGTCATTGATGCTCATATTTTCTCTTTGCACATTATGCAACTCTTGCTTGAGCTGCATTTTCCTGGCTTGCGTATTTGTGCTATACATTTTTGACAAAGTATCCCATGCCTCCTTTGGCGTACTTGCATCCTGAATATGCACAATCATAGAGTCTGAAATACTGATAGACAGCTAGTACATAACTTTCCTGGCTCTCTCATGCCATGCTTTGAATGCCTGCATTTGCTGTTGATTGGGAACATCAGGAAGAACTGGTTCTTCTTCATTTCCTGCAACAAACTCCTAATATCCTTTTCCCATAAGGAAATTCGTCATTCTAAACTTCCATGCTTGGAAGTTGTTCTTGTCAAACTTTTCAGTGACAATTTGTGAGAGAGAATCAGACGCCATTACAGAATACTGCAAAAAGTTCTGTCACTGCAAAGAACACAGCTTCAGTCTCACTTGTAGCTTTCTTGCTTGCCCAATGGGGGAATACACACAAGGGTGGAGGCTGAAAACAGTTTTCCTCTTCTTAGTTGTGTAAGCCAAAAGAACTCTCATACAAAGAAATAGAAAAACCCTATATATGGGTCTCAAACCAAACTCAACTAACTAAGGTGGCATACTAACTGAGCCACGAACTAGAGTAGATAAGGATAGCTATCATGTAGCTATTATTCATGGGCGGTGTACCAACCGCATCTGCAACTAACACGTAGGTGACATAAGTGCACAACGGTCACCCTGGCATATCACGAGTGGAGCTCGATATCTCAACAGTTCACATGTGGTTTGTTCGTGGGGTCTTAACTATGCTGAGTCGTATAGCCCACTGTTCATATGTAATGTTCACATGTAATGTAGTTAAATATTTGTTTATTTTTCATTCAATAAAAAAGTTAAAAAATACTAAACAAAATTTAAAAATAAAAATCCATAACAATTTTTAAATAAACGAAAAATTTACTAAAAAACTAGTGAGAACTTTTTAAAAACTAGAAATTTTGAGACCATAAATGCAAATTGAAAATTCACGTTAAAAAGTAGAAAATTTTAAAAACTCCATGAAAAATCCTTTTTTAAAAAACAAATTTCTTAAATTTTCTAACAATTTTACACATTTTTCTTTATAAATTCTAACCATTTTCCTTCTTGTTTGATAAGTCTAAACTACATTTTTTTTTTAAATCGAAAGAAAGAGATTTAAAAAAAACACAAAAAAAAAAACAAAAACCATGACACTAAAATACAAACCTAACAAAATGCAATCACAATTATGTTTTTTTTTTAAAACAACCAAAAAGATTAAAGCCCTTAAAGTCAAAATCAAACAAACTTTTTTATAAAAAAACACAAACAAAAAAACTCACAATCCCATACATTCCCCCTTCCTTTTGTTATGTTTTGTATTGGTGTTAGTTGTTCTTTTTTATTATTGTTCAGGAGGCCAACTCTCTACTAGTCATGAACTATTGTTCTCTTAATTGTGGATTCTTTGCTACTATGGATTTTTAGACATGGGATTTGTGCTTCTTGCCACCATGTCATCTGATCTTGCAGGTGTTCACATACTACCATGTTCCATTTCTTTTTCCTCTTTCATATGCACCATAACACACAAATAATTTCTAAATAAAATTAATTCATTTCATCCACCAAATTAATGTCATGCACTTTGTAAATTTTTAAATTAAATTTAATATGAAAATTAAATTGTAAAATAAACACCTATAGCAATTGCATGAGCACATGGCACAATAACCCACATAATTTTGTAAAGTAAAATTCATATCCTATTTACATTGTATGCATATAGATGCTACATATACATCAACTTGTAATTAAAAATGAACCCTTGTCATCATGTATGCATGTGCTTTGTGCCAAACATTATATAAATTGTAATAATTAAGTGCATTTGTAGAGATCCATAGTCAAGGTGAGTCAAGTCTATGTGAGTTTTGGGTTACATAATATGACTCATTATGTATTAAGAGAATCATTTAACAATGAATTATAAACTAATTTCTCATCCGATAAAAGGAATTCATGTAGTTTTCACTCATTCACATCACCGCACCATAGGTTGACAAAAAGCATTTACGAGGATGGGATTTTATCAGTTAAACATTGGTCTTATCAGTCCATGTGTATTCTATTTGTCAGTGTCAATGGTTCTATTATGAGTCTATTTTGATCTATTTTGTCTATTCAGTGTCAGAAGAATTGCGGTATGATTAAGATTACATTTGATTTGAGTGCTTGAATATGGGGTTTCTAGGTACATGCACGTTTACATATCATGAAGCTTTCGATCGCACATGTGCATAGGTCATATCAATTTTTTTATGTAGGCTACGGCATGTTTGGGAAAGTCTAGCCTAGCCATGTCTATCTTTTGGTTTTTTTCGTGATATTCATCCTAGAGGTAGACTATGTGGGTCTTGCAAAAACTCCCTTTTACTTGGTTTGTATGTATGTGGGTGTTATCTTATGTAGTTTGAATGAGATCTTCCTCCACCCCACCGATAGTGGTTTGACATGTCCCACTACCAGTCCATGACTACTCCCTCCTTCTAGAAGTTGATTGTATCTGTTGGGTTGGCCTTCATTAATTTGTTGCCCTCAAGTTTTCACCTGTGGGATGCAAAACTTTGTTATTCTTTCTTGGCATCTTATAAGAAATATTCTGGTTTGGTGTATGGTCGTAACTTCTTCTTATCTTCTGTTAACATCACAGATGCATTATTCTTATCCCTTTCCGCTTTCTTTGTACCACAAGTGGTAACCAACTACTCACAATAGAGGAGATTATTGCCCTTTTACAAAAGGAGACTTCAACCCCTTTGGTACTAAAGAAAGTTATTAGTAGCTCAGGGGTGTCACTGGCCCATATCTCCTCTCCATATAGGAAGTAGTTCTGGAAATTCCTACATGAACACTTCAAGTTGAGTAAGCTTGTGTCAAAGTGCTTGTGTCCAAAGAATTACTCATTGCATATGTCAAGATACTTGAAGGTTTCAAGTTTAATTGGATAGTGTTTCTTAAAATGGACAAGAAAGGTCAACTTAGCGATGTCTCATATGGAGGCTTCCTTCAAAAAGGTATTACTCTTGCACCTCCTCCAAGTGGAGTGCCAAACTGATCTTGCCCCTCTTTCGAAGCAGTCACCCGCCACCTCATGTTTCCTCTTCTCCTCCAATGTAACTAGAATCCAATTGATAAGATGTGTCTCTTTCTAGGTTTCCTCAAAAAATATTTATGCACAAAGGGTCCTTTTAGTCCTTCTATTCTAGATTCTCTTGTAAAGAAGTATGCTCCTACTATTTCTAACAACTCTTTTCCCTTGTTCCTTTCATGTACGAATCTATTTGCAACCCAAAGAAAAGGATGATTAGATTCACAGATCCCTTCCTCAATGCTTATATGAACCCATGCTTTCACATTTGGTTTCTAGTGTCCAGTCTACTCTAGAAACCTCAATCACTTTTTGTCTTCAGTCTATATATACAAGTGTTTACACCTCTTAGCAAGACATGGTGGACTCCATAACTAGCTGAGCAAGGCTTTGGAGGATCTAGCCTTTCAAAATGCTACTTTCAATGAAATCCATAAATAGATAACTATAGCTACAACTTTAATGGATTCACAGAAAGCTACCATTAAAGAGATAGAAATCAAGATTACTATGTTAGAGGAGGAGAATGTGTTAGTAACCAAATATAAAAATTATGATCTCGAGGAGATGATAGCATTATCTAGTAAGCTTGGTACATGTGAGGGTTAATTATAACACTCTCACAAAATTGTAGAGTCATAGAAGAAGCTTATTGAAGAACTCCATGGTAAAGTAGATAACCTTTTTGTTCCTCCTCAAACTCCTATGGTATCTTCTTTATTTTCTTCTAAGAGCAATTTGACTAGTTACAACAAAAGGCTAATTTATGTGATGGCTTCTCCACTAAGGTAGAATGCATTTAGTAGCTCATGAATTGTGTCCAAGAAGATTTTGTTTGCTATGCTGAATTAGTGTCACCTCCGCCTTCCTTTTAAATTAAGTATAATTAATAGTGCTTGGCCTTGTATATTCCCTGAGTAATGTGGATTTAGAACCTTCAAAGGATGGGTAGTAGAATTTGTGATCTGCAGACTTGTTGAAACAATGTGAATTAGGAAAAAAATGAACTCACAAATGGGTCCTTAAAAATAATATAGTTTAGAAGTGGGCCTTTTGGATTGTCCAATATGAAGGCTAGATGTTGACATCCATGGAGGGTGAATCTTCTCTCTCCAAATCTTGGTTTTTTAAATTTAAAAAAGGGATAGTGGGGGATTTAAAAAAAGGGAGAATGAATAGTACACAAAATTTGAGTTTCTCTCACCTCGTATTCCCCCCTTTTTTTGGAGAATTTTCAAGTTCGGTTTTTTTCCTCTTACGAAATCAATAGAATTTGATGTTGGTTCTAATTGTTGTTTTCTTGCTGAGTTTATTTGGAGCAAGAAACAAAGGTGTTAATCTCTCTCTCTATTTGGTTTTTTTTTGTTGATATCTTTTCAATACAATATGATGTTAGTTCTAACCCTTGTTGTTGTTTTATTGCAGAGATAATTTTGGGTGGCATTGTATAAGTACTCATCTCTCTCTCCCTCTCTCTATCTCTCTCTATGTTTTCCTCTTTTTTATTGTTTTTTCAATATACCTTCATGTAAATACTAACTCTTGCTATTGTCTCTTGCACAGATCAATTTGGGTAAGATTGGATAGGTGCTCAATTCTTTCTTTCTCCCACGTACTCACACACACTTTCTTTCTTCTTCTCTACAGTATCCCTTTTCTACTATCGTTACAATAGGGTTCGATGCTAGTTTTAACTTAAGGATCAATTGTTGTTGGAGCACCTTCAAGTATCGTAGATGGAGGATGCTCAAGGGTAAATGGTTGTGCCTTGATCAAGACATGTCTAAAAGTGTTGCTATGGATGTTACTATCATTTGTGAGGGGCACGAGCCCCAAGTGTTGCAAATGGAGGATGATTGGTCCTTGAGTATAATGTGCCAAGAAATTATAATGTTAATGCAAAATCCAACTATTAGCTTCTATTTTAAACTAGATGTGTTGAGTGTTGAAATGACCTATTTTTTTTGGCTGATTTTTGTTGTTTTTGAGAGCTGAATGGTTGATTTTATGAGATGATTGATTGGTTTGAAGTGGTTTGAGAGTGTTTTGGAGAATGGTTTTATTAAGCTCATGATGTTTATTAGTAGAGATGTGAAGTTCTGTTGATGTTCTAATATGTTCTGTTTGGTCTTGATAGCTTCTGTTGAGCTTTTGTTTTGTTCTGTTTTCTCTCTATATGGAAGGATGGAGTATTGATTGATAGGGTTTGAGATTGTTTGAAAGCTTATTGAGTGATTTTTGACGGTTTGGAATGGTTTTGGTATGAGTTATTTGGTTCTGATGCTTTCAGTTGACCTTCTGTAACTCTCTGTTGAGCTTCTGTGAGCCTCTGTAGACCTTTTGTATGCTTCTATATGCTTATGTATGTGTTCTGTTGGATGAGAGTGTGGCTTGGGAAAGTTTTCTAGCCTTGGAAAGAGGTGAATATAAGTGCAAAAGAGCTAAAACAAGTCAAAGAAGTAGCTGATGAAGACTCAAGTAAAGACTGGAGTGAAGTGACAGTGGTGAGCTATGAAGAGTCACTGTAGTGGCTCTGGTGCCTCTTCATATCAGACATACCTCTTGGGAGGTGCATCCACGACCTAAGAAGGATTATTGAGGGTTATTATTGAGTGATTGTAGTGAGGATATGATGTACTATTGATGGAGAGAGAGAGAGAGAGAGTCAGAGATAGTCAAATCTATCAAAACAGTGTAACTGTATATGAGAGATTGAGAGAGAGAACTATGAAGACATTGAAGATGAATAATATGTGATTGATTTCCATTCAAAGATAGTGTATTCCATTGTGTTCTTTGTTTTATTGATGGATTTTGTGAAGATGTTGGAGAATATGGTTGATTCTATCAAATCCGTGGGAGATATCTACTATGATGCTACGTGAAGCATTGCTGTTTTCTTTGTTTTAATGATCAAAAGAATGAAATAAAAGCTTGTTGATGTTACAATATATATTTTCTTGCAAGAGAATTCCATTTTCCTTGGTGTTCCTCTTGGGGCTCCATGTTTTTGGTACACAGCCGGGGAATATTGCCATCAACAAGCATCAGAAGAGGCTGAAAATGAAGGAAATGGCATTGCCAAGAAGAGAAGAATTCAATGGATGTTTGTAAAGTTCCTTCTTCCACTGAAGAGTTGAAATTTCTCATAATAAAAGCCACTTTTCACAAGAAGTTCATCCCACAATGGCGGAAACACATCACCATCATGATGCATGCTCTATGTGGTGGACAGTTTCCTCTTCCTGTTGAAGCAGCAGAAACTTGCATCTTGGTGGCAAACTGTTTGGGAACAAACTGAAGAGCAGAAACGGAGAGAATGACCATCCATGGAAGATTTGGCATTCATTGAGAAGTTTCCAGACATCATCAAGTGGGAGATTGTGAAGAAGCTTCAGGAATCTTGGTCTGTAGAGGTTCACGAAGACAAGAAGGAAAAAAGCTGGAACTTGTTCGTGGATGCTCAACAGCAAGATACGTGGGATGCTTGGTGCACTGATAATCTTCTGTTTGTCCAATTGGCAACCCACTGGAATTTGGTAGGCAAAGTGTTCTTTACAACATACACTGTTGAAACCATCAGAAGCTGGCATTACTATGATGATGGCACCACCACAATGCTTAGACGTATGCATTTTGACACCTTCAGAATCGAATACCTTCCTCTGTGCAGTGGCATGAAAGCAAAATTCAGGGATGTTGAAAAGGAAGAAGTAGAAGAAATGTTGGCACGAGAGTCCTCCAAAGACTGAAGCCTTTTGTTATCCCTCTATGGAGCACTAACAACATAGTGGAGCCAACCCCCTGATGAATGACGCAATAAAGAGGCAAGTGTTAGAACGAGTCCAGAGGTACGTGAGAAGAGAAAAGGCAAAAATCAAAGCTGAGAACGAGCTCGCAGGAGAAGCCGCCTTTGATGCCCTTGTGGAACTCTTTACAGAAGTCCCAATGGCACATCAAGCCCTTCCTCCTCCTGCTGGAGGTCCACTTCCAAGCCAGATCCGTCCTAGAAATATTGATGACAGGCTAGCGAATGTTGTCCCATTGCCAGTTTTTAAGGGAGAGTATAATGAAGACCCTGATCTTCATGTAGCAGAGTTTATGGTAGCATGTGTAGCTAACAATGCCAGAACCCCTGAGCATTGGTTAGCAATATTCCCCGCCACTTTCAAGGGCATGGCGTTTCAGTGGTATGAGAGACAAGCATCATGGACTTTTGGCACATGGGATGACCTGAAGTTGGCCTTCCTCACTAAATTCAGGCGTGAAGGTTTTGAAGAGCGGATGTGAGAGAAATTTATGAATTTAAGTCAGTCCTCTGGAGAAAGAGTAGAATCTTATGTCTCACGAATGGAATCCATCCTGAAGAGATAGACTAACCATAATCTAGATGATGGCATTCAGGAGGGGGTGTTTCTCAGAGGATTACAACCAGAATTCCGTAAGTTTGTGGAGCTGCAAAGACCAGCCACATTGCAAGCTACAAGAAGGTGCAAGACTGTACGATGAAGTGGAAGCTAGATTGGCGATGAATTAGGAGTCCTACCTCCTCTGATGCCAGGAATGATGTACCCACCAAATGCAATCCCAGGGATAGTCCCCTACCCCTATCAACAGATGCCCTCAGTATCACAGTACAGTGCACCAAATCCACAATGACCACAATCAATGCCTCAAATGATGGTTCAACCACAACAACAATGGTCCCAACCAATTTCCCCAATTCCAAATCAGCAGAGCAACAGTGGAACCCTACCAACTGGAGCCAACAACCAACAGTTCAAACAGGAGCTTTGAATCAGAATCTGAACAGAGACCCCTCTGCACCAGCCTAACCTGTTTATGCAATGATTATAGAGACTCCTCAAAACCATACTGCCAGTACCTCAGGAGGAGAAAGCTTGAAGGATTATTTATCCAACTCAGTTGCAAATATCAAAAAGGAGTTGATGGATGTGATTACAGAACAGCTACAGACACTGAAAGTGAATACCGCTAGCATATCCAACGTTGCAGGAGCGGGAAGAGATGTGATGCGGTCAAATACTTGGTGTGGTAAGTGTCATCAAGCAGGCCATTTAGCCACTGAATGTACACGAAAACCAACCATTCCTGGAGCCTTCTGTTCCTACTGTTTGCAGAAGAACCATATAGAGGATATTTGCTCTCTGAAGGAGATGCATGATAGGAGAAGGAAGGAAGAAGACACAAGATTCAACTTGTTGGAATCCAAAATGACAACACAGGATATTGGACCCAAGCCTAGAGATTTTGGTCCTAATTTCGGTCCAAGGAGGTTTCCCTCTCAAAGTTACAGAGGAAGACAGTCTGGTGGTGGTCAGAGATCAGAAGTGGAGTGTTACAGATGCGGAGAAAAGGGACACATTTCACCAAATTGTCCAAATCCTAGAAGGTCAGTGGATTACAAGCCCTTATGCAGCCGATGCAAAGGAGAAGGACACACTGCAAAAGACTGTCCAAGCCCAGCCCCAGTGAAAAACAGTGCTACTGATAATCCGGCCAAGGCCCAAGAGCCTACCTCCAATTTAGTGGAATTGGAAGTTGCTGCCATCACGCGTGCAAAGAAGAAGGAACCACCTATCCAGAAAGAAAATAATCCTCCTGCCAAAACAGTGAATTTCAATCTTCCACCAGAAGAACAGAACAGAACAAAGCCTTACAGTGCCGTACAGAGCACTACAGTGCCACAAGGAGTCACAGAGACAATTCCAGAGACAGGACCAGAGGTCCAGGAGATAGAAGAGGAGGAGGTGCAAGTGGCAGAAGAAGGCCCCATGATGCCCCTATTGGAAGAAAAAAAGAAAATGAAAATGGGTGTTGCCCCATTCCCTAACCGGTTACAGAAGCCAGTGGATCCTATTAAGGAATACGATCTGGTCAGAGATCTAGATACCTTTAAACCAAACCTCACATTCTGACAATTATTGATGTTTCTCCTAGTTGCTGAAAAAGGTTCAAAAGTATATTAACAAGAAGACGTGGCTTAATGATTGCTCCCTCAACAGCAATAAAGTCCAACAAAGCTCCAGAGCCTATAAAAGAAGTGGATGTGGCTAACGCCTTCCTAGATCCGAGTACCCCAGAGACTGGCGTGTGGATAGAAGGCTGCTTTATTGCAAATGCACTAATTGATGGTGGCTCATTAGTGAACATTATGACGGATGTGACAATGAAGAATCTAGGCCTACAAGGTGTGCAACCAACCCAATGGCTCATCAGACTAGTGGATTAGAGTAGAATGAAGCCTTTGGGCATTCTCCCATATGTGAAGACTACAGTGGTTGGAAAAGATTATTGGCTAACCTATCTGGTGGTGAAGCCAAACTCGTATGGTACATCCTATCCCCTATTACTGGGCAAACCATGGCTTTTTGAAGCCAGAGCAAGGACGGATTGGTTCAAAGGAACCTTGACCTTGGGTAGAGGACCTAATAAAGTGGTGTTGAAGTTATATGGTGCTCAAAAAGGACATGGATCCACCTCCTTGGAATTATCTTTTGACTCCCCTAACGAGGCTACAGATGGAACATCAATGGACGAAGATGCTGTCAAACAGATCCTTCCCAAGAAAACAGTGGCACGTTCCTTAACAGTGGATACTGTAAGCCAACTCCCAAAAGATGCAAAGCCATTATCAATGGGTGAATACTTCCTGCCTGAACCAGGAACGATTTCCGAAATTACTTTTGATAGTGAGATAGAAGCATGGATGTACTGCTCTCCCTGTTACATGGCCATAGTAGAGCCAGAGACAGAGGCAGAAGATGAAACAGAGAACCTGTTCTTCTCTTACAGAGCTCCTACAGAGACAGAGATAGAGACAGAGACAAATACAGAGACAGAGTCTAAAGACGACGGAGAGGATACGGAAGAAGAAGGTTATGAAAGCGAGACGAAAGAGTCTATCTCACCCGAAGAGGATACATATGAAGAAGAAGTTCCAGAAGCATCAGAAGCAGACGAGCTCATGCTGTGGGATAGAATGGCGATGGTACCATTTGGTCTGGTAAATGGATTTTCTCATATGCAAAATCTTTATAAGAAATGGTTAAAGAAGACCAAGCCGTCTTCCAGCAGTGGCTCATGTCACCCTCACCCACCTTTGCCAAGAAAAGATGATGATGATGCACCGTGTCAACAAGCACCAGTCTCATGATTCCAACAGGCGCCAGAGGGTCCCTATTATGTGACATTCCTGGACGCGTCATCAGAAGATGAGTCTTCAAGACAAGAGGTAACTAATCTTGAAACCAAACCCGAAACGGCTCTAATCCCATTTCAACATCTCAAGGGGCAACCTAAGTCCTTACTGCAAGAAGACGTTGAGTCTAGTGGGACATCAGAAGAGGACACCACCCCCTTTAAGGAGTCGGATCTGTACCCAGAAGCAATCCGTGGGACCTTCATCCGTGAAGTAGAAGGTGAAAGGCAGTTAACTTTTGTGGATGCAGATGGCACTGAACGCCATTTGAAGGTGGGTAGCAGCCTACCAGAAGAGGAGTTGTCAACTTTGTACAACTTGTTGAAAGAGAATTTGGACGTGTTTGCATGGTCCTACAAAGACCTAAAGGGGATTGATCCCACAATATGTTAGCATCATATTGACTTGGAGCGTGATGCCAAGCCAGTACGGCAACGACAGAGGCGAATGAACTCGAATTATTCCACATTGGTAAAAGCAGAACTGTTGAAGCTTCTGGAAGCCGATTTCATCTATCCAGTGGCAAATAGTGAATGGGTCTCACCCATCGTAGTAGTACCCAAGAAGAATGGCAAGCTTCGTATATGTGTGGATTTCCGCAAGTTGAATTCCAAGACAAAGAAGGATCACTTTCCTATCCCTTTCACAGACCAACTGTTGGACACAGTGGACATGAGCTTTATTCCCTTCTGGATGGATTCAGTGGATATAACCAAGTGCAGATAGCAGAAGAAGACCAATCCAAAACAACCTTCACCACAGAATGGGGGACCTACGCTTACCAAGTGATGCCGTTTGGGCTCTGCAATGCCCTGCTACCTTCCAGCGAGTCATGATGGACGCATTCCAAAATCATCTGCATGACTTTATTGAGGTATATTTGGATGATTTCTGTGTCTATAGTTTGATCCGTGAACACTGGGGACATTTGGAACAATGCTTTGATAGATGTCGGGAGTATGGGATTTCCCTCAACCCCAACAAATGCATCTTTGGGGTCTCTTTTGGAGTTCTGTTGGGCCACATTGTCTCTGCACAAGGGATATCAACAGACCCTGCAAAGATTGAGAAGATCACAGCTCTGACAGCACCCACCAACCTCAAACAGTTGAGGGGATTCCTAGGCCATGTGGGTTACTACAGAAGATTCATAGCCCATTTTGCAACAAAGGCAACCTCCTTGCACAAGCTTCTGAGGAAAGATGCAGAGTTTGTTTGGACGGAAGATTGTGACAAAGCCTTCAACACTCTGAAGCAATGTCTGATTGAGGCACCCATCCTACAACCTCCTGACTGGACGAAGGAGTTCCATGTGCACACTGATGCATCCATTGAAGGCTTAGGTGCAGTTCTATGCCAGAGGGGCTCCTCGAAGCTGGATTAGCCCATCTACTATGCAAGCCAAAAAGTCACTGATAGAGAGCGGAACTATACAGTGACAAAGCTGGAGTGCTTGGCAATGGTGTTTGCCCTAGAGAAGTTTCACCACTACCTACTGTCTACCCACTTTAAATTTTATGTGGATCATGAGGCCCTGTCCTTCCTGATGAGCAAAGCAGACGTGAAAGGACGAATGATGAGATGGCTCCTTCTATTCCAGGAGTTTGACTTTGAGGTAATTACCAAACCTGGTCGTTCCCATGTTCTGGCTGATTATCTGTCGCGTATCCCACAAACTGCAGACGAGGAGTAGGATGATCTAGACCTCCCTGATGCTTCCCTATTCCTGGTAGAAACTGTAACTCCCTGGTATGCAGACATTGCCAATCTGCTGGCAACCCAACAGTATCCTCCTGGTATTTGTAGTCAGGAAAGGAAGAAGCTTATGTTAGAATCAACTCCCTACACCCTGTTAGGCGGTGCACTATACAAGAAAGGCAAAGATGAAGTGCTCAAAAGATGTGTTGCAGGAGATGAGATTGGGATTGTTTTGAAGGCTTGCCATGATGAGCCATGTGGAGGCCACTTTGCAGGAGAAGCTACAGCCAGGAAAGCTCTGCTAGCAGGTTACTAGTGGTGGCCGACCATTCATAAGGATGTCTATGACTACTGCAAGCGATGTGATGCTTGTCAGCGAACGGGGAAACCCACCAAAACAAGTGCCATGCCATTGCAACCTATTCTTCCTTTGAAGCCGTTCGAGAAGTGGGGTATCGACTTCGTAGGCCCAATCGATCCTCCTACCAGAAGGAAGTAGAACAGATACATCTTGGTATGTACAGATTATGTCACAAAGTGGTGTGAAGCTAAAGCCCTAAAGCAGGACGATGGTAATAGCGTGGCCCTGTTCATGTACGAGAATATCATCACCTGTTTTGGCAGTCCCCTGGAGCTGGTAAGTGATAGAGGCACTCGTTTCATTAATAAAGTCATGGAAGAGTTGACAGAGCTGTATAAGATCCGCTATCACAAGTCCACTCCTTATTACCCCAGAGCCAACGGCCAAGTCGAAGTCAGAAATCGCATCCTCTACTCGATTCTGACAAGAACAATTGCCGCACATTATTGTGATTGGGATGATCGACTTACAGAGGTCCTCTGGGCGTACAGAACCTCCCATAAAGCAGCTACAGGACAGACACCTTTCCAGCTGGTGTATGGTACATAAGTTGTTTTCCCTGTTGAACTGGAATTGCCCTCTTTGCGAGTGGCTATTAAAGAGCGTTTGGGGGACGATGATTCACTGCAACGCCGTCTGCTGCACCTGGAATGTTTGGACGAAACTTGCAGGATGGCTCTACAGTGCATGGAAGCCATGCAAGCTCGATGCAAGGCTTACCATGACAGCTTCATCAAGCACAAGGAGTTCAAAGAAGGTGATTTGGTCCTAGCCTATGATTCACGATTTGGCAAGTTTCCTGGCAAGCTCCAACAGCGGTGGATGGGCCCATATAAGGTACTTGTTGTCAACCCTAATAGCTCTGTCCAAGTGCAGACCGTTGACGCTCTGATGATCCCTTCCTGATCAATGGATATCGCCTGAAGAAGTACTTCCCTCCTTGGGGATCTTGACAATCACGGTCACCTAATCCTTTCCCCTGTTGGCGTGGCACTGTCACTCTTATGATGCTACTTCTGATAGCCGTTCTTCAGCCACTCTTGATGAGGTGGACACAACCCTCTGTCCCCTCAGCCCCACCTTCTAGCCCTGATCTC
Source organism: Lygodium microphyllum (assembly GCF_053477565.2). Lineage (NCBI taxonomy): Eukaryota > Viridiplantae > Streptophyta > Polypodiopsida > Schizaeales > Lygodiaceae > Lygodium > Lygodium microphyllum. The sequence goes on from NC_141146.1 coordinate 139,086,635, forward strand.
TTATCCTCTATTTTCCACCAGCGGCAGTGGCAAGGTGGGTTTTGACAAATGGTATTTCCACCATTCCTTTGCCTAATTCAAAAAAGAAAAAAGAAAAAAATATATACATATCGGTCATGGGAGAAAAGGACTTCGGTCCCTGTCATGCCGACCTATTCTTCGAGAAAAGGTGGAGACACCCTCGGGAATAGGAGGAAAAAAAAAAGAAACAACAACATAAACAAGAAAAAGAAAAAAGAAAAACAAAGGAAAAAAAAACAAGAAACGAAAAAAACTGTTATGGGAGAAAAGGAAGCAATTCTCTGTCATACCAGGCCTCGTTCCAAGAAAAGGTGGTTAACACCCTTGGGCGGGAAGTTGGCTGTGGAAAAGGTGGCAACACCCAGCAGTCCAGAAAGTGGATTCATCAATTGACATCCCCAGGATCCAGTTCCGAAGCTGCCTCCCTTGGTACACTGTGCTTTGTGCCTTTCTACAGAGTGTTTGACAGTCCTCTAGCAGATGCCATGTTCCTATATAACCCCACGTTCGATCTGATGGCTACCTCCCTGGGTATGCCTCTTCAACAACTGACGATGCAATCTTCATCGACAAACAATTGAGTGATGTGAGCTTTCATCCTAAACGGATGGGGAAGTGAGTATGGTTGCCCTCTGTAACTATCAACAGAGAGCGAGACAGAGGGTGGGGCGAGTGACCAGTCTTTCCCTTCAAATCAAATGAGAGGTGAGAAGTGTGAATGAAGTGTTGCACACATGGGATGGGCCTCTCAATGCACAAAGCACGATTTGTTCTTGTGCACTGTACTATAAGGCTCCTTGGCCTTCCTTCTCGCACCGTATGCCGGCACAGGGCGGGATGCACAATTGCACCATCAAATGCGCACAAGGCATACAACCTTTGCACAAGTGACCGTGAGGATTATATCAATGGGTTTCAGGACATGGTTGCTCTTTGTATCTTTCAACAGAGCGTGAGACAGAGGGTGGACTGAGTGTGCCTGGTGTTTCCTCAATCACTTATTGAGAGGCGAGATTTGAGGGACGTTACGACCTGTGGAGTCAGGTACGTTCCCATTTCCCTATGTACCCATGGGGTGGGTCTCTACCATCAACACAGGACACGCCACCCTGTTCTGTCCACTGCACTGTAAGGCTCCCTTGCCTTCCTGCTTGCACCTATGCCAGATGGGTTGGACGCACTAATGCACCATCAACTATGCACCCTGGCATACTCCCTCTGCACCATTCCCTTGTCACTTTCCTAAACCGGGTGTGAGATATGGGTTTCAATCATTATTTCTTGAGTGATATTAGTAATGGGGTGAGTGATAGTTCTTTCATTCCATTTGAGTGATTGTGAGTTGAGTGTAATATCCCTCGCCATCGACGAATTTCCTGTGATTCCTTCAACCAGCTACCTCCCTGGGTGCTGCCACGTGGTCCCTGCCACGAAGGACGTGTGCTGTGAAGATGCCTTGGTACCTCTTGCAGCCGACAACGACAGTGACCGTGCCATCAACAATCAACCTTGATTCTCGACAACACGGGCCAAGTTTTTCTAACCCTACACCTTGTTTGTCAGTGATGTTCATGTTTTAAGTGTGGGGACGTTAGCGGTCCTAGGTCCCTGTTGCTCGGTTAACCCTGTCCGTTAAGGTCTTAAGTGTGGGGACGCGTCCGTGTGCGTCTACATTGTATACCCCTTTGCATATGCCTCAACCTGCTCATGCATGTATGCCATGACTTGCTTTTACCCTGTTGGGGTCCCTTCCCCACCCATTCGTCTATTTTCAACCCACCCTCGGGGATGTTCCCTTGCAGTTTTCCTTTATTCCCCGATTTTGTTGTCCTGCCATGTTATTAATTTTTGACGGATTTTGTGCAAATTAGACGGTTTTCCATGTGAATGTATCTTGCTTGTTTCGGAACCGTGATTTAACATCATAGCCCTGACAACCACTTTCTCCTTGACATTTTTTCTTTTTACTCCGTGTCATTTTGATGAACGGTTTGTCCACTATTAATTTTTGTGGTCTTTCGAGCCTTTTTCGTGCGTCTTTTTGATATTTTTCCATGTGCACTTGCCCTGTTTGCATCGGAATTCCAATTTGATTCGACATTCCTGTCCATGCGCCTTCCCCCACCTTTTTCCCTTTTCCTCCGCCCTCTTTCGACTTCAGGATTTTTAATTATTACTTTTTAAATGTGTTTTCGGGTGTATTTTTGGTGTTTTTCGCATGTGAACCCCTCCTACTTCCGCCGGAATTGCATTCTAACATGACAACCCTATGCCCCCCGTTCTTGCGGACATTTTTACTTTTTACTGTATGTCATTCCGGCCAGTGGTTCATCCAATATTAATTTTCGATCCCCTTTTCGGGTCTGTTTTTTGGGTTTTTCCCATGTGAACGCGTCTTATCTCAGTTGGAGCCATGTTTTGACGTGATAGAACTGTCGGGCACATCTTTCTGCATCTTTTTCCTTCTTCCTACACCTCGTTCCGATGCACGGATCTTTCGATATTAATTTTGGTTTGCGTTTTCGGGGGCCATTTTTTGTGTTTTTGCGTGTGAACGCCTTGTCATTCCCCGGAACCCCCGTTGCACGTTTCCTCTTTCTTCCCCCTGCCATCCTGCACAATTTTTGTTTTTACGGCATTTCGTTTCGATGCCCGGATTGTGAGATATTAATTTTTCCTTGTTTTTCCGTGTTTCGCGCGACTCATCCCGTGTGTGAACGCGCCCGTTTTCAATTTCACGCGTCTCCACATGCCCCGGTCGCGTCCGCATGCCCCGTACCGACATCATGGTGCTATTCCGATCCTGTCACGGCAAATTTTTTTACCCCGCCCCGCGCACGCGCACGGGACGGGGGTACGCCTTTCTTTTCTTTAATTTCTTTATTTAATTTATTATTTAAAAAAACCAATTTATTATCTTTCTCTCTCCCGACACCCTCCCCTATGCCCCCCACCCCCCTTTTCTCTCTCCCCGACCCCCAACCACCTCCCTCCCCATCCCCCCCTGCGTCCCCTTCTCCCTCCCATCCCTTCCTCCCATTCCCTTCCCCCTCTCCTCTTCTCCATCTCCCTGCTTCCTCCTCCTCATCTCCTCCTTCCTCCTCCTCCTCTTCTCCTCCTTCCCTCCTCTCCCCCTGCCTGGGCCCTCGCCCCTGGATGCTGACAGTCGCCGCCTCCTCGTGGACGCCGCCAAGCCGCCTGGCGTCGATGTCCCCCAGCGCCCCTCTTCTCGTCACCCCAGTGTGGCCGCCGCCACACCTGGACCGTCCCCCGCCCGCTAGTCCCGCCATGCCCGTCCGCCCCTCAGCGGCCACCACCAGCCGCCATTTCGCCCCGCATGGCTGGTCGCTGCCGCCGTCCTGTTGCCACCACGCCCGCCTGTCCTTGGGCCTCCTTCACGCCCGCATCCGCCGACCCAATTCCCACCACTCCCACCCCACAACCCCACAACCCCCCCACAGGCCCCCCATCCCACCAATCCCACCCCACAACCCCACACCCCCCCTCACAGGCCCCCCATCCCACCAATCTCACCCCACCAACCCCCCATAAGCCCCCCTTCACACCCCAGTTACCACCCCCCCCCAGTCACACACCTCCCTCCCACAGGCCCCCATTCCCCCCACAAGCCCCCGTTCCCCCCAGTCCCTCTTACGCCCCGTACCCCCCCGTAGCGACCTCAAAAACAACCAACCCAGAAGACACCCGTAGAAACCCGCAGCAACCCTTCTCAGCCCCCTGTCACACGCAGGGTGTGTGTGCGCACGGAGTTGTATGTGCGTTGTTTGTGCGGGAGTCCATTAGCGACTGTTCACGCACGGGGACGCGTGTTAGCTTGTCCGTGCGGTGGTGTGCACCAGCCAGCTGTTCACACGCAGTTGACACGCAGTCCATTCTCGGGTATATTCTCGAATTTTTAATTTTCAAATCGAAAAAACCCTAAAAATACATTTAAAAATTCAAAACTTCATTAAAAATCAATTAAAATTTAAAAAAGATTACAAAAAAATCTTAAAAATTTTCCAATATTTCTACAGTCAATTGAAATATTTTTCCAAACTGAAAATCTCAGAATTTTTTTTTCAAAAAATTCTAAAATTAAAAATTCTTTCAAAAATACATACTAAATGAGCAAAAATTCATTAAAATTGGTAAAAATACCAATTTAATTGCAAAAAAATTCTTAAAAATTTCATCAACTTCTTTGCTTATTTTTGGAATATTTTCTAAGTTGAAAATGCTGTGCCATTTTATTCCATTATTATTTTATGGCAAAAATACTTCATTAAATGCCTAAATTCATGAAAAATCCTCTTTAATTCCAAACACAAGCTAAAAAATCTGGAAAAATCCAGATACATTGGTCACACGTGGTGGATTAATGCTGAAAATCTTCAATATTTTTATATGTGTTTTATTGTCAAAATTTTGCCACAAAGATCAACAAAAACACGAAAGAAAAACATTACAACAAACAAAAACACATAAAAACCAAAATACACAATCAACACTATACAACATTTAAAAAAAAAAAAACAACAACAACATATAAGCCATCAGTCATCCAAACAAATTCATATACACTAATCTTGCTATGTCGTGTGTCCAATTATTTTCAGTTCGTGGTTTTTCTTTTTGGATTGCTGACCTACATTTTGGGGATTGAGACGTGCGCATTCATTGCATACACATACACCCATTTCCAGGTATTTTTTATTTTTTTCGCTACCCCAAAATTCACTCTTAATTTTTTAACATGAATCCTAAACACCACCATGGCACGCGCGCTCGCGCTAAACACACCTTTTTCTAATTAAAATCAACCCGCCGTTCACTTAGCACGCGCTACGTGCGCTTCAGAGACACCTTAATATTTTTAATAACAATGAACCAGCCGTCACAAGAGCACGCGCTGGCAAAAAAGCACTCCACATCACCTTAATTTTTAATAAATGAATTTGCATTTAGAGACCTCAGTCTGGGTATCGAAGTCCGTGATTCGGATTAAAGCATTGCTCCAACCTAATAATTTGTAATTAAAATTTTAAGAAGAAACCACCGTTTTCTTGTTAAGGTTTAACACTTAATTAAAAATTTATCCATTTCTTAATAATTTATTAAAATGAATCCTTCATTAAATTAATTCCCCCTCACTGCACTTATTTCCCCTTTTTAATGAACTCGCTTCGTGGGATGGGCGCGTACAAATCTATTAGTTGACACTGATGGTTAAGTTATGGTCCAGTCTCGATGTCCGTTTTTTATGGTAGTCTGATTTGTCCATGTGTTACGGTTAAGGGAACAGTGTGTAGTTTTTTTTTCTTTATTGCCTGATACGGGGATTTGGGTGTTTGCATGTTGCATAGCATGAAGCTTTCGGTCGCATATGCATAGAGCTCATGTCGAAATTTTTTTCTAGGCTGTGGTTTGCTTGGAGAAAGTTGGTCGAGTCACATTTTACCACATTGGTTGATATCTTATCCTTGGTTTTCGTATGTTGCTTTGCAGGCATTCTCTTTGTTTGTCTGTGTTTGTGGTGTGTGTGTGTAACCATCTGAATGGCGCCCTCTCGTACTCCTCCCCCGATTCAGTATGTTCCTTTGGCTTTACATGATTATTCTTTATTACTGGATTCGGACATTGTCGCTAAAGTGGGCTTGTCCAAGTTTGTGAGCCTTTCTTTCCCACTGGTTCCAGATGATCCTACCATTTGTGACGAGTTTTTAACCTCTTACAGTAAGAGGTCTGGTCTAGTCCATGGCACTACTATTCTTCTGACACCAAAGAGTCTAGGCAAGGCTCTTGGTCTGCCATATCGTGGGGAGTCTGTCCCTGCTGCCAAACAGTTGTTCGCCAATGACGATATTTTGAAGCTGTTGTAGAAGCAGACTCAAGATGTTCTTGATCCGAAGAAGGTCATTACCACGTCAGGAGTTGGTGTCTCCATGATTTCCAATCCCCTATGGAAACAACTATGCCAATTCCTTCAGGACAGGTTCATGCCTGCAAAATCCCCATCTCATTATCTTTCCAAGGAATTGTTTACAGCTTTACGAATGATTTTGAAAGGCATAACTATTGATTAGAGTACCTACCTCCTCTCCAAGATGGATCACCACTTTATCTGAGCTACTCAAGGAAGTGTGACTAATGTTACATTTGGGTCCTTCCTCTATGTCTTCTTGTTACATGCTGCCCCTGCAAAGGAAGTTCCTTTACCTCCAATTGATCCTCCAGAAGTTCCTCCTCCGCCTCATAATGAAGATGATGATGTGATAATTGAGGATGATGATTCTCCTCCTCCCCTTGTCATTCAGAGAAAACGCCTCAAGAGGGTGGCTGATTCAGTGCTTATTCTTCCTCCTCCAGTTCTAGTGACAATTCCTGCCCAGTCTTGCAGCACCTTGCATGCATTCCTTCAGACGCCAAATCTTTTCAGAGCCCATAGAGACGGAATGTTAGAACTTACTATTCCTTCTATTCACCGCCTAGTAATAGGAGATGCTATTCCGTTCCTGTGCAAGGATATCCAAAGTTCTATTAAGCTTTCGATGTGACTGCTTGTATCCAGCAATTATATTCTTTATTTTATGATGAAGTTCAACAGTCTAAGGAGGAACTAAATAAGACCAATACTGAGTTAGCCTCTGGTCAGGAGAAATTCTCTGACCTTTGTATGCAAATGGAGCAGTAGAGTAAGCTCATGGATACTCAGAAAGCTGAAATCTCTAAGTTGAAAGCTGAGTTTGGCGGAAGCTAGGTCTCAAGTGGTTGCTGTAACAGAGGAAAGGGATAAGTTACAGAAGGAGAGTCAAGAGATGAAAGAGGTGATAGCTGCCCAATCAGAGCAGTTTAAATCCACCACAGCTATCTTAGACCAGAGCAATGCTCAAATCCAGCAACTCAAAGATCAGTTGGCTCAGTCTCGGTCTAATACACAGAGTCGTGTGCAACCAGTTTCTCTTTTATCCCCTGCAGACTTGGCAACTCTTCAAAGACAAGCTACATTATGTCCCTTATTTCAGGCCAAGGTGGAAAGATTGCAATCTCGCATGGATTTATTATGGTCTTCTTTTGAGCAGTATCAAGAATATGTTCCACCAGATCATTCCTTTTTTGTCCATTATCAACAACAGAAGTTGGCATTCTATATAAAACTTTCCATGATGGATTTACCTATTCCAGAGGATGGATGGAGTGGGGCCTGGTCATCTGATTTGCTGATAGAAGTAGTGAGGATGGTTTTTGAAGACTCTGTCACTCCAGATACAATGCTTCTGTCCTATATGTATTTGAGGGGTGATTTACTGATTCCAGATGATGAAGATCTGGCTTGGTATGTCGGAGATGTGGTATTGCAAGCTTCTTTGTATGTCCGACATTTGGAGTTGAGGATTGATGAGATGTTCCAGGGATATTCTTCAAAGGTGGCTGAGTGTCCTGAGTTTGCATGGCACACTATGGTTGATGCTGTCATTTTGAATCACCGTCAGGTCAAAGGTTCAGCTCATGCCTAGAACATTAACCAACTGAGGGTGGATCTTTTAGCCTATCTCTCCAACCAACCCCCATTTGATACTTCTTTCTTTGAAGCCTATCATCGTAGATTAGCTTTAGGTCCGTCCTTACCATGCCTAGCTCATTATCAACAAATGGCTCATAGGTATGATGCTTATATTTCCCTTTTTCAATCTAACCCAAAGGTCATTTTACCCCTTCTTTTCCAACCTCAAGGATCTCCTCAAATTCCTATATTTACCCATTGTTCTTTTATTGAAGATCGAGTTTTTCTACCTTCTGATCCTTGTCCTTCCCCATCCCCTGACATTCTATCAACTTTTCCTGCTTATATTTTAACGCCTTTCTTAACAAAATCTCCTCAATTTTCAGCAAATCCATCTTTAATCCATTCTTCATTTTATGATTTTGCCTATCCATCACTTCATCCTCTTTCATTAGTCCCTCTTCCGTCTCCTAACACTTCTATTCCTAATCCTCCTCAGTTGGTTAGTGGGTATCAAGGTTTTGATCAGAAGATTCTTTGAAGAAGAGGTTGGAGTTCAAATGATTCCCTTACCGGACCTCAAATCAATCGGCCATTGATCCCAGGAGAATGGATAAGTGCTAGTCAGGCTTATCAGAATTATCTGCATTTTGCTTAGCAATATTCTCAATATGTAGATCCTTCTGTGCACTTAACTGCTCATTTTACTTGGTACCTAGTATATATGCATAGGCATTCTCATAATGATTCAAAACCTATTCCAAAGTTGTGCATGAATGTCAATGTGAGTATTGATTCCCAGCAACTGGATGTCTTGTACTTTCATGCCCTCTGTTTGCCTAGCAGATACCTTGTCTTGTTGGAAAGGATGTGCTGCCTTCAATTCTTTCAAAATCCTCCCAAGACATTTGTAGATGAATCTTTGTCTATGGATCGTTTTCGAAATCACCAAGCTTTTAAAAGGGATCATCTTCATTGATACCTTTGCAATGTATTGTGGATGATTTTTAATGATAAATCTCTCTTTTTGGAGGAGTCATTCAGATGGTTGTGTTGTGTGTAGTGTTTGTGTTGTGGGTTAATTTATGTGATAAGATCGTGGTGGTTGCCTATTCGATTTGCTTTCGTGTGAGCTACATTTTTGGAGAATTGTGGTGATGGTGTTGCTGGTTGGATAGTTGAAGATACTGATGTAGAAGAAGAAGAAACCTCTTATATCCTTTACAAGTTTGTTGTGATTTCCAGTTTGATAAGAAGTGTTAATGTATGAAGGGTTTTCCTTTCGTTGTATTCTTTATATCAGATACAGGTTATAAGTTAGGGTCGTGGTTTAGGGTGGACTGTTTTTGAAGATTTATTGAAGATCAAAGTTGAGCTCTTGAATGAACTTGTATTCCCTTTTTCCTGGGTCGCGAGGACGCTTCCTTATTAAGTGTGGGGATATGTTGAGTGTTGAAATGACCTATTTTTTTGGCTGATTTTTGTTGTTTTTGAGAGCTGAACGGTTGATTTTATGAGATGATTGATTGGTTTGGAAGTGGTTTGAGAGTGTTTTGGATAGGTTGGAATGGTTTTATTAAGCTCATGATGTTTATTAGTAGAGATGTGAAGTTCTGTTGATGTTCTGATATGTTTTGTTTGGTCCTGATAGCTTCTGTTGAGCTTCTGTTTTGTTCTATTTTCTCTCTATATGGAAGGATGGAGTATTGATTGATAGGGTTTGAGATTGTTTGAAAGCTTATTGAGTGATTTTTGATGGTTTGGAATGGTTTTGGTATGAGTTATTTGGTTCTGATGCTTTCAATTGACCTTCTGTAACTCTCTGTTGAGCTTCTGTGAGCCTCTGTAGACCTTCTGTATGCTTCTGTATGTTTCTATATGTGTTTTATTGGATGAGAGTGTATCTTGGGAAAGTTTTCTAGCCTTGGAAAGAGGTGAATACAAGTGCAAAAGAGCTAAAACAAGTCAAAGAAGTAGCTGCTGAAGACTCAAGTAAAGACTGGAGTGAAGTGACAGTGGTGAGCTATGAAGAGTCATTGTAGTGGCTCTGGTGCCTCTTCATATTAGACATACCTCTTGGGAGGTGCATCCAAGACCTAAGAAGGATTATTGAGGGTTATTATTGAGTGATTGTAGTGAGGATATGATGTACTACTGATGGAGAGAGAGAGAGAGAGTCAGAGATAGTCAAACTTATCAAAACAGTGTAACTGTATATGAGAGATTGAGAGAGAGAACTATGAAGACATTGAAGATGAATAATATTGATTGATTTTCATTCAAAGATAGTGTATTCCATTGTGTTCTTTGTTCTATTGATGGATTTTGTGAAGATGTTTGAGAATATGGTTGATTCTATCAAATCCGTGGGAGATATCTACTATGATGTTGCGTGAAGCATTGTTGTTTTCTTTGTTTTGATGATCAAAAGAATGAAATAAAAGCTTGTTGATGTTACAAGATAGATTTTCTTGCAAGATAATTCCCTTTTCCTTGGTGTTCCTCTTGGGGCTCCAAGATGGTAGGAAAATTTGAAGCCGAGCTGAGGATAATGTTACTAGTGGAAAGTGTGTGGCTCCACATATTTTAGAAATTATAGAGTCTCCCTAAAAAACCCAACACCACAAGTTGTAAAATCCAACACTTGTAAAATTTGGGATTTTTTTGGCCAATAGAATATTTTCGCTTGCAAACTTGTAATATTTAAAAATTATGGTATCCATGCAAAATCATACACTTGCTATATACTTTCCACATCAACACATTTACATATGCATGTAAACTTTACAAAGACGTAAGTAAAGCCATAACTAAATATCGTATGCAAACAGCCTTTAATGGTTTAAAACTTAAGGTTTTTAAGGTAGAACTAGTTTAGTGCTTGTTTCATTGTTTCATTTCACACTTTCTCTCTTCATTTCTTTATATCCACCACATCCCTCCTACCTGCTACGATGGATGCTCACACACACTTTGATGAGTGGATCCATAAGACTAGCCAGGGTGATGAGATATTTAAGGTTTTCTCTAAGAACTTCAACCTTGAAAGCATGCTCTCATCAGTGGAACCCCCCTTTAGCTTTTGGAAGAAGACTTTGTGAGAGCCATTGCTACCTACACATACTCCATCAAGGGATCCAAGATGACTTGGGTGCCTCTGGAACAAATCATGTTATTTTAGTTATGGAAGAACCACCAAAAAGTGGTGAATAGTTGTCTAGCCCATGTGGATCCTTTGCACAGAGTATGCCTTGTTTCAATGGGCAGTGCACTAGGTATAACACATTTGGATCTCGTGGAGTGTGATTGGGCATTGGCAATTTACCTCCTTGTATTGTATACACCCCTAGAGGAGGAGAGAGATGAAGATATAACTCCATAGGTTATTGCTATCACATACAGGGGAGAAGAACTGATTGAAGAGCTCATAAATTTTGAAGAGAAACATCAAGTGGTGACATAGCAAGGGTTGGCTCTCATGGTGCCATCTTCTTTAGAATAGCCACAAGTTGACAAATCCAACCTTGCCTCCTTGACGCTCATTGAAGTAGATGGTGTACAATACTTGCTTCTATTATATATGCTGCAATACTTGGAAATGAAGGAAGAAGAGTTGTTTTCCATCCTAGTCAGGGATTCAATGGAAGACTTGATCGATTATGATTATATGGATGTGCATTCGACAATGGTACATATTGGAAAATATGATGGCACAAGCTTAGATACAGTGAGTGCCATCATAGTAGCATAGGAGCATATTACCTTGGTTGAAGAAGATTACCTTGTGCCATGCTGAATTTGAAGCACTACAGTATGATCTATTCGGACCAAGCCCCCAGCTTCCTACTAAGGAGTTGATAGATCCCTCCAAAGAGGTGCCTTGATGGCACACGAGGAAATGAAGATACAAGATGATCTGGAGAAGGTGAGATTTCTAACCACCATATAATTTTATGTGACGAAACTTGACGGTAGGGTGCATTGGGTCCCTCGGAGTCCACTGCTGAAATCAGCTAATCAAGCAGTCAAAGCTTCTTTACTTGTTTGACCAAACATGGAGCAATGTGTGTGCTTGCGACATTAGGTGACCTTGCTAAAGTGTTAGATCTACTTCTCCTAGAGAAAGAGTTGAAGGGGGAGCGTGTCATCTTTGAAGCAAAGAAGGAACTTCTATTTTCATCGGGCCCCTCCTCTCCACCAATGAAAAAGCCAAGGAACGAATGAGAGTTCTTGTTGGCTGTCAAATTTTTGTATTTTCCATCACTATCAACCATTGCATGTATTTTTCTTGATGAATATAAGATATTTTACTTTGTCCCTATAAATAAATATTTATTATTTGTGTAAGTGTGACAATAGTGTGTGGTACGTGAATGACACATTCACATATGTTAACATAATCGAATTTAATTATGTCAGTCCGTAGTACTAGACTTGTGATTGTGCAAAAGCAATAACGCAACTTGTATTCATATGTATTACTACTTTTGATACATGCATACATCAAACAAAAATTAAGAGTCATGAATTTCAAGAAACAAAACAAAACAACTTTACTCAACTATTTGAATTTAGTACACATCACATGAGATATCATGTATATATATATAAATATTACAATGTGGTAAAGTATACAAAAAAATGTGGCCTTCCAAGATGCTGTGGTGCTATAACACTCATTAAAAAACCTTGCATAATTAATCTCATGACCAATGGAGGAGTCCCCTTGCCGTGTCAAACCCAAACAATAAAGTTCATGTCTTTATCTATGATTGTGAAGTGCTTTGCATGGATGGCCACTAGTTGTGTATCATTAAACAAGTCGATGAGAAAACTCTCTGCAACCGTTTGCAAGTCCTCCATAGTTGCAACAGTCCACCTTCCTACTGGTGGGCCATCTTGCAGTTACGTCCAAAATCTTTCCATCCCTTTTAGCTCCAAGTCTTGCATGACTTCCTGAACAACCTTATGAAAATATTTTTTCGGGATGAGATGCTCACATCCTCGTTGGATTCTCCTTATCTCTCAAAGGGTGACAATGCCCGATTTCCATCTCCTCTTCTTCTGTGGTGGTTATTGTGGTCTATGGGGAGCACCTACTGTTGCATTAGAGGAGGCTCCACCTTGTGCTCCAGGTGGTGGGCCTTGGTGTGAGGTCTTTCCATGGCCGAAACGGTGACATGCTTGCTTGGTGTGTGCCATGCAAGCTTGAGGAGGGCAAGATGGAGAAGAGACATAGGTTGGGAGTGTGAGAATGGAGGAACTTCACATCCATAACGTTGTATCGAAATGCATCAAAACTTCACACGCACACTCATTAGGTGGCTAAGAGGCCAAATTATTTTTTTTGGGAAAAAAATATCTGCAAACCTCTGGTCCGAAGTCTAGTGTATGGAGCCACTTCTGTCGAAAAGTGGCTCTAGATGCCAGACTTCAAGGGGTCTGCAAGCTTTTTTTTTCCAAAGAAAGAAAGATGTGAAAATGAGAAGAAGAATGAACTTTTCACCCATTTAAACCCCAAAGCCAGGTTAATGCAGCTTCATACACACTGTCCATCGTGTGATCATAAATCCATAACCTTGTATCGAAATGCGTCAAAACTTCACACGCACACTCATTAGGTGGCTAAGAGCACAAATTATTTTTTTTGGGAAAAAAATATCTGCAAACCTCTGGTCCGAAGTCTAGTGTATGGAGCCACTTCTATCGAAAAGTGGCTCTAGATGCCAGACTTCAAGGGGTCTGCAGGCTTTTTTTTTCCAAAAAAAAAATTGGGCTCTTGGCCACCTCATGAGTGAGCATGTGAAGTTTCATTGCATTCCAATATAGTTTAGTATTTTAAAAATTATCCCACACCAAAATTATGGATGGATTGATAATTGAGAAATCAACATAGCAACTATTGGCCCTTAGAAACTTCTGTAATAAAGCATAGGTGAACTTAGTCTAGAGTAGGCTAGGGTTAAGTATAAAAGGTGGAGATGTAACTTGTGAGGGATCTTTTTGCCATTTTCAAACAATACATGTTTTGAGATTCCTTCCTCCCACTAACTAAGAGGGTGCATGCTCTTAGCCACCAAGATATGGGGTGCATACCATATCCCACCTTGACATGAGGTGAGCATTCATGTTGCAGCTTACATCCATGATTCTCAGCCTTCCATGGCAATATTATTTCAAGCTTAGCTACCTTAGCTATGGCTACCTTGCAAACATGGTGTATTTCTTTACAAGAATGGTGTATTTCATGAATTTTCAATTATTTGATTTGTTGTGAGAACTAGTTTATTACATTGGTATCAGAGCATGGACTTTGATCCATGGGAAGAGTCATTTTCTTGGAAAATTTAGTCACAGGGACATGAACTAGTTAATTGAAGTACCAAGATTTGGTCATAGGGTTTGGTACAGTTCAAACCGTGACTAGTCAAGTTCTCTGCAACAAGTCGGGACTAATTTCGGAGGTTTCTTGAAGAAGATATTGAGGAAGATGGAGGTTCTTGGCTGAAATAGCAGGACGTGGTCAAATGGAGGTCCATTTTGAAGGTTTTTGACCCTAAATGGAGTCTTATTGGGGTTACAGAGGTTAAACTGAGATTACTTTTTGGGGACATGTTTCTCTCTCATCTTCCTCTCAAGATTTTCTCCAAGAATCCATGGTTTCTACTGATTCAATCTTCTTCCAATGGCCATTTTCCACTAAGGAGATATCAGAGTTTGACTCCTTATGCTATGAGCTTCATGTAGAGTAGCATATCACTTAACCTTGGTGAGCTTGATCTTCCAGGACAGGAGGAGCAGCTACCGCAATTTGCGCTAAATTCCCAACCTCTCTTCCTCACGAAATCATCCATGTCAGGCTAAAGCCAAGGCATAACAAGTTTAAACAATCATTATGGAAGGTCTTCAGTAAGCATACATGGTTTCTTTACACTTCATTGATCATCCTTGATCATTCTTGAGCTTTCAAACCCTGGCTATGGCAGATTCAGGACATCAATGAGTTTTTTCTAAAATTTCTTCAAAATGTCAAAGGGCTTTTGTTCTAACAAGCATCCATGAGCTTCTTCAGCACTCATTGAACCGAATTGAAGATTTATTGCAAGATTATAGCATTTCTACTCTTGAAATGAGTCAAAACAGGGCAGCCACTTGAATTCTCAGAATTTTTGACCTTTGAAGTATGTTATCATGGGGCTTTTGGTTCTTTATGCATCTTAAAGCTTCTATGCATGGGATTATATCAAGAATTCATGGTCTTGCATCAATATTGCAAGAATAGGGATTCTTCTTGGCATTGCAAGTGTATGGGCAACATATGCAAGCTTATGTGCTACAATGGAAGAGTTCTCTATCAAGGATTGAAGTCTTCCACCCCTTTTGATACTTATCATTGACTCTCTTACAAATTTCCAGCCACATTTAGGTTATAAGGATCATTTCTATCAAGCGTTTGGATATTGGAGCTTCCTTGAAGAGAAATTAGAGTCTATGAGCTACATATTCATCATGTGGATTGTACTTTGAGAATATTTTTGGCTACATCAAGCACGAGTTCAAGAATATCTAGTCTCATATGGGTATTGGAGCTTCGATAATCATCTACTTCAACAATGCAAGAGGTATTTCTTAATTTTTCTCTTAATCCCTTTAAAATACAATTGCTTAAGCCATCCATTTTTTGAAAATAGATAATTAAGAGTAATCTCATCTAAGAATTACCATTTGATTGTATGTAGACCCAACTTAGGGCTGAATGATGTCATGTTGAAATCTTTTCATTTTACCCAATAAAAATCAGTAGCCAATTGTTGTTAATCCCTTCCATTTTTTTGAAAAATTGTGCTAATCCTAACCTTAAATTGCTTGTTGTGATGAAATGCAATATGGTTGAAAATAAGAATCAATTAGTAAGTGGAATAGAATTGTAAAGCAGTAAGTCACTGTTGTAGGTATTCCTTACCCATATCCATTTCAATTCATTTCTATTTCATTTTGTTCTTGCATATCATGAAATGGCAAGATCTTGATTCAACCATGCATATTATACTTGATTGATAGAATACTAGATCTACCATGTATATTCCGACTGAGGAAAAATGTTGAAGCTGGACGAGATAGCAAGACAAAAGAGAGGTGACCCTCCCTTGCTATTTAAGATTCCATAGGGATGCACAACCTAGCTCGGAAGGAACTTTGCACACCTTTCAAAATTTCAGAGTCCATTTAGGTGCCCGTCCTGCTGTTTCATCCCTCATCATAGGTGGTGGACCATGGAAGACCACTTGGGAAAGAGTGGATGAAGATTTGAAGACTAGGGGTATTGAAGAGGGTAGTTTGTGACATCCTTGGGTAGATTTACAGGTCTGTCCACACATGTACCTATCAGTTTTGCAGGTGTTTATTGGATACTTATAGGTTTCTTATAGCCCATCATAGGTCTATCAATTACTTTGAAGGTCTACAAGTATTACAGGATTCATTTGAGGGTCAAACAGGGCTCCTACAGGGTGTTAATAGGTTGCACGAATTCTTTGGATAGGTACACAATTCCTATTACAACAAATTCTGTCATGGTCTTATTTGGGATCTCAATAGCTTGATTTGAAGAGGGGGCGTTAAGCTTTCATTTGAATCAAAAGTTTTAGTAATCGGACATCGGGAGAAAAAGTTATGGTCAATTTATTGATAGGGGGTCTAGTGGACTGCACCTGGACAAGCTAACATGGGTGCATTGTTTGAGTTCATTCTATCCATATACCTATTGTAAGCTGAGATATTACTAAATATAGATTATCCCTGATATATAAGCTTTTCTTGCATCAATAAAACACTGGAATTGGTGTAATACTAAGCAAGTTATTGACAGTTTTCTTCTCCACAGTCATTTTGACAGCACCTATTCTTAATGGCCAAACACAATAGAAAAGGTCAAGTCATGGAGACCATTCAAGAAGATATCAAAGAATACACCAATGATCAAAACAATACTAATGAAGCTATTAATTATGACCAACAAGATGATGATGTAAGCATTGGTAATGCCCATAGTGCACAGTTGGATAATGATGGAAATCCCTTGTCTCACGAACTTTTTGAAGAGCACATGTTTTCAAGAGAGATTCGTATGTTGAACATTGGGATGCATGATCAATATGAGTAACTTTCCAAATCCTTGGGAAAGATTGAAAATACATCCAACAAAGTGGATGAAGGACTTCAACAGTTGATCAAGTTCATGAAGAGTGGATTTGAGGATGTAGTAGCAGCTATCAACGATTTGAAGTCTCAACCCACATCTTCTACACCAAATGAACCCACTATTCATATTGAAAATACTTCAATTCATCCCTCCAATATGAAAGGGAAGGGGATTGATCAGCCTATTATGTCAACCTTTGAGAAAGGAGAGCCATCTACATTGAGGAGTACTCATTACCAGCCACTAATATCATCAAAGCACCATGCTTGTCCTCAATTCAATCCAAGACGTGAGGCTACTTATGAAGAAGGGGAGGATATAAGAGAAGAGGAGAATGAGGAGTTTCATGGATGTGACCCCTTCTACAAATTTTTTCCCTCTCAATCTACCATTAAGCAAAAAGAATTGAACTTTCAAGATAAGAGTGGAAGATTTGATGAAAGAAGTTCATTTCATGATATCACCAACAAAGATAAGTCATTTTATGGTCAGCCCACTAATGGACAACATCATTCTTTTGGATTGGGACAACCAAATCATGGTGGTAATAATCCTAGACCAAAATCCCTTGGAAGAGATTCAATGAATATAGATTTTTTGAGATAATCATCTTTTGGGTAGCACTTCAACAATTTCCAACCAACTTATAATGAAAGGGAGTACAAATAAAAGATTACCATTTCCAACTTCAAGGGGGATAATGCATCTTCAATGGAGTGGGAAGAATGGGTAAACAAATTGGAGATATACTTCACACTTTTTCCTTGCCATGATGAAGCCAAGATCTATTTTGCAGCACTCCATCTTGAAGGTTACGCGCATACATGGTGGAGATATATGCAAATAGTTGGTCACAATTTTGCTTCTTGGGAGGATTTCAAGAAGGCAATGTTGGAAGTGTTTGTCTCTCCAATGGAAAAAGAAAGATTGCATAGAAGATGGTATGGTCTTCAACAAAGGGACATGTCCATTTGTGATTACTCTAATAGGTTCCTTAATCTTTCTATGTACATTGAAGGGATTAATGATTTGGCCAAATTAAACAAATATATCTTTGGTCTAGATTGAGCCCTCTCTTCGGAAGTAGGTGCAATAAAGCCCAAGATAATTCATGAAGCCATTTTATATGCTTCATATGGGTAGAAATATAGAAGAGATTCAATGGGAGTTCAGCCAAAAAGTGCAGGGTATTCATTACCTAATTCGCCTTCAAAGGTTGAAGCACATTTCAGCCAGCAAAGGGATGTTTATATGCAAAAAAGCAAGGGAACTAGTAACTACAATAATAATTACAGCAAGTTGCCTACATACCCAACGGTCTATGGATAAAAACCAAGTGGAGGAAATGTTTATAGACCAATGGCTGAAGCAAAACAGAGCTTTGCAAGGGCTGAAAATGCACAAAAGGTATTTTAGAATAGCACTTACAACAAAGTTCTTTCAAATGAAAAAATTAGAGACATGAGGGCAAAAGGGTTATGCTTCAAGTGTGGAGAAAAGTGGACACAAAACCATAGGATGAAATGCAAATCCAAAAATAACAAGCTTAACTTTGTCATCATTGATGAGACAGATGAGGATGAAAGTGAAGAGGGGAATGTATTTTAGGTAGAAGCAAACACTATGGTTGAAGAAATGCATGACGAAGATGAAGAAAATAATGATGAATTTTATGATATTGGGGACAGTTTTCCTTTTGATCTGGGTGGTTCTTTATGTGCAATTTTTCATGATTCTTAGACCGGTTGTAAAGGAGAAAATACCCTTAGACTTGAAGGGCTGATCAATGGCAAAAAAGTTCATCTTTTGATTGATACGGGTAGCACCTACAGCTTCATTAATACCAAATCTTTGCATGGGTTGAGATTTCTTCCTCAACAAATGCAAGTGCTGTTGAAGATTCAAGTTGCTAATGGAGGTTATGAATCAAGCAATGAAGTATGCCTACACACTCCTATTACCCTATCTCCTTCATGTGTTATGGACGTGGACTTGATCACTTTGGAAATGGGTCCCATAGATATTGTCATGGGCTGTGATTAGTTGAAAAGCATTACATACATAAATCCTTATGTCTCTTAGAATGAAGAGGAAAATCCAATTTTGATGGATTTTGGACCAATACCAGTGATGGCATTAGGTTGAGGAAGGGGTAGAGGCCTAGGAAGACAAAACCAAGAACCAATCGCATGCCGCGGACTTGTGGCCACCTAGGGCACATCTCATCTTGATGCCCTGAATGAGAGTAAGTCAATCAAGAAAAGGTGGACCTAAGTTGCCATCATGGGTGTGGAATTAGCCATTTGCAAGCCAAATGTCCTAGACAAAAACCATCCACTAGCTTGAGGCTATCGTGCCATCTGTACCTTTGGGACTATTTGGAGTCGAAACACTTGATGGCGAGGCCACTCCCATCTCATTAAACATCACGATCAAAGCATAAATGAAGCATGCCAACATTTCATTGCCAAGACCTAGCAATCTAGATGCAGCCTCAATGGGAAAGAAGACTCACCAAAAGAGGAAAAAGAGGGCTAACGCCAAAGTAACACTAAAAATGGAGAGTTGGACCATGCTAATGAGAAGGAAGCGAGTCACAGATGCAAAGACTGAGACTTTAGCACCCAAGATAATAGAGAAGGGAAGTGCCAAGGTTGGAGAATATCACAATCCAAGGCATTAGTTAGAAGTGGTTGACAAGGTTAAAGAGTGGGTGAGAGAAGCCCAATAGCATCTAAAGGATGCCAAGTCCATCCTAGAAGACAAGATTGATGAACTCTCTAGTATGAGCATGCCTATCTCACCGACACTCATAGAATCAAGAGATGGATCCACACCTCACACAACACCACACAAAGACAAGCCCTAGATGCCATAGGTAGGCAAACTACCCAAGCTTAGTTTGGCAAAAGAGTGTAGGGCATGACGAAAGGCAAGCTGCTAGAACTCTGCTTAGAACATTGATATCGACCCCTATAACTTTGTTGATGGGGGATTTTCTTAGGCAAATTCCCTCATTATGGAAAGATCTCAAGCAGTGGGGGTAGTAGAGGGATCTAATTAGTCGAGAGCAACCGAATTGCTCAAACATGACACAACCACTCAGATACCTAGCCTAACACTAAACTCAATGCCTAAGTTCTTGCATGTAAATGCTTTCTAAGAGGGCATAGAGATGCACACAATTCTACCAATGGTAGCATTAGGAGACGTCACAAGAAAGGGGATCATAGACATAGGGACGGGAGTCAATGTGCTTAGCCATGTAGTCTTGCAAGCTTGTGGTAATGGCCTACCGATGGAGATAACAAGGTTTTACATCACAGTGGCTAAATATGCACGTCAACATTAGACCTCAGGACATGGACCGTCATTATTACAACCCATAGTTTTATTCTTGGCTCATGAAAAAATAAAAGCATCACATCCATGTGCTTAATGCCCTTAACCCTTCATCCTCCAATCCTAGAAAGGATTTGCATCATTCTTGAGGGGGGGGATTGTAAAGGTTAAGGTGGAAAAGAAAGGGGCAAGGTGGAAAAGAAAACCTCGTAGAAACACAAATAATAAAAGCATAAAAAGGGAAAGAAAACAAGAAGAAAACTTTAAAATCAAAACCCAAAAGTAAAAAGATGGATAAAGAGATTTTACACTTAAAAAGAATATTCAAGAAATGCTTGCTTGGAATATACAGCCTGTTTGAAGCAAAAATTTCCATTCTATCTTCGAAGTTCCTTAGTTTCATTGCGTAAAGTTGCATTATTTTTACAATCATGTTGAAAAATCACCTCGTAAGTGAACTAATAAAAGTCATTAAATGTTGGTAGGAATCCAAAATGGCAGCACAACCTCCATTCTTAGAAGACAAGCATAATAGGTATCGGTTGACTATTGAGACAACAGTCTTAGACCAGCTCCAATACCATAGCATCGGCAACTCGAGGGAACCAATAGATACTGAAGATGCAGTGAAGAGGATGATTGACTAGTACAACCTTCACAAATACATGGAAAATGCTAAATAAGAAATCAACCACAGCAAATGCACAGAGTTCTTGAGAACCTTTGATGCAAGCAAGGGTAGAAGCATAGTGACTGTAAGGCGAGGAGATTCTCCCAAGAAGGTCGAAGTTGCACTAAGGTCGGAACTGGTGGAGAAAGCATTAGGGCTAGCAAATGTCTAGGGAAAAATACTGAAGAGGGATGTCTATAGCATGTTGAAGATGACAAAGGAAAGGGTGCACACTAATGATGGAATCAATTTAGTGGACATTCCTCACAATACCGTCCAACTGCAAGCAAAAACGATGCATGCACTCTTCTCCAATCATAGGTACAACACAATTATGACAAGAATCCAAGTGCCTATCTTGTTGAAAGCATCGCGACAAGAGCCCTAAATAAAGTCAATTTGAATGCTTATGTTCGGAGAACCATTGAATCTTCAGGCAAGGTGCTAACATCTAGCCAAAAACTGGCATGGGTGAGTCACCAACTGCCACCTCCAAATTTGATCGTAGAACACTTGCATCCAAAGCATGACTATAGGGTTTTGTGGGGTGCTAACTGCTATTATCCAAGATGTGGCAGGAGATGTGGAAGGTGAAGAGGCAATGGGGGAGACCTCTAAGAGATCACCAATCCATGAACAAGATATCACTCAAGTGAAAGAACAGTGAGAGTGAAGGTGGAGAACAAGGGACACCATCCAGCTAAGGAGGGCTAAAAAAGATACAGATTGAGATTTCTGTAAAGAAGTGAGAGGAAACCAAGGAGAGGATGAATAAAAAAAGAAAATACTAAGCTGCAAAAGGTGCAAGAAGAGTCAAAAATTCCAAAGAAGAGAGGGTGAGGAAATTGGAAAAAGCAGAAAGACTATGCAAGGAAAGGTGACAACTAGTAATAAGGATCCACTAGTGTAGCCCACAATCATTGAACTGCATTGTCCCACACTTCACACATCTTTACCTAGAAGAACTTGTGTAGCTCTTGTAAGGTGTTGAGAGAGATGGATACAAATCCATCCATATTAGTGGTTGTTGCTATCACTCCATGCAAGAATATGGACATTGTTTGTACTTGCTAAAGTAGCTCTTGGATGGAGTTTGCAAAGTCTAGCTAAGCCTCCTAATCGGCCAAAAGAAACTATCATTTCTCCCAAAGTTCCACCTTCTCTATCTCAATACTTGCTTGAGCAATGTCCTTTGTCCATGAATGCAAGATTTCTTAAGTAATCTTGAAGTCTTTAAAAGAGTTTTAGCAATAGCTTATTGTCCATGCTCATTGGAAGAAGGTGAAGAAAGCTTGAAGAGACAAAGAAACACAATTTCCATTTATGATCCACAGCCAAATAGAAATCCTCAAGAGTAAAAAGATGAGTTATCTCTTGTGAGATTTTTCACAATTCTTAACCATTGAAGTTGTTACTCTATTTTGCCATAGGGCTTGAAGAGGGTGAAAGAGAAGCATGAGAGGTTGAAATAGCAATTGGCCTACCTTTAGAGATAGCCAGCTTACCCTTGATCAACAAGAAGTAGCACAAGACCTATCCAAGATGAAGAATTTTCCTACTATAGCTAGTGCAAAATGCATCAAAAAATGCATTGAAGATTGCTATTCCCAAGCTTGGTTAATGGTAACCATAAGTATGTTGTATGGACTAAGCATAATGCATAGATCATTTACTCCTTGATCATAAAGAAAGATCATATTCACACTGATCATGAAGAGAGATTGCTTTCTGACCATGGAAGCTTCAACCAAAATCTTGGAAGAGAGAGGGAAGAGAAAACTTATCCTAAAAAGTAACTAGACTTTTAATCAAAACTAACTATTGAGGGCTAAATTTGCTTATTTTTTGAGCTAAATTTTGTTGTTTTTATGAGCTGAATGGTTGATTTTGTGGATGCTTTATTTATTGTGATGTATTTGAAGTTTTTTGAAGAGTTTTCAAATGGTTTGATTATGATTGAGAAGTTTATGATGGTTTTAGTTTGAGTTATGATGTGCTCATTGATCTTGTATTGTATCTATTTGGTTCTGAAAGGTCTATTTTGGTCTATTCTCTTTTTGATTAACAAGTTATGATTGTAGATAAATTCTTTGAGTAATGATTGAGAGTTTGTTGGCTGGTGTTTAATGGTTTGAGATTGTTTTGATCTGAGCTATATGGATTTTATACCTTCTGTTGACCTTATATGAAGTGTTATGTAGAGCTTCTATAAATCTTCTATTTTATTTTGTATGCTTTTGTGAGTGTTATGTTGGATAAATGATTAGCTTGGGGATGTGTTCTTGTCTTGGAAAGAGATGAATGGAAGCTCTTTGAATCTTGAAGAAGTAAAAGAACTAGCTGATGAAGACTTGAACTGAAGACTAAAGTGATAGTGACAGTAGTGAGCTCCTAAAGGTCATTGGAGTATCTCTAGTGACCTTTCATATCAATCATAACTTTTGGGAGAGGTATCCATGACAAAGAGGATTATTTAGTGTTATTCTTGATTATTCCAAAACACTATTGAGAGAGAGCATATGTGAGAGAGATAGTGTATGAGAGATAGTAAATTTCTATGAAGAAACATTGTATTTACATGAGAGAGATTGAGAGAAAGACTATAAAGACTATAAAAACTATGAAGATAATGAAATATGAATACTATGTTATGAATTCCATTCAAAGTTAATTATTTATTTGTGTTTTTTAATTTTTGTATGGTTTCTATGAAGAATATATTGAAGATTTGTTGTGATAAATCCATGGGACATTGACTATATGATGTTACATGAAAATTTGTGGTTCTTAGTGTTTTTTTCTTCATGTGGTTGATTAAAGTATGAAAAAAATGCTTGTCAGTGTGACAATAAATATTTTATTGCAGTAGTTTCTCCATTTTCTTAGTGCTCCTCTTGGGACTCCATTTTTGGTAAGAAGCTAAGAAAACTACCATAAAAATTCCCAACAAAGGCTAAAAATGGAAGCATTGTGGAGCCCCAAGAGGAACACCAAGAAAATAGGAAATATATTGCAAGAAAATTTATCTTGTATCATCAATAAACATCTTTTTCATATTTGGTATGATCACAATAAGAAAAAGAACACCATGACCAAGAAATCTTCATGCAGCTTTATAAAAACAATTCTCCCAATATGGCTTTAACGTGAAAAAATTTGATTATGATTTTCATATTCTTCATAGAAATATTAAAGAAACCACAAAGATACAAGAGAATACACCACTTTGAATGGAAATTATCACATAGTATTCTTCTTCAAAAGTTTCATAGCTTTCTCTCACAATTTCTCACTCATAGATACATTATTTTGCATAAATTTTACTATCTCTCACGCTCTCTCTCACACATATGATCTCCTTCAAGAGTGCAATGTTATAATCAATAATAATCTTCCATAAACCTTCTTAGGTTGTGGATACCCCTACCAAGAGATATGTCTAGTATAAAAGGTTAGCAAGACCATTATATGCCCCTTGAGAGCTCACTATTGTCACTGTCACTTCAGTCTTTACTTCAAGTCTTCCACGGCTACTTCTTCCACTTCTTTGAGCTAATTTGAACTTATATTCATCTCTTCCCAAGGTTGGAAAACTTCCCTAATCTATTCATCCCATATCACACTTATAGAGGCATACAAAACATAAATATAGGTTCTATAGAAGCTCAACAAAGGGTTTACAAAAGGCATCAGAAAGCCTTTAGGTCAACTTAAATCATTAAAAACCATCAAGAATCAATCAATAAGCTTCAAAAACTCTCAAAATCCATCAATCATTATTCCAACCCCCTATACAAAAGGGAAATAGAGCAAAAACAGACTCAATAGACTCAAATAGAACCAATCAGACACTAACAAGACATCAACAGAACATGACAGAATATCATGTCTCCACTATAAACCATTATGATATTTCAAAACCTAATAAACTGTCAAGAATAGCGTGGTGGGGGGAGTTGCTCAAGATGATGCGCCGAACACACAAAGAATGCACAAGGAGAAGCTCACTCAAGAGACAAGAAGAGAGATGGAGGCCAAAAACATTTTCTTGCTGATTTTCTTCTTCTTCTTCCACACTCTTTACAATGTACACAAAGTATAGATAAGATGCAACATAAAGGAAAGTAGCCTACTAAGTCAAACAATGCATAATCGACTACACTAGTCGACTGGCGCTATAACTATGCCAGCTGTAAATAGGTGTATTAAACTGAATATAATAAGTAATGAGTCAGTGGCCATGTGAGAGTCATAATGACCACCGACGTGCTAAGTGTAGACGTGTGGACCCATCTAACCTGGCGGTCCATCATCAATGTCCACATGTGTTGAGCTTGTCATCTCAACACTCCCCCTCAAGCTCAACTGCATCTCTGCAACTCCAAGTAAGCTTTGAAACTTTTGAAGCTTCTCTGTACCCAATGCCTTTGTGAAGATATCAGCTATCTGATCCTGTGTGTGCTGACATACACCAAGTCAATCTCACCTGCTAGTATCTTCTCTCTCACAAAGTGGTAGTGTACCTCAATATGTTTTGTCCTAGCATGGAACACATGGTTCCTAGCCAACTGTATACTGCTCATGTTGTCACAATAAATGACAACTGGACCTTCCACCTGCACATCCAAATTAGCCAATAACTTTTGCAGCCATACTACCTCACATGCTGCAACAGTAGCACCTCTATACTCAGCCTCTGTACTTGACAAAGCAACTATTGCTTTTTGCTGCTCCAAGCAACTGCTGCACTACCAAGAGAGAACATGTATCCACTGGTAGATCTTCTATCAGACATACTACCAACCCAAACTGCATCTGTGTATCCAAACACCTGTACATCTGTACCTGCCTCATAGAAAAGTCCATGATGTAATGTGGACTTCACATATCTCAATATGCGTCTGACTGCATCCAAGTGTGGCTTTCTAGGTACTTGCATAAACTGACTCACAAGACCAACAGTGTAGCTCAAGTCTGGCCTTGTAATGGTCATGTAGATCAAACTCCCCACTATCCTCCTGAACATAGTAGGGTCTTCTATCTCATCCCCAACATCAGTACTCAACTTTACATTCTGCTCCAACGGAACTGAAAGTGGTTTGCATGCTGTCATACCATACTTGGACAACATATCCAAGCCATACTGTCTTTGGGACAGCCATATACCATCATCACATCTGATCACCTCAATGCCAAGGAAGTACCTTAGCTCACCTAAATCCTTCATCTCAAACTTCATCTTCAAATAGCCCTTGACTTCAGCAATCCCACTATCACTATCACTTGTAATAATCAAGTCATCCACATAGATGACTATGATGACCAAACCTGCATCTCCCTTTCTCACATAAATTGAGTGATCAGCATCAGAAATATAAAAGCCAATATTGACAAGATACTCTCTGATCTTGTCAGACCATGCTCTAGGTGCTTGCTTGAGCCCATAGAGAGCCTTCTTCAACCTGCACACATACGTGGGATGCTCTAAATCTTCATAACCTGCTGGCTGATCCATATACACTTCTTCCTGCAAATCACCATGCAAGAAGGCATTCTTCACATCCATTTGCTGCAACCTCCAACCTTTGGCTGCTGCCAAAGCAATCACACATCTGACAGTTATCATCCTAGCAACTGTACTGAAGGTTTCATCATAATCTATGCCATATGTCTGAGCATAGCCTTTTGCAACCAGCCTAGCTTTGTACCTACTAATAGAACCATCTACATTGTGCTTAATCTTATAAACCCACTTACATCCAATAGCTTTCTTTCCCTTTGGCAATGATACTAGATCCCAAGTCTTATTGGCCTCTAATGCAGCCATCTTCTCATCCATTGCTGCATCCCAATGAGCATGACCAACAGCCTCCTCAAAACATGTAGGCTCAACATCCTCAACTAGTTTCACCATATAAGCATAATGGTGAGCTGCATAACCTTCAAAACCAAATCTTTTAATAGGGTATCTCACCCTGCTAGACCTGCGTACCATTGGATCACTCAATGGAGTCTTTGCATTAATGCGTGCTCTCTGCACACCTGGAGTTCTCACTGAAGGAATGCCAAGCTCATAATCCAAGCTCTCTGAGCCACTGGAGTCTCCATCAAGAATTGCATCAATGCCTTCTGACACTTTACTATTTCCTTTGTCTTTACTTGTAGTGCTACTAGATGCACCTGAAGATGTAGAGCTGCTACTCAGTCTCCCAGACCAAGGACTACCAGATGATGTCTCTGGTCCACTAAGAGTTCGTGATTCTTGCTTTTCAGCCTGCACATGAGTGTCATGATCATCATCATCATCCAATGCATCACCACTAGATGCATATCAACTGCTCATTTCATCAAAGATGACATCCCTGCTCACTCTGAACTTACATGTGACAGGGTTGTAACAGCGATACCCTTTCTGCTCTAAAGAGTATCCAATAAAGACACACTTTTCAGCCTTTGGATCCAGTTTCTTCCGCAACTCATCTGGCACATGAACATACGCAATGCAGCCAAACACTTTCAAGTGTGAAACATCAGGCTTCTTACTTGTAAAACATTCTTCGGGGGTCATACCATGAACTGCAGCTGTGGGAGTTCTATTCATAATATAAACAATAGTATGAACAGCCTCAGACCAAAAATGCTTAGGCATATTCTTTTCAGCCATCAAGGCACGTGCAACTTCTGCAATATGCATGTTTTTCCTTTCTGCAACCCCATTTTGTTGTGGGGTATACCTGCATGTGAACTGTCTCTTTATCCCATGAGACCTCAGAAAATCACTGAACTCATTTGAGAGGTACTCTCCCCCTCCATCTGACCTCAAGCACTTTACTTTCAAGCCTGTTTCTCTTTCAGCCTGCAGCCTTGAAAGTTCTAAAGTGCTCAAAAGCTTCACTCTTTTCCTTCATAAAATATACCCACAGCTTTCTAGAACAATCATCAATGAATGTGACAAAGTATGAACTGCCTCCAAGAGATACATTTTGTGTAGGCCCCCAAATGTGTGTATGCATAACATCAAGGATATTTTTGCTTACATCTCTGTCATGTGAAAAGGGTTGTCTTGCCTGCTTACCAAACTGACATGCTTCGCATACCTTATGAAATTCTGCAACTTTAAATATAGGCAAACCTGTAACCAACCCTTTGGACTGCATTAATTTCAGCCTTTGTACATTTGCATGTCCACTGCGTTTGTGCCAAATTTCAATGTTTGCAACAACACCTTTTCCTTTGGCATACATAGCAGCGTTCATAGTAGGAATTCCAGCATCCAGAGTAAACATATGTCCAACTCTACTTCCCTTTGCTACCAACCTGCACTTGTCATTGAAATCTTCTACAAAGCAGCCCTTTGCATTAAATTTGACTTGCAGTCCTTGCTCTACCATTTGACCGATTGACACCAAGTTCTTTGTAATAGATGGCACATGTAATACATCTGAAAGACTCTTTGTCTTACCATCATGCAAGGACAAGGGAACTTTTCCAATGTGTGAAATTGGGTGGCATAAGTCATCACCCGTCTGCACATAACCTGCATTCTACAAATCCTGCATCTCTCCAAACCATTCTGCATGGCTGGTCATATGATTGGATGCACCTGAATCAATATACCAAACATCTTCATGTGTTCCCTTTCCTGTAACAACATTCAGCATATGCTGCATAACAAACAAACGTTCATTTTTGTCTTCATTCTGTCGTGAAGACGATGCAAAGTTTCCTTGCTGTAACTTACCACTGCGAATATCATCTTTCTTAGCATAACATTGGGCTGCAATATGACATGTTTTGCCACAGTAGTGACACACAATACCAGAATTGTTAGAGCCTCTATTTTGCCATCCACCTCTTCCTCTAAAGCTCCCCCTGCCTCTAAAGTTACCACGACCTCCTGAAACCTGCATATCGCCAAATTGCTGATTCAATCTGTTTTGCTGGTTGTCACTACCATGTCCTGTACCATGGCCTCTTGAAGAGAACCTGCCACGTCCCCTTCCTGAACTAGAGTAGAAAGCTTGGACTTGTTCACCACTTCTTTCAGATGTCTCACTCTACATGTTGATCTCTTCAGTGATCATAAGGGAGACCAACTCATCGAAATCTGGAAATGGCTTTCTGACATATATGGAAGTTACAAAAGACTTTCAAGCCTTTTCATTGTTAAGTCCACCCAAGGTAGACGACACCAAATCATCATTATCGGGCATTGCATCAATCGCTACCAATGCATCTGCAATGCTTCTTACCTTCAGTCCATACTCACTGATAGACATATTCCCTTTCTTCAATGTATTCAACTCTTGCTTGAGTTGAATCTTTCGTGCCTTTGTATTTACAGAAAACATACTTTCAAGTATGGTCCAAGTTGCATATGAATTCTCTGGATTTCTAATGTGTCCCACCATATTATTGTCAATTACTGCAGACAACCAATACATGACCTTCTTATATTTTGCATTCCATTCTTTCCGTGCCTTTGTCTGTTCTACCGTTGGAGGATCACTCATTTCTGGCTCCTTTTCTTCACCTGAAACAAACTCGTAGAGGCATTTTCCAATAAGGAAGTTCGTAACACGGAACTTCCATGAAGGGTAGTTGTTCTTGTCAAGCTTCTCAATGATGGGGCTTCCACTGTTCTCTGCCATTATCACAAAATTAATACCAACATCACAAGCAAATCTTCTGCAACCCTTGACCTGTAGTGCACAGCAATACACCAGACAACCTTTTTCACTGTCTGCTCAATAATACATGCAATCTGTAACCTGTTTGCAGATAAACCTTGTGTTTACTCATTGGTAAACACCTTTGAACTTACAGATCTGAAATCTGTAACCTGCGCACCCACTTTTGGTCAATACAGTCGAAGTCACAGCATACCCTGAAACTGCTGTCCGCAACCTTGCGGCTCTAAAACGGGCCCTGAAACGGCCTCAAATGCCCAAAATAACTGTGGGACAGCTCTAAAGGGCTAATCTGCACAATATTCAGCGCTCTTCGCGCACACCAAATCTCACTGCAATCTAAAATTTTTGCTCTGCCCTGCTTCCGGTGCCTCCACAGGCACTATCCAAGAGAAAGAGTGGAAGGATGGGAGAGCTTCTTACCCGTGGCTTGCTTGCTCGAACCTTGCTTCTTCTCCTTTGCTTCAACCTTCAAAATCAGCCTCTCTTAGTGGTGCGGCTCTGATACCATGTGAAGAATCACGTGGTGGGGGGAGTTGCTCAAGATGATGCGCCGAACACACACAGAATGCACAAGCAAAAGCTCACTCAAGAGACAAGAAGAGAGATGGAGGCCAAAAACATTTTCTTGCTGATTTTCTTCTTCTTCTTCCACACTCTTTACAATGTACACAAAGTATAGATAAGATGCAACATAAAGGAAAGTGGCCTACTAAGTCAAACAATGCATAACCGACTACACTAGTCGACTGACGCTATAACTATGCCAGCTGTAAATAGGTGTAACAACCTGAATATAATAAGTAATGAGTCAGTGGCCATGTGAGAGTCATAATGACCACCGACGTGCTAAGTGTAGACGTGTGGACCCATCTAACCTGGTGGTCCATCATCAATGTCCACATGTGTTGAGCTTGTCATCTCAACATAAACCTCATCCAAAACACTCCAAAACACTTTCAAAACAACTAAAAAACATATAAAACTCATAAAAAATTAACCATTCAGTCCTAAAAACAACAAAAATCAACCAAAAATCAAATCGTCTCAACCATCAACACATTGACACTATTGAAGAGGAAGAAAAGAAATGGAAGATTTTAGAGTCCCTGCTACTATTGAAGAATTGAAGATTTTCATTATCAAAACCACTTTCTACAAGAAGTGCATTTCTCAATGATGGAAACATATCACTATCTTGATGCAAGCTTGATGTGAACAATTGATCTCCCTATCTTCTAAAGCTATAGAAAGTTGTATCATTATAACCAATTGTTCTCCACAAAATTGAAGAGAAAAATAGACAATATATTCCCCTTTATAGTCGAAAAAAATCCAAATTCAAAGACATGGAAAAGAAGTAGAAGAAATTTTGGAAAGAGAGTCCTTTAGAGGCTAAAGCCCCTTTGATTCCATTATATTGAGTACATACCAACTGAATGGAGCTAACTCTTGATGAATAAAATGATCAAGAACCAATAATTAGAATAAATTAAGAGATACATAAGAGGAAAGAAGGCAAAAATCAAAGTCGAGAAAAAGAGAGTCAGAGATAGCCACTTCTATGCAAGACAATGTATCTACCTCTATGAGAGATTGTGAGAGAAAGCTATGAAATTTTTGAAGATAAATAATATATGATAACTTTCCATTCAAAGTGGTGTATTCTATTTCCTCTCTCTCTTGAAACAATAGAGATGTGCATCTTGGTAGCAAACTCTTTCGGAACAAATTGAAGTGTAGAAACAGAGAGAATCATCATCCATGGGAAATTTAGCATTCATTGAGAAGTTTCCAGACATCATCAAGTGGGATATCGTAAAGAAGCTTGAGGAGTCGTGGTTAGTGGAAGTTCACAAAAACAAGAAAGAAAAGAGTTGGAACTTGTTCATGGATGCTCAAACAATAGGATACATGGGATGCATGATGCACTGACTTGTCCGATTAGCAACCCACTCGAAGTTGGTGGGTAGAGTATTTTCACAACATACATTGTTGAAACCATGAGAAGCTTGCATTACTATGATGATGGAACCACAATGATCCTCACAAGAATGAGTTTTGATATCTTTAGGATTGAATATATTCTCCTCTATAGTAGACTGAAAGATGAATTCAGAGACATAGAAAAGAAGGAAGTAGAAGAAATGTTGGTTAGAGAGTCCTACGGAGACTGAAGTCGCCTTTGATTCTGTTCTATTGAGTACATATCAATTGGGTAGAGCTAATCCTTGAAAAATGACACAATCAAGAGGCAAGCACTACAACGAGTCCAAAGGTACATGAGAATAGAAAATGCAAAAATCAAAGCCAAAAAAGAGCTTGCAACAAAAGCCTCCTTCGATGCCCTAGCGGCACTCTTTACAAAAGTCCCCATGCCGACTCAAGGTCCCGTTCCTAGTCAGATCCGTCCTAGAAATATTGATGATAGGCTAATGAATGTAATCCCATTACCTATTTTTAAGGAAGAGTACAATGAAGACCCTCATCTTCATGTAGCATAGTTTATGGTAGCATGTGTGGCTAATAATGCTAGAAACCCTGAGCATTGGTTGACAATATTCCCTGCCACTTTCAAAGGCGTGGCATTTCAATGGTATGAGAGAAAAGCAGCAAGAAATTTTGGCACATGGGATGCCTTTCTCACTAAATTTAGGTGTGAAGGTTTGGAAGAGCGGATGCAAGAGGAGTTCGTGAACCTAAGTAGAAGCTTATGTCTTGTGAATAGAATCCATACTAAAGAGATAGACCAACCATCACTTGGATGAAGGCATCCAGAAAAGAGTTTTCCTTAGAGGCCTACAATCAAAAGTTCGTAAGTTTTTGGAGTTGAGAAGACCAAGCAACCTACATGCTCTAGTGGAAGATACAAGACCGTATGGTGAAGTTGAAGCAAGGTTGTCAATGACCTCAGGAAGAGGAGTCTTACCTTCTCCCATGCTATAAATGGCATACCCACCAAATACAACCCCAAGGACAGTTCCCTATCCCTACCCCTAGATGCAAATAGTGTTGCAGTTTAGTGCACCAGATCCATAGTGGTCGTAGAGGACAGTCTCAAATGATGGTTACACAACATCAACAGTGGCCTTAAGCAGTTCCCCCAATGGCGACTCAAAAATAGTGAAATCCTATCAACTCGAATCAACAACTCCAAATCTCAATAGGAGCTCTAAATTAGAATCAGAATAGAGGATCCTCTATATCAACCCAACCAGTGTATGCAATGATCACAATGTTGAGAATCTAGCAATCACATCCACTTGTATGCCTCTTTGTATGGAGTAGTAGGCAAGGGAAAGCAAGCAGTCTAGGATGAGGTCCTGAATCCCATAAGCACAGTGGTGCAGAATGCTACTACCTAGTTCTATATAACATTGTACTTGGATGTCACTTTCATATGAGATGAATACAATATCATGATGCTTTCCTCTTTCAGTTAGTGTCATTGTCATTGTCTGTCTAATACACAAGAATGTGTTTATGAGTTCAAGTCTCAATCTTGAAACCTAATTCACTTGTGTAACAGTCTTGTCTTCTTTGTCTATGTCATCATGAGGTTTATCTCTACCTTCCAACCTCCATAGCTTTTGCCATGCTCTAGATCTCGTGTTTCTCAACATGGTATCAGAGCTAGTTGGGCATGGCATTGCTTCTCCAGCCTCTCTTGATTCCTCTCAACCTCTATCCAGCTCACATCCAACTCAGTGTGAGTGTATGACTCCAATCTCTCACTTGAACCCCATAGCCACTGTTTGGTAGCCATAGCCAGACAGGACATACAGCACTTGGAGCTTCTATATCTTACTCTACAGGCCATCTTAGCCCACGATTCCTTCTGGAGAAACATTCCTCTACTCGTGGCGAAGCTCCCTGGTACATCACAGTCCAACATTGCTCATCATCGAGCCTAGCATTGCGTGAATTTGAGCTTGTTGGAAATTCTGCGCCTGTATCAGGTCGTATTGCTGTCCTTGCGCGCACAGACTGCGATCTCCCCTGCGACCATAGGGCAATTCAAGGATGGCTCATAAGCTCTCTCCCCACTGAGTATTGGTTCGAATTGCTCTGCTGATTGTCTGCACGAGCTGGTTTAACGGTCGTCTGTCAGAACCCTAAATAGGGACTCCATAGCCTTTGAGCTTCAAACTCATAAACCATTTTCCATTTTTTTTCTCACTCTTGCTACTTGGATCAAACTATTTGACATCCAGATTCACTGATTTAGTCAGTGCCACACATCAAGGAGGGAAAGTTCTTGGAGATCTTTGGATATTTTTTGAAGATTGGAAGACCAAGCATTCAACAACAAGCATCCAGAGAAAACCAAGCCACTTTAACTCAAGATTCTTCCTTCACTTTAAGCTCTTGCTTCTTCTCAATCAATTGAAGCATTTGTTACTCAGATCTGAAGAAGAAGATTTGGAGCACATGCCTGAAGATCCAAGCACCCACCTGAAGATCAGGCAACCCACTTGAAGTTTAAGCATAGTATCTGTTGATACTAATTCTGTGCTTCTTGGCACTTGTGTTTTTTAGCACATTCAAAAATCAACTCATTGGTGGTCTAATCTCACTCATTTGATGCTGATGCATTTGCCAAACATGAAGATTTTTAAGTGGATTCTTCTTATCAGGAGTGACATAACTACTCTTGTTGCTCACTGGTACTACATAGAAGATGTTTCTATTCTACTTGCAAAGAGACATGGAGCTGCTTACATTAAAGTACAATCAATGAGCTCAATTGAAGAACTTGAAGACATGTCTACTACCTTTGGGATAATGCAAGATTTTGAAGACATTTCCGCTGCCTCAAAAATGACGGTATCTTTGCTTGAGGGGGACATGGACATGGACATGGACATAAAGACTGAAGCTGCAAGCAAAGTAAATAACAAGTACAAAATCAAAAAGAGCAAGCTGGACTACACTGACAAGAAGACCTACATCAAGATGAAGAAGGACAAGAAGTTTTGTTATGCTCATAATGTCATACCTAAAAATATAGAAAACCACAAGGGCTTGCCGGTCCTTGACCTAAATTTTTACTAGATTTTTTATTGTATGTACTTGCCATTGATGTTCCTACCATAAGCTTGTAAACTCCTCATGTAACCTGGCATTACAGTCTCTGTACACTTTGTGAGGCCCCTGTTACAGCCTCTGGATGTCCACCATGTTTGTGGTACCCACACTTAGCCTTTTCTGCGACAGCCTCTGGTGTTTTGCCATGTTTGTGGTATGCCCACACTTTGCAGGTGTTGCTCTCACTAAAGCCTCTACACACTTTGTGCCTTCCTGGTTGCGATTGAGGAGGGGTGTTGAGAATCTAGCAATCACATCCACTTGTATGCCTCTTTGTATGGAGTAGTAGGCAAGGGAAAGCAAGCAGTCTAGGATGAGGTCTTGAATCCCATAAGCACAGTGGTGCAGAATGCTACTACCTAGTTCTATATAACATTGTACTTGGATGTCACTTTCATATGAGATGAATACAATATCATGATGCTTTCCTCTTTCAGTTAGTGTCATTGTCATTGTCTGTCTAATACACAAGAATGTGTTTATGAGTTCAAGTCTCAAACTTGAAACCTAATTCACTTGTGTAACAGTCTTGTCTTCTTTGTCTATGTCATCATGAGGTTTATCTCTACCTTCCAACCTCCATAGGTTTTGCCATGCTCTAGATCTCGTGTTTCTCAACATACAAAAGCTTCCCAAAACCCTACTACAAGTGCTCTAAGAGATGAAAATTTGAAGGCTACTTGTCAAATTTAGTCCCAAGCATCAAGAAGGAGCTTATGGATGTGATTACCAAATAGCTACACTGAAGTGAATACCACCAATATATCGAGTCTCGTGGGAGGTGGGAGAGATGTGATGTAGCATAATACATGGTGTGGAAAGTGCCATCAAGTGAGACATTTAGCCATTAAATGTACCCAAAAACCAACCATTCCTAGAGCCTTCTCTTCATACTATTTGAGGAAGAACCATAAAGAGGATATCTGCTCTCTAAAGGAGATGCACAATAAAAGAAAGAAAGATGAAGAAGCATGGTTTAATGGCTAGAATCCAAAATGACAACGTAGGAAATTGGACAAAAGCCTAAGAAGTTTGGTTCTAATTTTGGCCCAAGGAGGTTTCCCTCTTAGAGTTACATAGGAAGATAGTTTGGAGATGGCTAGAGATCAGAAGTGGAGTGTTACAACTATGGAGAAAAGGGTCATATCTCATCAAATCATCCAACCTAGAAGGTCTATGGACTACAAGCCCTTATGCAGTCGATGCAAAGGAGAAGGATACACTACAAAAGACTCTGTCCAAGTCTAGCTCATGTGAAAGCTACTCTTGATATCCAATTGACGACCCAAAAACCTGCTTCTAATTTGGTGGAATTGGAAGTTGCTGCAATAATGTGTGCAAAGAAAGGAGAACCCATAGTTCCAAAAGAGAATGTTCCCTTTGCCAAGACCATGAATTTCAACCATCCAAGGGAGAAACAGAACAATGCAGCACAAATAACAATGTAGTACAGAGCATTATAGAGTCATAGAGAGCCATAGAGATAGTTTTAGAGACACAACCAGAGGTCCAAGAGATAGAGGATGTTGTGGAAGCTTTCGCTCAACCGCCAAGACCCACGGACCGCTTATTGTTTCAAGCATTCCAAGTGAGCTCTAATGGCTATCTCTCACCTAGCCGACGCGCTGTCAATCCTACGAGTGTAGTGAGCTTACCTTGATGCCCGATCGAGTACCCTTCTCTCTCTTGCACTCCGGTAGCTCCACGATTCTTGATGCTAGCTCAAGCATCCTCAAGCCTCCTCCATCTCCAAGCTCCATCCTCCATAGCTGCGCGCACAAGAGAAGAGAAGAGAAGAGAAGAGAAGAGAAGAGAAGAGAAGAGAAGAAGAGAAGAGGAGATGGTGAAGAGGTTCACCCTCTTGATCCCTCACTCTCACACACTCACTCCCTCACACTCTCACACTCCCTCTCTCAAGAGCACACACAAGCAAGAAGGAGAGAAGAAGAGAGGAAGAAGAAGACTCTTTTTGCCACACACCAAAGAATGAGCTTCTCATTCTCTTTTCAACTTTATATACAAAGCCCTAAATCCTTTTTGGGCGGTCATCCCTCTTTTACATGGCCGATCGTAGCCTAGGCCCTTTTTCCCATTTCCCACCATTCTAATTTATCCTATTCCCAATTACTGCATACACTTTACACAGAAGTGAGCCTGGCGCTCTTTTACAAAGATTCGGGGGCACTCCCATATTTTAATGGTGCACCCTTTTTCTCTTTTGTTGTCTTGGGCCAACACCGAGACTTTCTGAGGGTCGTGCTTGAACATTCAAATTTTTCAGGGACTAGTTGCTAGTCAAGGTGCCTTTCTCTGCTTTTATCCTGTGCCTTTTTGCTATTTTCGTTTTCCTCTATGCTGCGGAAAACATGGTAACATTACCCCCCTCCTAGCCAAGTGCTAGTCCCATGGCACTGCGGTGGGACGTAGTGGCTACTTAGGTCGGTTGCTAGGTGGAAAAGGTAGGTGGCGGGCATTGCTTCCAATGTGGTTGGGTGAATGATAAGTGATGGGGTTTAAGGACGATGACCAGGAAAGATTCCGGCGTGCTTTAGGGTCCATGAAGAGACTCGGCATCTTTCACCCTGTTGTGGCGCCCGTTGTGTAGTTGGTCGTCTTTTGAGTATCCGAAATGCTTGAAGCAATAAGCAATCCCTTAGGAGGATGGTATTGGAGGGATTTATTCTGGCAAAACCCCCCGAACGCTGTTTGCCTTGAAAACCCATGGCCTTGGTTGAAGATCCTTGTCTTTGAGTAGAAGGTCTTCAGTTTTGAGTTGAAGGTCTTCAAGCTTGTGGAGTCACTAAGCGATCCGTAGATCTTGGGGCATTGGGCATGGATCATTGGGCGATGAGGTTCCAAGATCTATGCCAATGGAAGCTCTACCTTGACTTGGTTCAATCAGGGTGGCCACCATCAGCAGGTAGATGGCCGGATGGCGGTACAGGAAAAGAAGTGTTGATCATTAAAGAAAGCCATGGGCGATCCTCTTCCGCGGGTAGCCATGTCTTGAAGTGCGAACATAACCTACAAGAAAAGTAGTGCACTCCCTAAGGGGTGTGTCTGTCTCGCCATGTAGTGTGTGTGGTGCCCGTGGCAGTGGAACTGGGAGATGGGTCTAACCTTGGGCAAGCCCTTGGTAACATCCCACACTTGAGGACCCAGTTCGTGCTTTGTTGGAGGTGCAGTGCAAGTCTTAGGGTGACAGGTCTGAAAGTCCTGCCCTTGATGTGCCCTAAGTGTGAAGTGGGGGGGGGGGGGGTTAGGGAGAACACTAGGTGCAGTGATTGTGATGCTTCTTTTTTTTTTTGTCATAAAACATAATAGCATAAGGAGGAATATACATGGAGACAAGCGATACAAGGGCATGACAGGAGTTTACTCCTCGTCATCTGAATGGCGGGTAGGGGATGGCAGAGGGCAGGGGGCCTTGTTAAGGAATCTTCGACTCAACAAGTAGCTTTTGAGGTTGAGGCAGGTTTTGAGGGTGGTGGTAGAGAGGAAGGGGTGGTTACACTGGGTGAATTTGCTGTTGCTCATATCTTCGAGTAGTGCAACACAGAAAGATGGCAAAAGAGAAGCATGCATCATGAGGTGAGTCATGGTGCTATTGTCTATGGCATTGGGGTCGAAATAGAGGGGTGGGAGGTAGCGTTCTTGGGGTGTGGGCTCTTGGTGGACTAGGATCCTAATTAGCCTAAGATACTTACAAGTGGTGATGAATACGGGATTGGGACAAGAGGTGAACTCGCTAAGAAATCTATCTATTAAGCTATACAAATTGGGGAGGGTGAAGAGAAGGGCGTCCCTATGCGAGGTGCTGTTGGTGTTATAGATAATGGGAAAGTCGAACTTGCCGTGGATGGATGGATTGAAGTCTACCCCTACCCTTCGAGGATACGGCATAAAAGTAGGGTCGTTTCTCTCAGAAGGGAGGGTGTTGCAAAATGCCATCCACGCATCAAGGTTGACGTAAAAAATGCGTCTCCTCCAGGTGGGTTGGCAATTATAGCCTTCCACTGATCTAGGCACCTGGAGGACTTTATCCTGCCAAAATTCGCGGTCCTCAGCTCCCCAAGCAGTTGGGTGAGCCTCACGCTCCGCTAACGACTTGGCTTTGAGCCTTCCACCCATAGCGATGACGTCCTCTACAAGTTGAATGGGCAGTACTCTGTTCAAGGTAGTGGGAAACTCAAAGCGCAAGTCAAAGCGGTCGCGGTTATATTCCTGCTGTTCCCAGATAATCAATTCGGCACTGAATTCAGTAGGGGGATCTTGAGTGCGCGGTAGGAGAGGGGCAGGCTGTCTTGGAACGAGTCTGGTATTCAGCTTTCTCCTTGCCTTCTCTACCATCTCTTTCCTGCTGTTGGCCTAGGTTGCTCTTCTCTTGGCAGATGTATCAGGGGGCTGCACTTCCGCTTGTTGTGGCTGAGGGGATGGTGGGAGGTATTCCTCCTCCTGAGGTCCCAGATCAAACTTCGGTTCACCCCCTTCTTCTTGCTCATCTTCTTGTGCTTTTGCCTCTGTGAAACCGATGTCATCTATTTCCTGCGCTGTCAGGCCTACCTGTGCAAGATATCTTCTCTACTCCTCTAGGCTCTGCGGCGGGCCTCCTAGCTACAGTGGCATGTGCAGGCCTGCTGTGAGCACTCTGTATACAATGATTAATTTCTTTTGCAGTTGATCATTGGCTTCATCTCCTTCCAGTCTGGTGGAGTGGAGCAGTGTATTGAGGAAGGTGTGCTGCTGGGCTATCATGGAGAGTTGGGCCGCCTCCACCTGATTCTCAGCCAACACCCTGTCTCCTTCGGCTTTGTCTAGCCGGCGTGCTAAGTCCCATATTCTCTGTTCATTGTGATCGGCCCATTCTTTTACTCTTTTTTCCATATCTTCTAGGCTCTCCCCCTGATGGAGGGTCATTGCCATGAGTTGTTGCTGCTGGGCCTCGAGCTCACGGTGCAGGCGGAACTACTCATGGTGTTCATCTATGATCTGTGCATGAGCTAGTCCAGCTTCACCTGCATTCTTCGCACCTGTTCTGCCCTTAACTGGTCCAGTTCTGCAGCCTCCTGTCTGATCTTGTCAAGCTGGCTTTGTGCTTCTAGGTTGACTGTAGATAGTTGATTATTCTTGCGCCAAAGGTGGGCATTTGTTTCCCTCTCGCAATTGAGACGCTCCATCAAGATTTTTCTCCTTCCTTCCCAAGCAGCGTCACCTTCCTTTAGGGCTTTTAATTCCTCTGCCTCCTTAGTGCTAGCTTCCTTCCTGAGCGCAGCGATTTTCCTTTGATATTCTGTTATCTGCTTTGTTCTCTCTAGTTGGAGGGCGGCTTGTGATTCTCGTTCTGCTGCCAGCTCCTCCACGACTGTCCTCCTTTCTTCACTGGCCCTTTCCAACTACGAGAGCAGCTCCTTAACATATTTGTCGTATTGGCCTGCTGGAGGTGGGGGGTGGGGCATGGTCGTAGTGGTGACAACATCTTATATTTTCTGCCTTTTCAGCTCTGGCCTTGGCTTCAGTTCAGCCACCGTGG
Organism: Lygodium microphyllum; assembly: GCF_053477565.2. Taxonomy (NCBI): domain Eukaryota; kingdom Viridiplantae; phylum Streptophyta; class Polypodiopsida; order Schizaeales; family Lygodiaceae; genus Lygodium; species Lygodium microphyllum. The sequence continues at coordinate 139,126,682 of NC_141146.1, forward strand.
CTGCCCTTTTGGCTCCTAACGTTGGGGTGGCCATGGCCGCTTCCCTTGCCAGCTCCCGTTCCACCAAGAATTGTAGCCAAGTGACTACATTGCTCTCGTCGACTTTTGGGGTGGAACCTTGGGCGGTGGTGGCAAGGGGTGTCGTCATGATAGGAGTGGTTGGCATGGAAGCTATGAAGAGGGGGAGAGTTGGCATCATCAAATCCTTTCCTCTTCCTTCTGCAGGGGGCAGGGGTGCAATTTTCGGCATGCTGGTACTAGGATCGAGTGCCTCCGTTCGGTGTGGGCCCTCTGCGCCTTCCTCGTCTCTTCTGTGCTACTCCTCGATGGACCGACGGGTTTCCAGCTCTATTTCTTCCTCTTCCTTCCTTCTCAGCTCCTCCCCGGCCTTCTTTTTTCTTTCCTCCTCATCCTTGACTGACTTCCTTCGAGCCCTTTCTAGATCTTCCTTCTCTTTCTTCTTTCACTCCTCTTCTCTTTTTCCATGCAGGGCTTTGGTTCATTGTTTCGCATGCCTTTGTGGTGTAGCCTGGGATTCTCCCTCTTTGTCTGCGTCCGTCTTCGTTTCATCAGACGACCTCTGCTGCTCTTCTATGTGAGGTGGGGACTGTGACGGTGACTCGCCACTTTCTTCGTCGCCTCCCTCTTTGTCTTCTCCTTCCCTGCCCTAGCGCTTCTTGGATGATTGCCATAAGGACACCTCCAAACCCTATGGTGGAGGCCTTGGAGGATGATGCCTTGGAGGTCAATCGGGATGACGGGGACTCCCCTCACACGGCTCTTCCTCCTGTTGCCAGGGCCTTTGCCAAGGCCTCAATTGTCTTCCTCACGAACCCATTAAGGTTCACCTCATCCAACGATTGCACCGCAATGCTGTCGAGCAGAGGTACATTGATTCGGGTCATTATGCTGTTGTACCTTTGGCTTGAGAACAAGGCGTGCACCATCTTTGCCTGCAGCTGAATTTCTTGGTTGGGGATGTTTGCTAGGCTAATTCTGTCATTGGTGTGAACCTTCACTTTATCCATCCCCAACATGGCGTAGATGTCTCTTTTCGGCTTCCTTTCCACCTTATTCGGCAGCCCTAGTGCCCTTTCCACCAACTCGAGGGTCCCAAGATTGGAGGTTGCGAGGCCAAGGCTTTCATCTCTATTTGTGTAGGAGCCAAGCATAGAAGTTGGGGTTATATTCTAGTTGAGCGGCGTGGTCCAGATCAAAGGGTCGAATCCCTAAGTGTGTGATGTATGTGAGGACATCTGTGAGGAAGTCATTGGAGTCGACTCGACTTGCGATGTGGAGCTCTTCCTTTGTTAAGAGGCGGTCAAGATAGGGATGCCCCGTGATATGCTCGTCCATGGGTCGACCGCAAAGAGTGGTTAACACTCTATACGAGGTAGGTGTGATGTTGGTGGGATCATACTCTGCCGTTTTGATGGCTCGACGTTGTTCGGCATTGGTCATTATGCGACATCCTCAACCTCCCATTGTAACCTAAGAGCATACCACTGCCTTAAGAAGGGTGATCCAGTATCAGCAAGGTGGGATAACCTTGGGATCTCTTGGTCAGTGATAGCAGACGTTGTCCGCGGGTCATATGATGTGATGAGGCGTTGCTTAATGGCTTGCTCTTTGGAGACCTCGCTAGCGAGCAACTCAGCGGCGGGCAGAGCGAGAAGCCTATGCAAAGGCGAATTCAAAAGTCTCCCAAGAGCAAAGCATATTGCGCTTTTCTGTTGCAAAGAGTTCCACTAATAGACCCAAGTCCAAGCGGTCATAGCTGAGGGCCAGTGATACAAAGGTGGCATCGAGCTGTTTGATGCAGTCCACCACATCATCTTTGGCGTCCTCTGTAAGGTCAGCGGCCGGCGGGCAGCATTAGAAATGACTTCTGTTCATAGGAGGACGTAAGGCCGATGGGTGGTTGAGGTTTGCTAGAACTAGAGGTCTTGTCAGTAAAGAGTTGGCTGGAAGTCCCTTTGAGCCAGCAATCGGGCCGTTTGCAAGAGGGGTGGGTTAGGGTCGGTCATAGTAGCTGGGCTACTGCAGTCAGCTTGGCTGCAGAGAGTCGGGTTGACTTGGTCGGATGATGCCACCTGTGGTGGTGGTCGTTGCTTGGGACGATAGGTTTGTGCGACTCTCTTGGGCCGAAGCATAGAGGAGTTGGATGGCTGGGGCTCTAGAGAGCACTGCGGCTTATGGTCTTGAGGCGTTGGGGGACATGGGCTGATCAGGCTTGAGGGTGGCATAGGACTAGTGCCTTTGGCCATAGGGGCCTTAGGGATCCACAGCGAGGCATTCCCCTCATAGTAGCCTTGCGCACGCAGGAGGGTTTTAGGGACCCATATTTACTTAATCACACGGCACTTCCGGTGATTGCATCTTGGTTTCCTAGATTTAGAGTTGTAGGTCTTATGCAGACAGCCACCATTTTCCATGGGAGAGAGTATATGAGAGGTTTTCCGTTGTAGGTACAAAAGACCATGACGACTCATGTGTCACCACCTATACATCAACAAAAACTCACCCACCTACTACAACCCATAGCCCCATGTCCATGCAATCCTTATATGACCAAAGGGACTATTGGTCAAGGCACAACCAATAACCATAAGCTCATCAATAGCTGCATCACTAACAACACTATCAATTGCCACCCACCATGTACTAGTAACATCCCTCATACAAATCCCACAACTCCTCCCAAGGACAACATCTAGACATCCCGGACATCCCATATCTCTACTGCAAGTTGAAGCATTTTCTACCTACCATAATGAGTGCCATGGGACTAATACTCATCTAGGAGGGGGGTAATATTAAGCCACATATGATGGAGTTGCAAGACGAGCATAAGTGCAACTTGTTGGAATTAATTTGGAAGGGATTACATATTTGTATTATTTGAGACACCATCATGCATAAGAGACCCATATCTAGGGTTCTTCTATTTCTTTTGTACTTGAGTTCTTTTGGCTTACACAAACTAAGAAGAGGAAAAATAGTTTTCAGCCTCCACCCTTGTGTGTATTCCCCCATTGTGCAAGCAAGAAAGCTACAAGTGAGACTCCTTCCTTCTCTCCCACAATCTTGACATGGTATCAGAGCCTTGTTCGTGGTAAGGAGCTCAAGAAAGCAAGCCAAGCTCGCGGTATTCTGGTAAGAGGAGCAGTGTTGCTTTCATTTTCTGTTTTGGGAGCAGATCTCTGCAGGTAGCACAGCCGGAAAGTGCAGGAGTGTATTGTCTCAGGTTGAGACGCCCTTCGCGGTGAAGCAAGAGGGCAATATATGCTGCGGGAGAGGGCTTTAGCCCATGGTGACCTTGTTTTTTTTATTTGAGGCCATTTCGGGGCCTGTTTTGGAGGCGGAAGTTTTCTGCACGCACTTAGGAAAAGGCCCAGTTTTATGCTGTGCAGCCACTGTTCTACAGGTCGGTGAATAGTTACTGTAAAAATTACTTTGTATGCTTGTGCGCAGAGACATTGGGAGTTACAGAATCATCCCTGTTGCCTGTTGATGCAAAATCGTCACTAGGAAGTGACTATGTGGTCAAATACCACTTTCGCCAGTTTTGCAGATTTTCCCTTGTGAGGGTGAAGCTGTGGTTTTTGCAGTGACAGAATTTTTTGCAGTCTTCTGTAATGGCATCTGATTCTCTTTCACAGATTGTCACTGAAAAGCTTGACAAGAACAACTTCCAAGCATGAAGTTTAGAATGACGAATTTCCTTATGGGAAAAGGATATTGGGAATTTGTTGCAGGAAATGAAGAAGAACCAATTCTTCCTGATGTTCCCAATCAACAACAAATGCAGGCATTCAAAACATGGCATGAGAGAGCCAGGAAAGTTATGTATTGGCTATCTATCAGTATTTTAGACTCAATGATTGTGCATATTCAGGATGCAAGTACGCCAAAGGAGGCATGGGATACTTTGTCAAAAATGTATAACACAAATACGCAAGCCAGGAAAATGCAGCTCAAGCAAGAGTTGCATAATGTGCAAAGAGAAAGTATGAGCATCAACGACTACCACATGAAGGTGAAGAAGATTGCAGATGCACTTGCTTCCATTGGGTCGCCAGTGGAAGATGATGATTTGGTTGTCAAGATTGTGGGAGAGAAGGAAGGAGTCTCGCTTGAAGCTTTCTTGCTTGCACAATGGGGGAAGACACACAAGGGTGGAGGCTGAAAACAGTTTTCCTCTTCTTAGTTGTGTAAGCCAAAAGAACTCAAATACAAAGAAATAGAAGAACCTATATATATGGGTCTCAAACCAAACTCAACTAACTAAGGTGGCATACTAACTGAGCCACGAACTAGAGTAGATACGGATAGCTATCATGTAGCTATTATTCATGGGCGGTGTACCAACCGCGTCTGCAACTGACAAGTCGGTGACATAAATATACAACGGTCACCCTGGCGTATCACGAGTGGAGCTCGATATCTCAACATTGGTTTCCATGACCTTGAATGGTCTAGGAAAGGATTATGCACAGTTCCGAACATCCATTTCTGTCCGTGAAAGATTTCCTGATTTTGAGGAGTTGATTGCTCTTCTAATTTCTGAGGAGCAGAGAAATGGTGGTGCATCTTCTTCAGGAGGAACTTCAAAAGAAGCTGTCTTCTACTCAAATGCTGGAAGAGGTAGAGGCAGAGGTAGAGGAGGCCGATTTGGAGGCCGTGGCAGAAATCAGAATATGCAGCAAACTCAAGAAAACCAATCCTATGGAGGAGGACGTGGTAACTCTAGAGGCAGGGGGAGCCAAAGAGGTCGTGGTGGATGGCAAAGAGGTCAAAATGCAAACAGTAATGTTGAATGCTACTACTGTGGTAAAATGGGTCATATGGCTAAAGACTGCTATAAAAAGCAGAATGACATCATGAATGGAAAACTGCAACAAGGGAATTATGCATCTTTTAGCAGACAGGGTGATGACAGAAATGAGCATTTGTTCATGGTGCAGCACATGAACAATTCTGTGACAAGTGCAGAAGAAAGCAATGATGTATGGTATGTTGACTTAGGTGCATCAAACCACATGACAGGTCATGCAGAATGGATGGAGGATGCAAAGAAAATGGAAAAACCAGGATTTGTGGAGACTGGTGATGATACTGCACATCCTATTGTGCAGTTTGGAAAAATTCCCTTGTCTATGCAGGATGGGAAAAAGAAATACTTGTCCGATGTATTTCATGTCCCGAATATCACCAAGAATCTGGTTTCTGTTGGTCAAATGGTTGAACAGGGCTTGCAGGTCAGATTTAATCCTCATGGATGCTTTGTTGAGGATATGAAAAATAAAGGTCGCTTGATAGCAAAAGGAAAGAAGAAGGGAAGAATGTTTACATTGGATGCAGACATGTCTGAATTGAGTGCAGCAATGTTTGCACATGGGACCGGTGTAGTTGCAGATATTGATATCTGGCATAAACGCATTGGTCATGTTAATGTACAGTGACTTAAATCAATGCAAGCCCAAAATATTGTTGCAGGTTTGCCGAAATTCAAGGTTGCAGAAATGCATAAGGTATGTGAAGCCTGTCAGTTTGGAAAACAGGCAAGGAAACCATTTCCTAGACATGTTCAAGAGAGTGAGAAGCCATTGGAATTAATCCACTCTGATGTGTGGACTACTAAAGCTGCATCTCTTGGAGGCTGTCATTATTTTGTCACCTTTATTGATGACTATAGCAGAAAAGTTTGGGTGTATTTTATGAAAAAGAAAAGTGAAGTTTTTGGGCATTTCAAAACCCTTAAAGCTATGGCTGAAAAAGAAACAGGTCTGCAGATAAAATGCCTAAGGTCAGATGGAGGGGGAGAGTACCTCTCAAATGAGTTTGCAAAGTTCTTGCAGGAGCATGGCATAAAGCAGGAATATTCATGCAGTTATACCCCACAACAAAATGGAATTGCAGAAAGGAAAAACAGGCATATTGGAGAGGTATCTCGTGCCATGCTCAATGAAAAAGACTTGCCAGATTTTTATTGGGCTGAAGCAGTTGCTACAGCAGTCTACATAATGAACAGGATTCCCACTGCAGCAATACATGGAATGACTCCAGAGGAGAGGTATACTGGTAGGAAACCAGATATTTCTCATTTGAAAATTTTTGGTTGCATTGCCTATGTACATGTGCCAGATAAGCTGAGATCCAAGTTGGATCCAAAAGCTGAGAAGTGCATCTTTATTGGTTACTCTCTGCAGCAAAAAGGGTATAGATGCTATAACCCTTCTACTCGTAAGTTTACAGTGAGCAGAGATGTTGTCTTTGATGAGATGAGTAGCTGGTATAAACCAGTAAATGTGATTGATGATGTAGATGCACAAAATGGTAATGCTGCACAGAATTCACAGCAGCAGTCACAAAATATTAGTGGACCTGGAGCGTCCTCTAGCAATGGTTCACATTGTTCGCCATGGACAGGCAGATTGAGATCAAGAGAATCTTCTCAAAGCAATGCAGATAGTGGTATGCAGGTATCACAAAAAGGAAAAGAGAAGGTTGATCAGCCCATGTTTGATGTGAATGCAGGTCACTCTTATGTGGATGGTGAATCCAGTGGCTCAGAACAGAGCATTGATGATGAGTTGGGTATCCCTTCTATTGTTACACCTGGAGTAAGGAAGACCAGGGATGTTTTGAGAGCACCTGGGAGTGAACCTACTTTGCGCAGGTCTACGAGAGCTAGGTATCCTGTGGATAGGCTGAAATATGATGGATTTACAGCCATTCACTATGCATATATGGTCAAAGTGATACAGGAACCAGAACCCACATCTTTTGAGCAAGCCATGGGAAAAGAAAAATGGGAGAAAGCCATGGATGAAGAAATGGATGCCTTGGAAGCAAATGCTACATGGGAGTTAGTACCTTTGCCTAAAGGTAAGAATGCAATTGGCTGTAAGTGGGTTTATAAGGTGAAGCACAATGTAGATGGTTCTGTGAATAGATACAAGGCAAGATTAGTAGTCAAGGGGTATGCACAAACATATGGCATTGACTATGAAGAAACATTCAGTCCGGTTGCAAGGATGGCAACCGTAAGAGCAGTCATTGCTATGGCTGCATCAAAGGGATGGTCTTTACATCAAATGGATGTAAAGAATGCCTTCTTGCATGGTGATTTGCAAGAAGAGGTCTATATGGAGCAACCACCAGGTTATATACATACTGTTCATCCTGAGTTTGTTTGCAGGTTGAAGAAAGCCTTGTATGGCTTGAAGCAAGCACCTAGAGCATGGTCTGACAAGATAGGACAGTATCTTGTCACTATTGGCTTTCAGATTTCCAAGGCAGATTTCTCACTCTATGTGAGAAAAACAGAGAAAGGTATTATGCTACTTGTCATTTATGTTGATGATTTGATTATGACAGGTGACAGTGATGAAGATATCCTTCATGTGAAAATGCTATTGAAGCAGAAGTTTGAGATGAAGGATTTGGGAGAGCTGCGTTATTTCTTGGGCATTGAGGTGATTAGATCACCAAGTGGGATACAGCTCTTGCAGAGGCAGTATGGATTGGACATGCTGTCCAAATATGGGATGACAGGCTGTAAGCCTATTTCAGTTCCTTTGGAGCAGAATGTGAAGCTGAGCACAGATGCAGGTGAGCTTCTAGAAGACCCTACTATGTACAGACGCATAGTAGGAAGTTTGATTTATATGACTATTACCAGGCCAGATTTGAGCTATGCTATTGGATTGGTAAGTCAGTTTATGCAGGCTCCAAGGAAACCACATTTGGATGCGGCTAGACGCATACTCAGGTATGTGAAGTCCACATTGCAGTATGGACTATTTTATGAGACTGGGGTTCAGATACAGTTGCATGGATACACTGATGCTGATTGGGCTGGTAGTATTTCTGATAGACGATCTACCAGTGGATATGTGTTCTCTTTTGGGAGTGCTGCAGTCACTTGGAGCAGCAAGAAACAGCCTACAGTTGCCTTGTCAAGCACAGAGGCTGAGTACAGGGGTGCAGCAATGGCTGCATGTGAGGTAGCTTGGTTGCATAAGCTACTTTATGATATGCATCAGTCTACAGATGGGCCAGTTGTCATTTATTGTGACAACATGAGTAGTATACACTTGGCAAATAACCCAGTCTATCATGCTAGAACAAAGCACATTGAGGTGCATTATCACTATGTGCGAGAGAGGGTTTTACTAGGTCTTATTGATCTAGTTTATGTCAGCACAGAGGATCAGGTAGCTGACATATTTACGAAGGCATTGGGCGCAGAGAAGCTGCGCAAGTTCAGAGACCTGCTTGGTGTGCAGGAATTAGGATTGAGCTCGAGGGGGAGTGTTGAGATATCGAGCTCCACTCGTGATACGCCAGGGTGACCGTTGTGTATTTATGTCACCAACTTGTCAGTTGCAGATGCGGTTGGTACACCGCCCCTAAATAATAGCTACATGATAGCTATCCTTATCTACTCTAGTTCGTGGCTCAGTTAGTATGCCACCTTAGTTAGTTGAGTTTGGTTTTGAGACCCATATCTAGGGTTCTTCTATTTCTTTTGTACTTGAGTTCTTTTGGCTTACACAAACTAAGAAGAGGAAAAACTGTTTTTAGCCTCCACCCTTGTGTGTATCCCCCATTGTGCAAGCAAGAAAGCTACAAGTGAGACTCCTTCCTTCTCTCCCACAATCTTGACATATCGGTGGCCTTGCGGACGGTGACGGTGTTACGTAGCCCTTGCTGAAGGCTGACAATGCGCACGTTGCCGATTGCTAGGTGGATGCGCTGCGAGACTGATAATCAACATTGCAGTGAGTCTTCTTTTTGAAGGTTCACGCGAGCAGTGACTCCATGCCTGCGTCCATAGCACTCGGCAATACGTAAAACAGCATTAGAACAATTTCAGACTTGATAGAAACGGTGACTCTGCACTTACCGAGAAGTGCATAAGATTGAGCCCCGTATGGACTTAATTTGGCAGTTGTGGATTGAAGTAGTGGTTCGCCAAGTTGGATCCAATGCTTGTGCGTTAAGACATTGAAATCTTCTCCCTTATCAATCAAGGCGTTGAAGGAGCATGTTTGCTTGGCAGTGACCGTGACACAGAGGTAGGCGGGTTCTACAGCTTCCTCCTCGTTCTCGTAGAGTTCAGTGATTGTGGCTACTCATATTTTGACCGGCGGTTCTAACATTGGTGGCTCATGCAAAGGATGAGTGGGAGGGTAGTATTTCTTGACACCGCTGCCATTGAAGAAGCCTATTCCTTCACCGTCCAGGGTCTCAAGCTCGACATTACCGGTTTGGCTGATTGCCTGAACCTTGAAGGGTCCGAGACCTTTGAATTTCATCTTTTGTTTATGTCCTTTAACTGAGTAGAGGAGCACTAAGTCACCCTGCTCAAACTCGCGCTGCTTGACATGTTTGTCAAACCTGCTCTTGCGTCGGGCTTTCTCGTAGATAAGTGCGTGGGTGGCTAGAAGACGAGTTTCTGATAGGCATTCCAACTCGACCAAGCGTTGCATCCATGCTTCCTTCCCTTCCCATCATTCTTGGAGTGCTATTCTTAGGCTAGGGACGAAGAATTCTAATGGTAGAATTGCTTCAGTCCCATAGGTTAGCCTAAAGGGGGTTTGGCCGACGGCCATTTTATAAGCTGTGCGGTAGGCCCACAAGGCTGCAATCAACTTGTTGTCCTAGTCGCTTTGTGAGGCTGAGACTACTTTAGTCAGGACGTTGATGAGAATTTTGTTAGTTGATTCTGCCTGGCCATTAGCTTGAGGGTAGTATGGTGAGGATTTGCGATGGATGATAAGAAAGGTGGATAGGAGATGTGCTATCACTTCGTTGATGAAGTGTGTGCCTTGGTCGCTAACCAGTTTGATGGGGGAACCGAAGCGCGAGATCACTTGCTCCCATAAGAAGTTGGCAGTCATCCTAGCGTCATTTTTTCGTGTGGCTCTCGCCTTTTCCCATTTCGTGAGGTTATCTGTGTGACCACCACGATATACTTGGCTTGTGAGTACTGCGCCGTGGGGCTGATGGATCCTATGAAGTCAATTCCCCATTTTTCGAAGGGTTGGCGAGCAATAACTGAGGTTAACTCCATTTGATCCTTACAAATCGGGACTTTTGTCCGTTGGCACTCGTCACAGTGCTTGACGAATTGCTTAGCGTCATGGAAAAGTGTGGGCCACCATAGTTGGGACTGCAGCACTTTCCGTGCTGTTGTGTCTCCGCTAAAGTGTCCTCCTGCAATGCCGATGTGCGCCTCTAAGAGAACATCATGCATCTCATGCTCATATACGCACCTACGCAGCAATCCGTCTTGCCCCAGCCTATAGAGTTGGCCTGCAATCAGCTGGCAGGACTGGATCTTCAAGATCAAGCACCTAAGTCGTGACTTTTCTATTGGTCGCTCAGGTAGTCCGTGCTCGAGCACTTGGACTATGTCATCTACCCAGTATGGCATCAGATCAGCCTTAAATAGGTCTCTCTCGCTAGACAGGTGTAATAAGTGGGCGTCAGGTAGCTCGTCAATGATGCCCTATCCAACGGCTTCTCCTGTGGATATACGGGACATGTGATCAGCCATGTAATGTTGTTTTCCCTTTCATACCACCACGGAGAAATCAAACTCTAGGAGCAGGAAGATCCATTGAGCTATACGTCCTGTAGCACAAGGTTTGATCACTAAATAGAGCAGGGCTTGATGATCCACGAAGAAGATGAAAGGGGTGGCCAATAGGTAATGCCGGAACTTCTTCACGGTGAACACCATGGCTAATCCCTCTCTTTCCGTTGTCAAATAATTCATCTCCGTCTTAGTGAGTTGCCTACTAGCAAAACTCATTGGGTAATCTAGGTTATGCTCACCAGGTTGGCACAACACTGCCCCCACGGCAAACTTAGAAGCATCGATGTGTACATGGAAGGTAATGGTCCAGTCTGGGGCTCGTAGAATCGATGCTGTTGTCAGAGCCTTTTTCAATTCTTTGTATGCCCATTGGCATGCCTCGGTCCACTCGAAGACAATCAGCAGCTTGTACAATGGCCTGGCGACGATCAGTGCATAGTTCAGCACAAACCGCTGATAGTATCTTGTGTGACCTAAGAAGCATTGAACTCCCTTGTAATTAATTGGGGGTGGAAGGTCAACGATAACCTTGACCTTCGAGAAGTCAGTGGTAATGCCGTTCTTCAACACCACGTGTCCTAAGATGCATCCGTGCTTCACCCAAAACTTACATTTCAAGGGGTTCAGGGAGAGATGATATAAACGACACCGTTCAAAGACTGCGCGGAGTTTGTCTAGGTGTTCGATCCAGGTCGAATGGACACACAGATCGTCGACAAAGACCTCTAACTCCTTGCGAAGCATGTCTTTGAAGATGGTGCACATGAGGCGTTGGAAGGTGGCAGGAGCATTGGTCAACCCAAAGGGCATGACTATGTATGCAAAGATGCCCCACTCAGTGGCAAAGGTAGTCTTATGCCTGTTTGCAGGATGCACTTGCACCTGGTTGTACCCTGAGAAGCCATCCAAAAAACTGTAGGCTTCCTTGCCTGCCACCCTCTCAAGCATGTGCTCGGTGTACGGCAAGGGATAGTTGTCTCTCTTTGTAGCAATGTTCACCTTCTTGTAATTGACGCACACTCGAATTTTGCCGTTCTGCTTCATCACAATGACTATGGGTGATACCCACTCTGTGTGCTCAATTTCGTAAATGAATCTAGCTCTCATGAGCTTGTCAATTTCCTCTTTGACAGCATGAGCGTGTTTTGGATTCATGGGGTACGGTCTCTGCTTGACTGGCGTTGCGTCCAACGTCATGGGTATGTTGTGAGTCACAACACTCGGATCTACCCCCCGTAGCTCTTCTAAGGACCAGTCAAATATGTCTATGTACTCCTACAAGAGAGTGACAAGACTCAACTCTTCCTCACCAGTCAAGTCATTGGCAATGAACATTGGTCGGGGTATCTCCCCTTCCAAGGCTAGGTTTACCTCCTTGACCTTGGCTGATCCTTCAATTGGTTCGCTCGTCTGCCCTTGACGCTTGGCACCTAGCAGAACCACTACCCTATCCCCTTTTTTGAATTTAGTGAAGCGTTTAGGGAGGTCCTGCGGCTTTTGCTGCTCTTCTAATCGTGCATCCTTGGGGTGCTTTGCCCTATCCTGCTTTGACCGTCTGCGTCTCAGGTGGACGGGTAAGTTCCCCTTGGTGCATCTGGTCATGGGCGGCCTAGGGATCTCTGGGTCGCTATCCGAAGTAACTTCCGATTCAGAGTCAAACCCTCCATCTTTGCTAGAAGAGGTGGTCTCCCCTGGTGGCCGCAATTTGGATGGCGATTCGGTTCTAAGTATTGATGTCATTCCTGATTGGGCTAGGCCTGCTTGCTCAAGGTCTATGGCCCTTATACATTCCAACCACGCACGATCACACTTCATGCGCATGACTCCTTGCTCCAGTCTAAGGGCTTGCCTTTTCTGCGGCTTGGCATCTGCTCGTATCTACTCAATTTCTCATCTTTCAGTGTCGTACTCTATGGTATCCACTTCACCCTCGCTCTCATCACTGAAGGATTGGCAGTCTTCGTATTCATCGTAGGAATCTTTGTCATTCGACTGCCCAACGTCTCCTAGGGCTTGGTATGCCCCATGTCGTTGATTTGGAACCAGGGCCCAGTTATACATGAGGTTCAGCTCATGCACCCTGGTCCATTGCCACTTAGGATCCTCTAAGAGATCCTGGAGCGGTTTGAAGTTGGTAGCCAAGTTGCCCGCTAGCTGGTCTACTAGGTATTCCAATACCCCCTGGAGTTTCCTTTTGTTGGATGACACTTGGAAGGTAACATGCTTAGGCCTTCCATGGAGGCTTGCTGCCATCATGTAGACTGGTGTAGAGAGTGCTTCGTTTGTCTTGCCGATTGTTTTGATGGCCTGCTCATACGCCTCATGGTCTGAGAATGGCAGGTCAATTGTAGCGAGAACGTGCATCCAATCCCGCTTATCCTCTGGGCATGGGATATACTTAGTCAAGGACCCATAGGGCTTCCTGACCTGAGTGTTCGCTTTGAGCATAGCAAAGATGGCATCTAGGTCGACTGGTGAGGTCTTCCAAGTGTCCATCTCTATTCTTACGGCATCAATTCTATTGCCAAGGAAGATCAAGCCATTACCCCAATCTTCGATGACTCTAGCGTTGCACATCCAGGGTCGGCCTAATAGGACATCATAGTCCACTCCCTTCATGACTATAAAGTGGACAGAGAACTGGAGACCTGCGATCTTCACTGGCCAATTCTTCAAGTCCCCAAATGGCTTCACTCTCATACCATTTGCTAGTGTGACGTTAAACCTAGCAGCTTTGACATGCGGGTTTCCCCAAGTCTGTAGCACTGCATGGCTAAGCACACTAACTCCTGCTCCCGTGTCTACGATTCCCTTCCTTGTTGTGTCACCCAGGGCTAGGACCAACAGGACTGCGTGCATCTCAGAGCCTTCCCAAAAGGCATTGACATGCAAAGATTTAGGCACGGAGTGCAGCGTCAGACTTGGCAATTGTGTTTCTGCATCCTAGTCTTGAGGGTCTGCCGTGGCCTGCTCTTGCGATCCCTCGACCCATTGCTTAAGGTCTTGCCATAGGGCAGGGTGCTGCTTAAGCAGATCCCCCAGGCTAAGTGTTACAGGCGTGGTCACTAGCGTGGTCAAGAGGTCATCAGATACTCGTCCTTCTTTTAGCCTAGACTATCCGGGCCAATGGCCGCGGCTGATCTACGGCTCTGTTGCGTCTAGACTTGGTCTCATCGGCACTGCTTGTGGCGCAGTGGCTTCGGCCGACTTAGGTTGAGGTGGTGATATTGGCGTGCTCATGCTAGAGAGATCATCGATCTCGTCCTCTATGATGGGTTCAGCATCTTTGAGATGCTGCTGAGCCTCCCTCACCCATTCCTTCACCTTTTCTATGGCCTCTAATTGTCGCTTTGGATGTGGGTATTCCCCTATCTTAGCGGTTTCCTTTTCGGCTATCTTAGGGACTGAAGTATCTGCCTCTGCGTCCGAGACTTTCTTCCCAGTAGGTAAGGTCATAGCACTCTCGGTCTTTAATGCGACCTTAGCTTCCGATCTCTTCTTTTTTCGCCTGCGGCTTTTCTTTCCTATTGAGGTTGTGTCAAGATTGCTAGGTCTTAGCAGAGAGATGCCGGCTTGCTTCGCGAATCATAACTCACAAGGGAATAGGTGTGGCCTCCCCATCGGGGTTTTCGACACCAAACAGCCCCAATGGGATGGATGGCAAATTAGCTAAGCTAGAGGATGACTTCCGCTTTGGGTAGTCTATGAAAAGATGGGCGATTTTGCGCTCTGCGCACCTTTGGTCAGCCTTGTCCCTGTTTTGCTGCTCTCTTTCAGGGCAGCATGATGAGACATGACCGGGGTGTCTGCAAGTCCAACAAGTGACCGGATCCTGTGGCTGCCCTCCTAGGCCTCTACCCCGTCCTCGTCCTAATAGCATCATCGGCACGGGTCGATAGTCCATGAGGACTACGTTTCCCTCGTCGTCATGCAAGACGTAAGGGTATATGTAGGTCTCTTCGTCATTCGGCTCCTCCATGTAGTGTACTGGAGCGTCGCTTGGTGGGTGGGTCACATAAGGACCAGGCGGTCTAGGAATGCCGGTAGGATTTATGTCCATTCTAGGGACAGCTGGTTTCATATCGTTAGGTGCGGGTAGAGCCAATGGGGATCCCCTTCCGAAGAATGGATGCGGCTTGTTAGCTAGATAAGGCTGGCCGTAGGCTTACGAGTATGGAAGTCTTCGTGGCAGTCTGCAATGTGCGACATCATGGCCGAACCTACCGCACTTAGCACAAGGGCTTGACCTAGGGTCTTGACACTCGGTCGGCAAGTGGTTTCCGCCACAGTATACGCACTGGGTGTGCGCGTGCGTTGGTCGTCTCAACATGTCTTGTATCTTGGCTAATTCCATCTTGACCTCAGCCAAGCCTTGGTCTGTCTCGGTGGCCTTCCCCTTATCTTGGGATGATGGGTTTGACCACTCATTAGAGGCTAACGTTATCTCTAAGCTTCGGGGGTTAGTCTCTTCTAGAGTTGAGCTCCTAGAGCTTCGCTCTTTCAGCTGGTCATCGACTCTGATGGCTTCCTCAAAAACTCTAGCCACCAGTCCCACTGCAAGCTTGAATTGCCTGCTAATGCCTTATATAACTCCTCATCTCTAATTCCGCTGATGAATACAGTTGAAACTGCTCTATCAGTCTGTCGCTCGCCTAGAGGGATTCTCTTAAAGAGACTTCTCACATGGGTCACGTAGTCGCAGATGTCTTCCTTCTCTTTCTGCTTGACATTCATCAAGCATACTAGCAGGTTCTCAGAGTATTCGTTCTCTGCGAACCTCTTGACGAAGAGATCCTTGAGATTATTGAAGTTGGATCGTTCCATAGCATCCAGGCTTATATAACACGTCCTACCCTTGTCGCCTAAGCAAAGCCCAAATGCTTGCGAACGTTGATTCTGGTCATTGAGGCCGTTGGCTTCGCAGACTTGCTCAAACTGCTCAATAAAGCTATATGGATCGTCATGCGGTTGGTACTTGTCGAGTTGCTTGGCAACAATCGGTATTTTGGCCTAGCTCTTTGAGCCTTGGTTTTCACCTAATCCTGCAAGCAGAGACATCGCTAGTGCGGTGGCACTATGCTCTACTGCGGTGTTATCGAGCACCCATTTCATGAGGAGCTCGCTCAGTGTCAGGTCTCCCTCTAGTGCTCTCTCATGGTCTGTTCGGTTCCGGCCAGCCAAGTTCAGCACTCGCTGCACCTCATGCAGCTCCATGCTTTGCCTTTGGCTCCTAGCCTGTTGATCCCTATTATAATAAGCTATGCCTTGAAATGCCTTGCGGGCTAGCCTTCTCTCCTCCTCTAGGTCTGCAATGATTGCATCTATTGTCCTGCTACGGTGCTCGTACCGGGTGTGCACATCATAACTGCTCACCATCTGCTGTATAGCGTCTGGGAATACACTCAAATCGATCTCCTCGGTAGACCGATGGTCTGAGCTCTCTTCCGTCATGGTCGAATTCTTGTGCCTCGCTGCGCTATCGATTAGGTTGACTAGTCGTGACAGATCCTTGTCGTTGGCGCTCCTTCCTTGGTTCTACCCTGCGCTTCGCGTGTTTGTCTATGTCTTGGGTCCTCTCCTACTAGTGGGTTCCTTGAGCAATTTATCTGAGTGAGTTCCTTTGATTATTGAATACAATTCTCATTTTATGGTCACTCGGTGAGTGTGTTGTTCCTCGTGCACTTGTGCCCAATCAGGCTTTCAGCTTTTCTAAGTGTACATCAAGTGTGGAAATTCAATGTGAGTGCTGTAAGCAATTTCCCGGCGTCTTACTCGCTCTTGCTCGTTTTGGGCCTCATAGGCTTTGTTGCTCAAGTCCTGGCCGTTCTAGTGGGTTCTAGGGTCTGCGCTGCTTCTCACTGTTCACTAGGGGGTAGGTCGCTGGGGAGTGCTCCAGCACTGTCCCTTGGTCTCGACTCCTACGTCAGGAACTGCCTACAAGGCGTTCGCCATGTTGTCCTGGAGCGGGTTGCGCTTCTAGTCGCTCGTGGGGGTCAAGTTTTGATGTTCTCCCCCTTTTTTTCTCTTTTTTTTTCTTTTTTGTTTGGGTGTGTCCAACTCTGGGAATCAGACGTCCGATTCACTAGTGGTCCGATTTACCAGTGGTCTGATTCTAAGAATCGGATCAGGTGGGTTTGAGTTGAGTAGTCCGAGTCTCAGAATCGGACGGGGGTTAGGTGTCCGATTTTAGAAAATTGGATAAGTGGTCTGATCGGATGGGGTTGGTCCGAGTGTCCGATTCTGGCTGGTCCGATTCTGGGAATCGGACCGGACCGAGTGGTCCGATTGCTAATGTGTCCTAATTTGTCCAATCGGACAAGGTTGGTCTGAGTACGAGCATTCGAGTCTGAGCGTCCGATTCTGGGCGTTCGAGTGTCCGAGTGTCCGAGTCGGACGGGTTGGTCCGATTGGACCAAGCATCCGAGTCTGGGAATTGGACACTGAGTCGGGTGTCCGATTCCGCCGGCCCGATGAACTTTCGAGCACGGATTCATCCAAAATCTCTAGAGATCTATGACTATAGACCACAAAATTCACCAGTAATGATGTTGGAGTGGTGAGGGAGAGATCTATGTACCTGGGGATGGTCGAATGCAATGTCACTCCGTGCCCTGATCAATCGAACGATCGCCCAAGCTCTCTCTCTCTCTCTCTCTCTCTCTCTCTCTCTCTCTCTCTCTCTCTCTCTCTCTCTCTCAACTGGTTGCAAATGAGGATTCCCTTGCCCCTCCAAAACTTATACTCTGCAAGTCATTCCCTGGATGCTACAGATCACTCTCCTAGCAATTCCTACATATTCAAATGCGCATTTCCTCCATTTTTCCCCTGTTTTCCCCGATTTTCTCCCTGTTTTACAACAATAAGCCCTCTGCCTCTCGGGTGTGATTTCCTACTGTTAACCTACTCTAAACACAACATAAATCAAAAGCAAAACAATGAACTAATTTCTCCATGTTTTCCAATCATCAAACAACCAAAATATCCCAAAATACTTACTTGTTTTGAAGATCGAAAACACCCAACTTCCTACTTATCTCAAGCTCCGTTTCGGGGATGAATACCCTACTTCGATGCTCGATATGAGGCGCGCAAGTACTCAAGCTTGAATCCGTTTGTCCTGGCAACAGAACCAAAATGTGGGAGCTTTCGCTCAACTGCCAAGACCCACGGACCGCTTATTGTTTCAAGCGTTCCAAGCGAGCTCTAATGGCTATCTCTCACCTAGCCGACATGCCGTCGATCCTACGAGTGTAGTGAGCTTACCTTGATGCCCGATCGAGTACCCTTCTCTCTCTTGCACTCCGGTAGCTCCACGATTCTTGATGCTAGCTCAAGCATCCTCAAGCCTCCTCCATCTCCAAGCTCCATCCTCCATAGCCGCGCACGCAAGAGAAGAGAAGAGAAGAGAAGAGAAGAGAAGAGAAGAGAAGAAGAGAAGAGAAGAAGAGAAGAGGAGATGGTGAAGAGCTTCACCCTCTTGATCCCTCACTCTCACATGCACTCACTCCCTCACACTCTCACACTCCCTCTCTCAAGAGCACACACAAGCACGAAGGAGAGAAGAAGAGAGGAAGAAGAAGACTCTTTTTGCCACACACCAAAGAATGAGCTTCTCATTCTCTTTTCAACTTTATATACAAAGCCCTAAATCCTTTTTGGGCGGTCATCCCTCTTTCACATGGCCGGCCATAGCCTAGGCCCTTTTTTCCATTTCCCACCATTCTAATTTATCATATTCCCAACTAGTGCGTACACTTTGCACAGGAGCGAGCCTGGCACTCTTTTACAAAGATTCGGGGGCACTCCCACATTTTAATGCTGCGTCCTTTTTCTCTTTTGTTGTCTCGGGCCAACACCGAGACTTTTTGAGGGTCGTGCTTGAACATTCAAATTTTTCAGGGACTAGTTGCTAGTCAAGGTGCCTTTCTCTGCTTTTATCCTGCACCTTTTTGCTATTTTTGTTTTCCTATGTGCTACAGAAAACATGGTAACAGATGTCAAAGCACCTCTCCAAGGAGAAGAAGCACAAATTTTGCCACTCCTAAAAGAAAGAGGAAAGATAAAAGTGTGCGTGGCTCCATTCCCTAGCCAATTGGAGAAGCATGTGGATCTTATTAAAGAATATGACTTGGTCAAGGACCTAGACACTTTTAAACCTAACCTAACATTTCGACAGTTGCTAATGCAATCTCCTAGCTATCGAAAGAAATTCAAAGGCATACTAACAAGAAGAAGAGGCCTAAGTATTACTCCCTCTGTAGCAACCAAGTCCAACAAAAGCCCTAGAAACCGATAAAAGAAGTGGATGTAGTTAATGCCTTCCTGGATCTTGGAACCCCAAAGATTGGCGTATGGATTGAAGGATGCTTTATAGAAGATACATTGATTGATGGAAGCTCATTAATAAACATAATGATGGATGTGACAATGAAAAATCTAGGCTTGCAAGGGATGCAACCTACACAGTGGCTTATTAGACTAGTAGATCAAAGCAGAATCAAGCCTTTGGGCATTCTCCAATACATGAAGACAACCCTCACAGGAAGGGATTATTGGTTGACATATTTGGTGGTAAAACCAAATTTCTATGGGACCTCATACCCTCTGCTACTGGGAAGACCTTGGCTTTTTAAAGCAAGAGCAAGGATGGATTGGTTCAAAGGAGCTCTAACTCTAAGTAGAGGATCCAACAAGATGGTACTAAAGTTGTATGGATCACAAAAAGGCAATGGATCCACCTCCATCGAAGTTTTAACAGACTCCTCCCCATCAACATAATAGATGGTACATTAGGAGATGAAGAAGCTGTCAAATAGATATTTCCCAAGAAAATAGAGACAAAGTCCCTAACAGTGGGCATTGTAAGCCATTGCCAAAGGAAGCAAAGTCTTTGTCAAGGGGGGAATACCTCCTGCCTGAACCCGAATTGACTTCTAAAATCACCTCTGACAGTGAGATAGAAGCATGGATGTATTGTTTCCCCTGTTACATGGAAATAGTAGAGACAGAGACAGAGACAAAAACAAAAGTAGAGGACATAACAAAGAGTTTGTTTTTCTCTTAGAGATCCCCCATAGAGGCATAAATAGAATCTGAAGAGGACAAAGATAACAATGCAAAAGAAGAATATGAAAGAAAGCTAGAAGAGTCTATCCTCCTGATAGAAGACAGGCATGAGAAAGAAGTTCAAGAAGTTCTTAAATTCTCAGAATCCGAAGATCCCTTACTATTTGATGTTAAAATACGCGAGATATAGAGCATGGCAGATGTGGAAGCTATGGAGGTTGAAAGAGGAAAAAGAAACTCATGAAGACATTGAACTATGATAAATTGTTACACAAGTGAATTAGGTTCCAAGATTGAGACTTGGACTCATAAACACAATCTTGTGTATTGACAGTGACATGACACTTTACTGGAAAGAAAAGAGTACTATCATTGCATTAGAAAAAGAGTGCAAGTACAATGCTTTATAGGAATTGAGTGGTGGTACTTTCTCCTACTGTGCATATTGGATTCTGGTCATAATCCCTCACTGCTTCTCACAAAGAGTCTGAAGTAGGTGTGATTGCAAATATCTCAACACCCCTCCTCAATCACAACCAGAAGTACAAAGCGTATAGAGGCTTTAGTGAAAGCAACACGTGAAAAGTGTGGGCATACCATAAATATGGCAAAACACGAGAGGCTGTTGCAGAAAAGGCTAAGTGTGGGTACCACAAACATGATGGACATTCAAAGGCTATAGCAGGGGCTTCACAAAGTGTACAAAGGTTGTAGTACAAGGATAATTGAGGAGTTTACAAGTTTATATTTGAGGCATTAGGGCTAGGAAATACAAAACTAAAAAATTCTATATGAATAGAAGGATTGATGAGGTTTGACCTTCTCTTGGTGGTCTTCTTCTTCTTCCTTCACTCCTTTTTCTTCTTCTTCTTTGACTGCAACTAGATAGGCCTTTTGGGACCTCTTTCTGGCATGGTAGAACTTCTCGGTGTGTCCGGTCCTTTTGCTGAAGTCACAAAAGAGCCGATCCTTCTTGCCTTTGTACCTGTTGCCAACATATAATGCATGTTCATCTCTAGAGGTCCTTGGTTCTTCCTTAGTTTTTAGCTTCTTTTCCTCCTCTAACAGTGATGCCTAGATATCAACAAGTTCAGGGTTTGGCATATTAATTAGAATTGTTGATACATTATTATATTCAGGAGGCAAACTCTTAAGTAAAACACTGATGCAAACATCTTCTTCCATTTTAATGTTGATTCCTGCAAGTTGGGTTAGAAGTCCTTCCATGTAATTTAGATGCATGGCAAGTGATGTGCTGGACTTCATTTCAAGCCTGAAAAACTCTATTAGGAGACCATACTTTGATGATTTAGAATGTGCACCAAACAAAGTGTCTAGTCTCTTCCATGTATCCTATGAGGTCTCACAGTTATCCACATGGTGGATATAGCTGTCATCTAGCTCCAATTTGATAATGGCCCGAGCCTTATCATTGTTCTTTTGCCAAGTGATAGCAAGATCCGCATCATGAGGCTTCTTTTCTTTTCCAGTGGTAATGGCCCAGAGGCCCTTCTTCAACAGGATGAGTTTGATGTGGGTCTGCCATGTATGAAACCGGACTCCTTTGAAACAGGTAGTTGGAGAATCTTTGTCCATGTTAAACTTGCGGAAACAACAGCAAATTAGCTTCAGAGTTATCAGATTTAAGCAACAGAAGAGTTGGTTGGGATATGTCAAAAAACACATGCTATGGATTCTTGGATTAGGGTTTTGATCGAGCCCTGGTTTTTTCCTAATTGTGGGAGTACTTGATCATTTTGAAAAATATATATATGAGGATGAAGCTTACTTCAAGGGCTATCATGTCCCTATGATGATGATTGAAATTGCCTTGCGTAGAGATGGATTAAAGCCTTCGATCAGCACAGGCACAGATTCTAACAGCATGACAAATCTTTGGCAATGTTTAAGCATAGATGGACCAATGTCATGGTGAGATGTGCCATAGAGGAGCGCCTGATGTTGAGGAAGATTTTTTTGGAAGAGGGTTCATGAAGATATGCTCTATATTTAGAGATCCAACTCCTCCAAGGTGGGTATGTCCTGCAGGCCACAGACTAAGGTTATGGCAACAATTGACAGAAGTGACAATGATGAGCTCTAGGTAGGAAAATATTAGGATCTTATGTGATACATATAACCATAAGTAGCGGGGGAACACTTCTCTAGAAGGAAGCTTGGTAAGATTTGGCCAGTAGAGGAAGCTATGCCTACCACAAGGTCAAGTGGAGAAGAAGGAGCAAGAGATGAGGTCTTGGACTTTGTCCTAAGCTGGACTAAGCTCAAGTTGAGCTAGATGAGAGTAGAAAGAAGGTGGAGTAGTAGTGCCATGCCTGACTAAGCTCTGATACCATGTTAAAATATGCGGGATCTAGAGCATGGCAGATGCCACTACAAGATATAGACCTTATACCGACGTTTAAAGCGACGAAAGTATAAACAATAAAATTTTCCCCCGTCTTTGCAAAATGCGTCGTTATTGACGACGCCATAAAAATGTCGCTATTGGCATCGCTATTAGCGTCGCAAATGCGACCCTAATAGCGATGCATATAGCGACGGCAATAGCGACGCAACCAGTAAATTTGCGACACGCATAGCGACGGCAATAGCGACGCGAGCAGTAAATTTGCAACGCTAATAGCGATGGTAACAGGGATAAAAAAATTTTTGTGGCAGGGCAACAAGCTGCCTTGCCACATATAGCACTGTGTGCTGTATGAGAGCCATATAAAATAGTTTTTGCACTACTGTATACAAAGCGCTTGCAAACAAAAAGAATGTATACTGAAATCATAAAACTGATACATGAAATAAATACATGATTGCATAAAAAGCGATTGGTACAATCATGACAGGATATCACTAATACATAGAAAATGTCTACATAGATCATGCGACTAAAAAATAAAGGTGTGTGAGCTCCAAGGATCCAAGGGCGAGCTACAAATCCTTGTCCCCCGAAAGCTCGTCCCACCGCAAACGAGCATCGAACGGATTCTGCAGAAAAAGAAACAACACATCAATCCACCATACAATAATGCATTCAAATATCTCATGGTAACTATGGACAAGAAAGATGAGTGACTTACAGGGCCGCCGCGTCTATACAATCGGTCGATCAATGCATTGAGACTGTGCCTCTCTGCATATCAAGTCTCAAGGCCTTGCGGATTGCGATTTGTAATGGAGTGCTGCAAAGAAAACAAAATGCTAGCTATTAGAAACATGATTGTCAGTGCAAAGAATATTTCAAAAAAACAAACAAGAAAAACAAAAGAGAAACTTACAAAGTCCTCCAAATATGTCCTGTGGCCGCCACTCCCAAGATGATGGATCACTCCGGCCTCGAGTCGTGCCCTCGCCGCCTCGCGCTGCTGACTCCAACGTCCTGGAGAATCTGTAGCCTCCTCCCTCAGTCGATGCCAGTCGTCTGCATCTAACCACTCGGGCTTTGCAGCCCCACTCTTGATTGCCTTGCGTGCGTCGGATCATCTATGTGACATGTATGCACGCATGCAATCCATCATCCAGCCCATAGAGAATCTATCTACTGCAGCTCGCACCGGAAACTCCTCGTGCAAGGATGCTACTATGTAGTCCTTGCTCCCCTCTGGTATGTTCTTCCAATGATCCAGGACATTGTGCCAAAAAACTTGTTGACACAACTCTCTCATGCGAGCCATCACCCTCCTCCCCTCATCATTCATGATGATGGCTCCTGACCTACTATTGACCAGATATCCATAATCCCTAAGAGTCTGCCTAAGATGGGTCCTCTCCCGTCTCCGTCCACGCTCCTAGGAATATTCAAGAGACCCCTCTACATCCGGTGTACCGATGGGAATAACCTCTCTCGAAGTGGCACCCAAAGGGGTGGCACCCAAAGGGATGCCACCTGCTGACAGCTGCGTGAGCATGCTAGTGGGCAGGTATTTCTCAAAGAGACAGTCCGTCTCCACTACTCCCTGCCTCGCGGATTCAATAGAGGATGTCTTAATCTCTTTCTGTGAGATCCATTGCACCAAAGTTGACAACTTGTAAATGGCCCCGCTGTTGAGATATCGAGCTCCACTCGTGATACGCCAGGGTGACCGTTGTGTATTTATGTCACCGACTTGTCAGTTGCAGACGCGGTTGGTACACCGCCCATGAATAATAGCTACATGATAGCTATCCTTATCTACTCTAGTTCGTGGCTCAGTTAGTATGCCACCTTAGTTAGTTGAGTTTGGTTTGAGACCCATATATAGGGTTCTTCTATTTCTTTGTACTTGAGTTCTTTTTGGCTTACACAACTAAGAAGAGGAAAACTGTTTTCAGCCTCCACCCTTGTGTGTCTTCCCCCATTGTGCAAGCAAGAAAGCTTCAAGCGAGACTCCTTCCTTCTCTCCCACAATCTTGACATGGTATCAGAGCCTTGTTTGTGGTAAGGAGCTCAAGAAAGCAAGCCAAGCTCGCGGTGGTCTGGTAAGAGGAGCAGTGTTGCTTTCATTTTCTGTTTTGGGAGCAGATCTCTGCAGGTAGCACAGCCGGAAATTGCAGGAGTGCATTGTCTCAGGTTGAGACGCCCTTCGCGGTGAAGCAAGAGGGCAGTATATGCTGCGGGAAAGGTCTTTAGCCCTTGGCGACCTTGTTTTTTTGATTTGAGGCCATTTCGGGGCCTGTTTTGCAGACGGAAGTTTTCTGCACGCACTCAGGAAAAGGCTCAGTTTTATGCTGTGCAGCCACTGTTCTACAGGTCGGTGAAAAGTTACTGTAGAAATTGCATCGTATGCTTGTGCGCAGAGACATTGGGAGTTTCAGAATCATCCGTGGTTCCTGTTTATGCAAAATCGTCACTAGGAAGTGACTGTGTGGTCAAATACCACTTTCGCCAGTTTTGCAGATTTGCCCTTGTGAGGGTGAAGCTGTGTTTTTTGCAGTGACAGAATTTCTTGCAGTATTCCGTAATGGCGTCTGATTCTCTTTCACATATTGTCACTGAAAAGCTTGACAAGAACAACTTCCAGGCATGGAAGTTTAGATTGACGAATTTCCTTATGGGAAAAGGATATTGGGAATTTGTTGCAGGAAATGAAGAAGAACCAGTTCTTCCTGATGTTCCCAATCAACAACAAATGCAGGCATTTAAAACATGGCATGAGAGAGCCAAGAAAGTTATGTACTGGCTGTCTATCAGCATTTCAGACTCTATGATTGTGCATATTCAGGATGCAAGTACGCCAAAGGAGGCATGGGATACTTTGTCAAAAATGTATAGCACAAATACGCAAGCCAGGAAAATGCAGCTCAAGCAGGAGTTGCACAATGTGCAAAGAGAAAATATGAGCATCAACGACTACCACATGAAGGTGAAGAAGATTGCAGATGCACTTGCATCCATTGGGTCACCAGTGGAAGATGATGATTTAGTTTCTGTGACCTTGAATGGTCTAGGAAAGGATTATGCACAGTTTCGGACATCCATTTCAGTTCGTGAAAGATTTCCTGATTTTGAGGAGTTGATTGCTCTTCTAATTTCTGAGGAACAGAGAAATGGTGGTGCATCTTCTTCAGGAGGAACTTCAAAAGAAGCTGTCTTCTACTCAAATGCTGGAAGAGGTAGAGGCAGAGGTAGAGGAGGCCGATTTGGAGGCCGTGGCAGAAATCAGAATATGCAGCAGACTCAAGAAAACCAGTCCTATGGAGGAGGACGTGGTAACTCTAGAGACAGGGGGAGCCAAAGAGGTCGTGGTGGATGGCAAAGAGGCCAAAATGCAAACAGTAATGTTGAATGCTACTACTGTGGTAAAATGGGTCATATGGCTAAAGACTGCTATAAAAAGCAGAATGACATCATGAATGGAAAACTGCAACAAGGGAATTATGCATCTTCTAGTAGACAGGGTGATGACAGAAATGAGCACTTGTTTATGGTGCAGCACATGAACAATTCTATGACAAGTGCAGAAGAAAGCAATGATGTATGGTATGTTGACTCAGGTGCATCAAACCACATGACAGGTCATGCAGAATGGATGGAGGATGCAAGGAAAATGGAAAAACCAGGATTTGTGGAGACTGGTGATGATACTGCACATCCTATTGTGCAGATTGGAAAAATTCCCTTGTCTATGCAGGATGGGAAAAAGAAATACCTGTCCGATGTATTTCATGTCCCGAATATCACCAAGAATCTGGTTTCTGTTGGTCAAATGGTTGAACAGGGCTTGCAGGTCAGATTTAATCCTCATGGATGCTTTGTTGAGGATATGAAAAATAAAGGTCGCTTGATAGCAAAAGGAAAGAAGAAGGGCAGAATGTTTACATTGGATGCAGACATGTCTGAATTGAGTGCAGCAATGTTTGCACATGGGACCGGTGTAGTTGCAGATATTGATATCTGGCATAAACGCATTGGTCATGTTAATGTACAGCGACTTAAATCAATGCAGGCCCAAAATATTGTTGCAGGTTTGCCGAAATTCAAGGTTGCAGAAATGCATAAGGTATGTGAAGCCTGTCAGTTTGGAAAACAGGCAAGGAAACCATTTCCTAGACATGTTCAAGAGAGTGAGAAGCCATTGGAATTAATCCACTCTGATGTGTGGACTACTAAAGCTGCATCTCTTGGAGGCTGTCATTATTTTGTCACTTTTATTGATGACTATAGCAGAAAAGTTTGGGTGTATTTTATGAAAAAGAAAAGTGAAGTTTTTGGGCATTTCAAAACTCTTAAAGCTATGGCCGAAAAAGAAACAGGTCTGCAAATAAAATGCCTAAGGTCAGATGGAGGGGGAGAGTACCTCTCAAATGAGTTTGCAAAGTTCTTGCAGGAGCATGGCATAAAGCAGGAATATTCATGCAGTTATACCCCACAACAAAATGGAATTGCAGAAAGGAAAAACAGGCATATTGGAGAGGTATCTCGTGCCATGCTCAATGAAAAAGACTTGCCAGATTTTTATTGGGCTGAAGCAGTTGCCACAGCAGTCTACATAATGAACAGGACTCCCACTGCAGCAATACATGGAATGACTCCAGAGGAGAGGTATACTGGTAGGAAACCAGATATTTCTCATTTGAAAATTTTTGGTTGCATTGCCTATGTACATGTGCCAGATGAGTTGAGATCCAAGTTGGATCCAAAAGCTGAAAAGTGCATCTTTATTGGTTACTCTCTGCAGCAAAAAGGGTATAGATGCTATAACCCTTCTACTCGTAAGTTTACAGTAAGCAGAGATGTTGTTTTTGATGAGATGAGTAGCTGGTATAAACCAGTAAATGTGATTGATGATGTAGATGCACAAAATGGTAATGCTGCACAGAATTCAAAGCAGCAGTCACAAAATATTAGTGGACCTGGAGCGTCCTCTAGCAGTGGTTCACATTCTTCGCCATGGACAGGCAGATTGAGATCAGGAGAATCTTCTGAAGGCAGCGCAAATAGTGGTATGCAGGTATCACGAAAAGGAAAAGAGAAGGTAGATCAGCCCATGTTTGATGTGAATGCAGGTCACTCTTATGTGGATGGTGAATCCAGTGGCTCAGAACAGAGCATTGATGATGAGTTGGGTATTCCTTCTATTGTTACACCTGGAGTAAGGAAGACCAGGGATGTTTTGAGAGCACCTGGGAGTGAACCCACTTTGCGCAGGTCTACCAGAGTTAGGTATCCTGTGGATAGGCTGAAATATGATGGATTTACAGCCATTCACTATGCATATATGGTCAAAGTGATACAGGAACCAGAACCCACTTCTTTTGAGCAAGCCATGGGAAAAGAAAAATGGGAGAAAGCCATGGATGAAGAAATGGATGCCTTGGAAGCAAATGCTACATGGGAATTGGTACCTTTGCCTAAAGGTAAAAATGCAATTGGCTGTAAGTGGGTTTATAAGGTGAAGCACAATGCAGATGGTTCTGTGAACAGATACAAGGCAAGATTAGTAGTCAAGGGGTATGCACAAACATATGGCATTGACTATGAAGAAACATTCAGTCCGGTTGCAAGGATGGCAACTGTGAGAGCAGTCATTGCTATGGCTGCATCAAAGGGATGGTCTTTACATCAGATGGATGTAAAGAATGCCTTCTTGCATGGTGATTTGCAAGAAGAGGTCTATATGGAGCAGCCACCAGGTTATGTGCATGCTGTTCATCCTGAGTTTGTTTGCAGGTTGAAGAAAGCCTTGTATGGCTTGAAGCAAGCACCTAGAGCATGGTCTGACAAGATAGGACAGTATCTTGTCACTATTGGCTTTCAGATTTCCAAGGCAGATTTCTCACTTTATGTGAGAAAAACAGAGAAAGGTATTATGCTACTTGTCATTTATGTTGATGATTTGATTATGACAGGTGACAGTGATGAAGATATCCTTCATGTGAAAATGCTATTGAAGCAGAAGTTTGAGATGAAGGATTTGGGAGAGCTGCGCTATTTCTTGGGCATTGAGGTGATTAGATCACCAAGTGGGATACAGCTCTTGCAGAGGCAGTATGGATTGGACATGCTATCCAAATATGGGATGACAGGCTGTAAGCCTATTTCAGTTCCTTTGGAGCAGAATGTGAAGCTGAGCACAGATGCAGGTGAGCTTCTGGAAGACCCTACTATGTACAGACGCATAGTAGGAAGCTTGATTTATATGACTATTACCAGGCCAGATTTGAGCTATGCTGTTGGATTGATAAGTCAGTTTATGCAGGCTCCAAGGAAACCACATTTGGATGCGGCTAGACGCATACTCAGGTATGTGAAGTCCACATTGCAGTATGGACTATTTTATGAGACTGGGGTTCAGATACAGTTGCATGGATACACTGATGCTGATTGGGCTGGTAGTATTTCTGATAGACGATCTACCAGTGGATATGTATTCTCTTTTGGGAGTGCTGCAGTCACTTGGAGCAGCAAGAAACAGCCTACAGTTGCCTTGTCGAGCACAGAGGCTGAGTACAGGGGTGCAGCAATGGCTGCATGTGAGGTAGCTTGGTTGCATAAGCTACTTTATGATATGCATCAGTCTACAGATGGGCCAGTTGTCATTTATTGTGACAACATGAGTAGTATACACTTGGCAAATAACCCAGTCTATCATGCTAGAACAAAGCACATTGAGGTGCATTATCACTATGTGCGAGAGAGGGTTTTACTAGGTCTTATTGATCTAGTTTATGTCAGCACAGAGGATCAGGTAGCTGATATATTCACGAAGGCATTGGGCGCAGAGAAGCTGCGCAAGTTCAGAGACCTGCTTGGTGTGCAGGAATTGGGATTGAGCTCGAGGGGGAGTGTTGAGATATCGAGCTCCACTCATGATATGCCAGGGTGACCGTTGTGTATTTATGTCACCGACTTGTCAGTTGCAGACGCGGTTGGTACACCGCCCATGAATAATAGCTACATGATAGCTATCCTTATCTACTCTAGTTCGTGGCTCAGTTAGTATGCCACCTTAGTTAGTTGAGTTTGGTTTGAGACCCATATATAGGGTTCTTCTATTTCTTTGTACTTGAGTTCTTTTTGGCTTACACAACTAAGAAGAGGAAAACTGTTTTCAGCCTCCACCCTTGTGTGTCTTCCCCCATTGTGCAAGCAAGAAAGCTTCAAGCGAGACTCCTTCCTTCTCTCCCACAATCTTGACACCCGCAAATTTCTGGAGTAAGGCATCTTGCAATCGTGATCGGTAGGACAAACTGCCACAAATGAGAAAGCATCATGAATAATGGCCACTTTTCAAATTGCAAAATGCCCACGCTAATTACAATCCATTCGTAGCACAAACCTGACATATCTTATGCCAATCATGGGATTTTAGCCTCGACAATTGGTCATCTTTAGAAAATGCGGACCTGAGAGAACGCATCATACCCGTCGGAGTGCGGATAGACTTGATTACTTGCTTCACAATACGCTCTTCTTTAGTGGACAAAACCCAAGGAGCGCGAGGAAGCTGCAGTGACCATCAGCACTTGAGTGTGGCCAAAGCGCCTCCATCTTACCTACCTCCTTCAAATCCATTCGTGCCCCTATAGTGTCTCTCTTTCCTATGATGTGGTCCCATAGCAAGCTGCCCACATTCTTGAAAATATGCATGGGATCCAACAAGTGGTTGACTTGTAAGTGGGTCCAATATGGCAACTCGTAGAAAACTGAGAACCATCGCATTCCATTTGGATGTGATTCCGGGTTAACCATTTTCAGCTCGTACCAGATTGCGGCATTCATACGTGTTGGAGGTTATCCAAGGAAACCTTCCCTGAGTTCATGATCCTCCGGCAAGAAAGCGGCGTGTCCTTGATATACCATCTTCTTCATGGTTTGTGACCTTCGAGAGTCTAACTGTGGCCCACACAATGAACATGCATGATAACCTGAGGTAACCAGACCTGTAAGGCGAGCCACGACCTAGTGAGTACTTGATTGAATGAGATAAAATATAGATATTACCAGTGAGAATGGAGGTCTGCTCACTTGAGCACTCTCCCAATCCCGGAAAGTCATGCATCGTCCACATGAGAATGGCTCAAATATTGGCTGACCGCCGCCGACCATCGCACCTGCTCATATCTTGCACAGTGACCCCCTCCTCCCACAAAATCTTAAGCTCATCAACTAATGGACGAAGATACACGTCCATATTTTTTACTTTGTAGTGGCCTAGGACGAGCAAGCTAAGGATGAGATGTCCTTTCTTCGTAGAAAGCCATGGAGGGATGTTGTAGTTGACAAGGACTATAGGCCACACACTGTAAGAAGTTGAGCGCAGACCGAATGGGTTCACACCATCCATTGCGAGACCAAGCTGAAGATTCCTTGGCTCTCGCGCAAAGCCTAGGAAGGTAGAGTCAATGTGGCTCCATGCACGCGAATCCGCTGATATTCGTTGAACTCCATCCGTGGGCCTATTCTGCACATGCCACGTTGTCAAGCTTGCCATGCTGGACGTACGAAACATGTGGTTTATGCAGGGGATGAGCGGAAAGTGTCTGAGAACTTTTTGAGGGATGGTTTGCCCTTGCAAGTCCTGTCGATACCTGTGAGCACCACACTTTGGACATGTCTCCATAGTCTCGTATTCATCTCGAAACAATATTCAATCGTTGATACATGCATGGATGTTATTGTAGTCCATGCCAAGCTTTTGTAAAACATGTCGTGCATCATCATGAGACTCAGGCATGGTATTTGCAGGTGGTAATATATGATATTTCAATAACCTGAAAAAAAAATCATAAAACACCTTGAAAAAGCACAAATGTTTGTAATAATAGTGTCAAAAAAAAAAATCAATGAAGCCTATGTGCAAGGTACCTGAATAACTCGGTCACACTCGTATCGCTCCACCCGTATTTTGCTTGCACACTTAAGAGTGCAAGCAATGTCTTCAACCGAGATACTCGGCACCCATCATATAATGGTATGGATGCTTCCTCTCTAAGCGGATCAGATGTCTGGATATTGATGGGAATCAATGCATCGATCATTGCCTCCATCTTAGGCTCCAAGATTGTAGGTAGGTCTGGAAGGTTGTCTGTCTCCTCTGGCATTGACGGTATAGATTGGCCTTGCGAGTGGTTGATTGGCTCCTGCACTCCATCCATCGCACGCCCACGAACTCTTCTAATTGGCCACAAAGGGTGCACTCCCCCTTGGGACGAGACATCACCCCCCTGGATAGAAAATTTGCCAACAAGACCCAATCTTATAGTGTATGGTTTTCAATTAGCTTGTGAGTACAATGCATGATTAATATTAACTTCAAATTACCGTTTGCTGAAAATCCGCAATCACCTGATCAATGATCTCAGATTGAAACTCTCCAAATCTTCGTACCTGTTCTATAGACAATCGGCGTTTTCGTCTAATTGCCAACTTGCAGAGCAAGGACATGGGACGCGCTGATTAAGATACTCCTCGCGATCTTGAACAATAAGACCTTCTTCGTTTTCCATCTTATCTATATTACAGCAAACAAGGCTCAAATGGGTAGCTTTATGGAGATGTATGTCAAGTTGCAAGTTGACCATAAGCTCTTGCTTGAGAGGTTTTAGCCTCTGCAAGAGCTTGAGAAGCAATTTTTGTAAAACATGCTCGGTTGATATTGATGCATCCATCATGTTGAAATCTAAACTTCAAGATATAAGAAATGCTTTACTAATTAATGTAAAGAATACATTGTACATAGTAGTTAAGAGATTTACTGATGTTATATCTCAGCCATATACCATGCTCAAGGATTCGTTTGTCCCGGTAGATAATTATTCGTTATTGTATTTTTAAAAAAAAGCGTTGGTTCATAAGGTTCATGAGTCGAAGACTAAATGTTTGGACTTGACTAAAAGATTGGATAATGGCTTAGATGCTAAAAGGAAAAGTGATGAATATGTTACTTCATCATTGCAAAAAAAAGATTGGTGACAAGGATGCTATGATTAATGAAGTTCTTCACGAGGTGAATATAGAGTTGAAGGGGATGGAATACGATTCTTCTTTGGGATTTAATGGTGATAAGTCAATTATTGAGGTGTCTTCTTGTACAACCATTATACCTTATATACCTAGCTACGGTCTCTAGGTTATGTACTTTGAGTATCTTAGAGGGGCTCTACTAGGATTACTTATACAACTGCACTAGAGGGCTTTGAGTATAAGTAATCCATTTATGAGCATCATTGAGGATCTCTTAGTCTAATAATAAATCAGTCTCAACAAAAAGCATCTTAGAAATGTGGTTTTTTTGTCCTAGGTCCATGTATTAAAATTAATGCCATCTATGAAATTTATCAACTATAGTAATAAAATTTGTTTCAATCAATTCTACTCATAGTCATAACATTTGAAGAAAATATCCTATGCTCAATTTAAGGGATTCTTCTTCTATAACAATACTTTTGGGTTCATTTTGATGAAGTACCATAATGACCATTAGCTAGGGTATCATTTTCTTTTAGTCCTTCCATTGACTAGTTGGCATGATTTCTAATTTGTTATGCCTATAAAGTTAATACAAAAACAATGAATTATGCATATCACAATTAGATCCCCTACTTGGACATTATGAAGGATATGACCAATTTTAAGCCATCTTAAAGAGTCACCAATGTAGGTGGCCCATGGCAAAGCACATTGCATACCATTATCGATAAGTCTATTATCGTGCATCTTAAATCTCCTAATTAGACTTTATAAAGTATATGACTAATTTTTAGCCCTCTTAAGGAGTCAATGTAATGGTACCCATAAAAAAAGCAAAGTGGATACCATTACCATAATCATGGATATGTTATCGTTCCAATATATGCTATCTTTCTCTTTCTCTCCCTCTCTCTCCCTCTCCCTCTCTTTCTCTCGCATTTCCTCTCCCTCTCACAATATATCTTAACACTCTCCAAAAGCAAAAGGGAGAGGGGGAGAGAGAATGCACTCTCCCTCCCTCTCCCTCTCCCTCTCTTTCTCTTTCTCTCCCTCTCTCATTTCCTCCCCCTCCCTCTCCCTCTCCCTCTCTTTCTCCCTCTCCCTCTCCCTCTCCCTCTCCCTCTTTTTCTCTCTTTCTCTCTCATTTCCTCTCCTAAACAAGCAAAAAAGAAAGTGATTTAAACCTTTAATAAGCAAAAGGGAGAGGGAGAGAGAGAATGCACTCTCCCTCCCTCTCCCTCTCCCTCTCCCTCTCTTTCTCTTTCTCTCCCTCTCATTTCCTCCCCCTCCCTCTCCCTCTCCCTCTCTTTCTCTTTCTCTCCCTCTCTCTCCCTCTCCCTCTCTTTCTCTCTTTCTCTCTCATTTCCTCTCCTAAACAAGCAAAAAAGAAAGTGATTTAAACATTAAACTAGCAAAAGGGAGAGGGAGAGAGAGAATGCACTCTCCCTCCCTCTCCCTCTCCCTCTCCCTCTCTTTCTCTTTCTCTCCCTCTCCCTCTCTCTCTCATTTCCTCTCCTAAACAAGCAAAAAAGAAAGTGATTTAAACCTTAAACAAGCAAAAGGGAGAGGGAGAGAGAGAATGCACTCTCCCTCCCTCTCCCTCTCCCTCTCTTTCTCTCCCTCTCTCTCCCTCTCCCTCTCTTTCTCTCTCATTTCCTCTCCTAAACAAGCAAAAGAGAAAGTACTTAAACCTTAAACAAGCAAAAGAAAGAGAGAGGGAGACTCACCGATGAGATACGACGAGTGTGGGGCGGCTCCTCTTTGCAATGAAGGCTCCTCCTCTCCTTCGTGAACAACGGCGGCGGCGGCAAGTCTTCTTCCTCTCCTTCTCTCACAATGGTCGCTCTCTCCCTCGCTCTTGCTCTCAAAACACAAAACGTGAAAACGCGAAATAAAGCCGCGCTCAGTTTCGGCCCACCTTTTTCCCTGTGGAGCGTCTCTATTTGCGTCGCTTTTGCGACACAAATAGATAGTGACGCCGCTTTTGCGACACAAATAGCGATGCAAATAGTGATGCCGCTACCCGCCGTCGCTAATCGCCATCGCTACCAGCTCAAATCCTTTTAGTGTGCGGAAGCTATGGAGGTTGAAAGAGAAAAAATGAACTCATGAAGACATTGAACTTGAGAAGGATAAATTGTTACACAAGTGAATTAGGTTCCAAGATTGAGACTTGGACTCATAAACACAATCTTGTGTATTAACAGGGACATGACACTTTACTGAAAAGAAAAGAGTACTATCATTGCATTAGAAAAAGAGTGCAAGTACAATGCTTTATAGGAATTGAGTGGTGGTACTTTCTCCTACTGTGCATATGGAATTCTGGTCCTGATCCCTCACTGCTTCTCACAAAGGGAATGAAGTAGGTGTGATTGCAAATATCTCAATATTTGACAAAATGACTATGGTATCCTTTGGACTG
Organism: Lygodium microphyllum; assembly: GCF_053477565.2. Classification (NCBI taxonomy): domain Eukaryota; kingdom Viridiplantae; phylum Streptophyta; class Polypodiopsida; order Schizaeales; family Lygodiaceae; genus Lygodium; species Lygodium microphyllum. The sequence goes on from NC_141146.1 coordinate 139,161,188, forward strand.
ATTAATGAGTCACGTCATATACAAAATATCCATAAGAAATGGATTAAGAAGAATAAGCCTTCTTTTAGCCGTGGTTTGTGCCACCCTTGGAGCCTCAAAAGGAACACCGAGGAAATAAGATGGTACATCATCTCCTCACTACAATACTCAATAATTTGACTCTCTCTTTCTCTCTCCATCAATAGTACATCATCTTCTCACTACAATACTCAATAATCTAACTCTCTCTTTCTCTCTCCATCAATAGTACATCATCTCCTCACTAAAATACTCAATAATCACTCATAATAATCCTTCTTTGGTCGTACATGCTCCTTCCAAAAGGTGTGTTTGATATGAAAGGTCACTAGAGCCACTAGAGTGACTCTTCATAGCTCATCACTATCACTTCACTCCAGTCTTCTCTTGAGTCTTGAAGCATCTGCTTTTCTACTTCCTTGAGCTCTTTTAAACTTACATTCACCTCTTTCCAAGGCTAGAAAACTTTCCCAAAGTCATACATACATTCCACAGAATACTTACTGAGGCATACAAAATAGAACAGAACAGAATTAGAAGCTCTATAGAAGCTCATCAAAGGGTTACAAAAGGTCAATAGAAAACATCAGAACCACATAACTCATACTAAAACCATTCCAAACTATCAAAAACCATTCAATGAGCTTTCAAACATTCTCAACCTTCATCAATCATTACTCCATGCTTCATACACAGAAGAAAAACAAAACAAAACAGAAGGTGAACAGAAGCTATCAATACCTCAACAAAACCTATCACAATATTACAGAGTCTCATATCTCTACTAGAAATCATCATGAGCATCCAAAACATAATCAACCTCATCCAAAAAACTCTCAAACGCTTCCAAAACAACTAATCATCATTCAAAATCCATCAAAAATCAACCATTCAGCCCTCAAAAACAACAAAAAAACCAAGTCATTTCAGCATTTAACATATGTCCCCATACTTGATAAGGAATTGCCCTTGTGACCTAAGAAAAATGGAATACAAGTTCATCAAAGAGCTTAACTCGATCTTCTTTATCCTCTTCAATAAATCACCCAACCAGGACCCCAACTTATCACATGTATCTAAAAAAGGATACAATGAAAGGAAAACACCTTTATCCATTAACACATCTTATAAAAAACAACAAATCATGAAAAACTCATAAAAGATATAAGAGATTCTTCAAATTTTCTTTTTAAGCTTTCCATCCACCATCACCATCATTGCAAATAGTGGAAAAGAGAGCTCTCAAACAAATCTAATATTCAACCACCCACAAACTCATCATATAGAAATTAACACAACACAAACACAAAACAACCATTTGAATGGCACTTCCAAAAGAAAGATATATCATTATGAATCATAAAAGATACATCCAGAGGTATCAGTGAAGATGATCCCTCTTTAAGGCTTGATAATTACAAAAATGATCCATGGATATAAGGATTCATTGACAAAAGTTTTTGGAGGATTCTAAAACAATTGAAGGCAGCACACCCTTTCTAATAAAACAAGGTATCTGCTAGGTAGACAAACGGCATGAAAATACAATACATCTAGTTGTTGGGAATCAATGTTCACATTGGCATTCATACATAACTTTGGAATGAACTTTTGATCATTATGTGAATGCCTATACATATATGCTAGGTACCAAGAAAAGTGAGCTGTCAATCTCATTGAAGGGTCTGGAGATTATGAATATTGTTGGGAAAAATGGAGATAATTTTGGTACACTTGACTAGTAGTCATCCACTCCCCTAGAATTAATGGCCAATTAATATGTGGTCCAATAAGAGAATCAGCTAAGTTCCATCTTCTTCTTCTTGGAATCTTCTAGTAAAACCTTGCATATCCACTAACCAAGTGAGGGCGTTGAGAAATAGAAGTCGTAGGAGATGGAAGAGGAATGAATACAAGAGGATGAAGAAATAGGTAGAAAAAATCATAAAATGAGGAATAAGCTAAAGAAGGATTAGTTGAGAATTTAGGCAAATGGTTAAGAAATGTGTTAACTGATAAGCAAGAAAAGTGAAAGGAATATGTGTGGATGGGGAAGGACAAGACAAAGAAGGAAAAAATACTTGGTCTTTAATGAAAGAACAATAAGTAAATATTTGGAATTTGAGGGGCACGCTAAGGCTGAAAAAGGAGAGGTAAAATGACTATTGAGTTGGATTTGTAAAGGAAAAAATAAGCACCATATCAATGGACCATTTGTTGATAATAAGATAGACAAGGTAAGGATGGCATATCTACGATGATAGGTGTCAAAAAAGGATGAATCAAATGGGGGTTGTTTAGAAAGATAGGCTAAAAGATCTATTCTACACATGATTAGAGGCTTTGTTTTGTCTTTGGTTCAAGACTATAAAATCAATCATTGTATGCCATGAAATATCAAGGGAAGTAGTCAATTTATAAGAATAAAACTGGAACATTTCATCTATTCTCAACTCCAAATGTAAGACATACAAAGAAGCCCGTAGGACTACATCCCCAATATATCAAGCTAGATCTTCATCGTCTGGAATCAACATATCACCTCTTAAACAGTGGATGCTTGTCCGGGAGGCACCGAATTGTTCCAAGAGGCTGAGGAAGCTGGAGGCTAAAGATCTATGCTGAAATCCATGGCTGGTTGGTCGATACATAGTCCCAATTAACTATTCAAGAAACCCGAAACACACAAAAATGCCGTATGCTCTATTTTATGAAAGAATTTTGCTTGTTTTTTTATCATTCATGGTCTAAATGGTGTGTGCATGGGTTGAAATTTTATTTTAATGTTTCTTACATTATTTTTGAGGGGTGCAATCATTATTATGTAGAACCCATATTGATTTATAGCAATTATACATTTTCAAAATCTGAAAAATACTACTTTTGATGGAAATTGATAGTTCTTTTGATTTTAAACGGGAAAAAATAAGTGGACATGGGATAAAATGAGAAAAAATGCTAAGTTTCAGTTTAAATGATCAGTCATAAGATAAAAACCAGAAAATACCTATTTTCTATTAAAAGTAAATAGGAAAAATAGGAAAAAATGGGTTTCTTGCGTTCGAAAAAAATGGAAAAATAAGATCTATGTATGTGAATGTCTGACAGGGTTGAAGCATGAGGTTAAGCTTCAGTTTGGCCCTTTTCCTTTGTGTTAAAGTATGCATTCATTGCTTTTACATAAAATTTAAATGGTGAGGGGGAGGATGATGTTATACTATAGTTTAAGCATTGAAATAATACAAAGTTTAATTGTTCCCTTAATGCATAACATTTAGGATGCGGTTTATTTGAAAATAACGGAACTAGAAGTACAAGGTTAGCCTTGGTGCTAGGTTCCTACAATGCAGCATTGCGTATTAGTGGAAATTCATTAAAAGGGTTGTTTTTGCACGACACATAGGCTAATTTTAAACCATAATTTTTTGTGCACAATAAGGCATACAAATTTTCATGAATCATATACACATGGTATCTATTCCTGGCATGCATAGCACTTGGTTGATGTATAAATGACCCACGTTGGAGAGAGTAAGGCACCCAAGCTGTAGGTCTAGACGGTTGGTCCAAAAGGAGAAGTAAGTGAGGACTGGTGCATTTTTGGAATGATATAATACTGGTACCAAGAGCGGATTCTGTTTCGTATGTGTTATATGTGTTAGTAACACATCGAGGGGCCAATCCCGAAGGTGTAGGAGGGTCGTAGTGGGGCCGTGACATTCAATGGAGGGGTGCCTCCTATGTTGTTCTACGTGGTGAATTACACCAAAATGTGTAGGGTCTCCCTCTGAGGAGTCTGAGAAAGTTAAGGGTTGGACTACAAAACGTGATACAAATGCAAAATATATGTACGATGACAGGGCAATGTGTCCTGTAGACGCTCCTGACCGCAAGGCCGTGGGGTTGTCTTGTGCATGTTAGAGGTCTGGCTAGTGCTATAGACAGTGCCAGCCCATTTTAGGTCCCATCAGTGGTGCGTCTGCTGGGAGCCGTGAACAAGTGGTGATTCTCGAATTTAGGGTTTTTGCGGACCAAATATTCGGTTTATGTCCTCTGACAAGGACGTTCAAGCCAAAATACAAAAAGCAAAACATACTGAGAGGGATAGACGGAGGTTGGAGATTGCAAGACTCTATTGTCCTGAAAGGAGCAGCCTGTTACGCATAAGTGGCAGTGGATCTAGTAACCTAAGTGTTACAAGTACCTCTTCGAATGCAAGTGGAAGTTTTGGTACTTCCCTACTTCCATTAATCAACCCACTTCAAGTGGGGGTGTAGTTGCACCTACACAAACTCCTGTTGTCAATACAGTTGTAGCCATGGCACAATCCATCGCAATTCCACCAAGGACACTGGATTTACTGGCATTAAGAGCACTTTTGCCCATTTTCCATGGGTTAGCAAAAGAAGATGAGAACTCCATATTAAGGAGTTCCAAATGCTCATGTTCAACTATCCGATCCAAGACGAAGGACACCTAATGATGTTCTTCAACATGATGTTAAAAGGAAGAGTGGCAGTGTGGTATCACAGTCTAGAAGTCAGAACCATAACTAGCAGTGCCCAATTAATTCTTCACAGCTTTCCATAGAGAGTTTTCCCCTGAGAAGGATGGACATTATTGGTTGCGTGTCTTGAATGTAACACACCAAAGCCAAATGAGAATGTCCAGGCCTATGCTAAGAAACTAAAACAAGTTCTTCGCAAACTTAATACTTATATCCCCATTCTAGCGGCTACACAAATGCAATATTTCCTACATGGATTGGATTTCAATATCCAAGTGCAAGTTAGTAGTGTCGCTTTGGCCGACATTGACACTGCTATTACCCAAGCAGAAGGAGTGGAGTCACACTTGCAAGCGGCTTATGCAACAAGGATAAATTGAAATGGTAATAATTTGGCCTTAACCAATGGGAGTCTAGGGGACCCCATGTTAAATGTGAATGGAAGAGGGAGTATCATGTCGAATTTGCCTATGTTACCAGCTTCTCCTAGCATGACTATGTGCATGGCTAGTCAAACAGGCTCACTAAGTGGTGGAAGCTAAACAATGAATCCTAATGTTGTCCCAGTAGGTTATGAGTTGAGTGCCTCTAATGTCCTAGCATAACTATGTGCATGGCTATGAGTTGAGTGCCTCTAATGTCCTTGGCGAAGTTAAGGACATGATGAAGCACTATACCGATATGATTTCTAAACAATATAGACAAATAGATGTGGACGTCAATTTTCTTAAGAAGCAGCAGAATTTGATAGGGAGTTGACGCCCCCTCAAGATTCAGCTGTAAGTGGTTGACGAGCTTAGGGGTATTCCTCCCAGTTTGGCTATGCATACCATTTCTGTAAAGGAAGGTACCCGCCATGTATGTCAAAAAGTAAGGCATATGCATTTTGAACTAAGGGACGAGCTATTTGAAGAGCTTCAAAAGTTGTGGAAGGCAGGTTTGATCTTCCCAGTTTAGCATACTGAATGGTGTTCGCTAGTTGTGATTAGAAAGAAGAAGAATAATCAAATCCATCTTTGTGTAGACTTTAGAGAGCTAAATAAATAGACTGTTAAAGATTACTACCCGTTTCTGTTTATTGACCAAATTTTGGATTAATTGGCAGGTAGGGAAATATATTCATTCATGGATTGCTTTTGTTGAGATGACAAGCTCAACACATGCGGACATTGATGATGGACCGCCTGGTCAGATGGGTCCACACGTCTACACTTAGCACGTCGGTGGTCATTATGACTCACACATGGCCACTGACTCATTACTTATTATATTCAGGTTGTTACACCTATTTACAGCTGGCATAGTTATAGCGCTAGTTGACTAGTGTAGTCGGTTATGCATTGTTTGACTTAGTAGGCCACTTTCCTTTATGTTGCATCTTATCTATACTTTGTGTACATTGTAAAGAGCATAAAAAGAAGAAGAAGAAACCAGCAAGAAAACGTTTTGGCCTCCATCTCTCTTCTTGTCTCTTGAGTGAGCTTCTCCTTGTGCATTCTGTGTGTGTTCGACGCAGCATCTTGAGCAACTCCCCCCACCACACGATTCTTGATAGCTTTGCAGGGTATAACCAAATGGCGATTCCTGAGCAACACAAGCTGAAAATGGCATTTATCAGTCTTTGGTACCTTTGCGTACCATGTGATGGCATTTGGGTTATGTAATGCACCTGGTTCGTGGCAAAGAATAGCTGACAAGACATTTGGTGACATCTCCCGAGAGGAGTTGAAAGTACTCATTGATGACCTGGGGGTAGCCACTGTAAGAGAAAGACAGTTGATTATTTTGAGGAAGTGTTTCGAGCATTGCAAACAATTTTTCATAGCTCTCAACCCGTGAAAGTGTGTCTTTGGAGTTCCTTATGGGATATTGTTAGGCCATGTGGTCAGTTCCGTAGGGATTGCTAATGACCCTGAAAAAATCAAGGTCATAGTCGCCATGAGTCCGCTACATACTCCAAAGGAAGTGCATAGTTTTCTATCATCAGTAAGGTATTATCAGAGATTTATCAATGCCTTGGTAGAAAGAACGTTGCCATTGACAAACCTATTGTCCTTTAACTGTCAGTTTGCATGGAGTAATGCTTGCAAAGTATCTTTTGATGATGTGAAGCAGGAGCTTGCCAAAGCATCTATTTTAAAAGCATCTAAAAGGGGCAAAATGTGCTATATATTTTTAACAGCAACTATGTATAGTATCATCTACTACTGCTTATCCCAAATTTGGGAGGAGAAGTGGTACCATCCGATAGTTTTTGCTAGTTAGAAGTAGAAACAAAGCAGTAGAGGGATGATTCAAGAGAAGCTTGATAATTTGCTAGAGGATCAAAGGTAGGTCTTAAAACAAAGTGGAGACATGTCAAGGAAGCTGTTACTGCACTTGTGAGAAAGCGTAGAAGAAGAGAAAGATTGTATATCTCTAGCTTACTACCCACTATTACAGGCAAAACAGTTGATCTATCTAGCAAGCCACCCACTTCTGTGGCTAACCCTATGATGGGACCTAAAATGGGCCGGCATTGGCTATGGCACTAGCCAGACCTCATGCATACAACAGACAACCCCACCATATGGCCTCATGGGCCAGGAGTGTCTAAAACTCACTTTGCACTAAATGCTTATGACGATTTTGCATTTGTATCCATTATGTAGTCCAACGTTCACCTTCCCTTATCCTCAGAGGGGAGATCCCATAACATATAGGCATAATGCCTCGTAATACACACATAGGGAAGCACCTCTCAGTTGATTTCCACGGCTCCAGTGCGACTCTCCTACACCTCGGGGATTGGCCCCTCGATGCATCACTAACACATATAACATTCGCACAAACTCCACTCTTTCATAATTCAGCATTCCAGGATATCCTCCGCACTTTCCTCGGTTTGTTTTAGTTAGGTAATTATCTAGCATGTTAGTTGGACATGTAACAATCAGCTTCTTTAATTAATCCATTAAGCACTAGTTCCTTCACGTAATCTTATCACGTGACATAGAAAAACAATATTAGACAAGTTCTTTGTTAACATATCATCATATTTATCTTTGAAATACAAGGAGTTCCGCACATAGGCTTGTCCATAATCCGCCCGAAGGCTATCCAGTAATCCACAGGGATCACTATTCCAAGCTTCCGCCCGTAGACTAGTATGCGGGCCTCGAGATCCAATCCTGAGTCACGTTAGCCTCTTGTGTAGGACCCGGAAGGCAAGGGATTTATGGCTAGAGCCACCCCTAGCACCCAAGCATCCTCCTGCTCCAAGTAGTGCTCAATGGAGAGACCTCTCGCGGCGGGTTCGTTCCACATTCCCGGCGCGGTCAACAACCCCCTTGGTTAGGGTCAGGCAGGCAGTCGGGGATAACTGAAGCTGCCCCTCCCTTCAGGCCTTCAACCTGAAGTATAGATATTCATTTAATTTATAATTAACAAATCAAATAGTGCTCTAAAATCTCTAGCAACCACAAATATTTCCATTGATCGATCTTGTTGTTGACAAACTGCTAAGGAAGGAATCCTTCCTTTTGAATGCATCTAGCACTCGACCTGGGGTGTCTTGTAATTTGGCAAGATCCTTTATATTCTGGGTTAGGGCGTTCCCTATTTAATCCAACTTGGTCAACCCTAAAGTTCATTGGATACTTTAGTTTCTGGTTTTTTTATACCTTCCTTACTTTAGAAGGATATTAAAGTATACATCCTTTTTCAGGATAACTTGCGTAAGGATCCGCCATCCTTGTTGAGGGTATTTAACCTTTCTTCTTGTGAATCAATCACAAGACCATATGACTTCGTACTTGCTGTGCAAGTGTTGCATCGTAATATGAGATGAAACAATCCGTTTCAGTTTCTTTAAGCTAACGTTTGTTAGACCTAGTGTCTCCTTTTATTATTTTCTTTAAGAACCTCAGGGACAAACCCTAGTTCTTTTACGTTTACAATTTATTGACCCTACAATCAGGGAAGGTGGGCAAGTATTTAAGGTATAATCGTTTCTTGGATTTTAAATCATTCCTAATGCATATTTCGTAGCATATATATTTCTAAGTTTATATTAATTCAGTTAACTTTTAGAGGGTAATATCGAGATCACCTCGGCACGATTTGTTATCTATGTGACAATTGATTTTTCAGTCCTAAACTTTATTGCTTTGAGGTTAGCCAAATTCAATTAATCTTCCTTTTTCCTTGTGAACAAAACTCATGCCAAATAAACAATCTTTTCCTTGCTAAGAGATGCAGTTAGCAATGATAACTTCCTAGAGTTTAAGCAACGTAAGAAACCTTTCATGAATTTCACCTTCTATGATGATTCGTTGTAAAAAGAATAGGGGTTAATAATGCAAGATGCAGTTTTTATACCTTCAAGATTTATCCGGAATATAGTACTTTAGTGGGTAAATAATCTTGCTCATAATTCATTTCAATGCATAATGTTATTTGAAGGAAAACTATGTTTTATACATTATCCATTTTGCATGTTCAATTAAACTAAATTCCTTCATCGTAAATAACTAGGACAAAATATATCTTGTTCCTAACAATTCATCTTACATGATTGAATTAAAACCGATATAAAACCAAGAAGGAAAAACATGGTTTTGGGGTGAGATATCCACATGGATACTGGAAGATGACCCTCTCCGCAGCTACTCCTTGGACTTTCTTAAACGACATCGCAATTGTAATCCTTTGAACGTGAAGGCAGCTTTACACTCCTTTTTGGAATTCCACCGCCGCTTCTGTACTCTTCTTCTTTCTTTCGAGGCAAGGAGCCGCTAAGGGATTGACCACGAGAAGGGGGTAATAAGACCTTTAAGGTCTTAGCTTCTTCGGGAGGGAAAGGTTTACAATGCCTAAAAAGGCCCTATAGGGGTATATACATGGTAAAAAAAAGAAGAGTGTGTGAGTGTGGCTTTGCAAACATATGAAGGGCCTTGAAAGGGTATAAAAAGGGGGATCTTGAAGGGATTTCTGGACACGGGGTAAGTTCCAAACCAAGGGGAAAGGTGAATGGTGAAAGGGCTTATGGCATGGGGGAAAAAGGTGATAATGGTTCCAAGGGAATGGGAACCGGGTTTAAGTACGGGTATAAAAGGGGATTTTTTTTAAAGGTCAAACACGGGGGTGAGAGGGGGGAAATTTTAACACTAGGGGGTAAAAGGTGTGTAAAAGGAAAAGGGCACCGGGGGGTGAAACACGGGGTTTCAAAAAAACACAAGAAGGGGTTTGTAAATTTAAGCACGGGGGGGGGGGGGGGGGGAGAGGTTAAAAGGCTTTTCAAGCCTTAGTTATTTTCAAGGGGGAGGGGGGTCCATCCATGGGAAGGGGGCTTAAGGGTCTAAAACCTAGGGTGAAAGGGTAAGAGGGGATAAAATCGGGAGGGGGGAAGAAAAGGCTTTAAATAGGCCCACATGAAAAGGGGGTTATTAGGGCCTTTAGAAGCTTCCCCAAGAAGCTTCCAAAGCTTTTGAAGACCTCTGTGGAGCCATGTGGAGAGAGCCCAAGGCAATTCAACTAGCAGTAGTAGCAACGCATTGAATGGTTGGCGGCAGGCGGCTCCTCCTCAACAGTAGCTCAGGGCGGCGCCTTCATGCTCTACGACGAATGATGTCATTCTCTCTCCCTCCCTCACGACAGATAGACTGCGTTTTGGCGTCAGGTGGCAGCAACATTATCTTCATCTTCAGTCCTTTCCTCCTCCTTCCCTAGAGTTTACGTCCCTCCCTCAATTATATAGGAGAGGGGAGGGAATCCTCCCTCTCCTATGTGTCCCTATGCATGCCCATGAAGCCGAGCAAGCTCTAGCGAGGAGCTTGCTGGCTCCTCTATCCCCTTCGCCCCTTCCAGCATGACACACTACCAAGAGAGGGAAAAAATAAATATTTGATATATATTACATTCTCTCCCCCTTAGAGAAATCGAGATGTCCTCATCTCGAGATAAACTGGGGGTTTTGATGGTTGAGAGTGCCTTCATCTACCCAAGTGGCATACTCTTCGGGATAGTCTTTCCACTGAATGAGGCATTCTCTCAAGATTCTGGATCCTAACTGTCTCTCCCAGACATCTAGGATCCTATCAGGCCTTAGTTCAAGGACTCCTTGACTAGGCATTACAACTTGTTGGTCATCAAGTACATGGTTAGGGTTGGGTACATATTTTTTCAATAGGCTAATATGGAATACATTGTGAACCTTTAATTTCTCAGGGAGTTGCAATCTATAAGCATTGGATCCTAGGCATTTGAGGATTTTGTACGGCCCACAATACCTTGGACTTAGCTTCTTGCAATCTCCTAGGGATAGAGAACTCTTTTTAGGGTGTACGCGAATGAAGACCATGTCTCCTTCTTCGAAGACTCTTTCTTGATGCTTCAAATCCGTGTATGCCTTCTGTCTATCCTTGGCCGCTTGGATGTCCTGTCTTATTGACCTTATTTGATCATCCATGTCTTCCAACATCTCTCTTGAAGCTTCAACCCTTAAGGTTGGATCGGAAAAATTTAGGGGACTTCGACAGTCATGACCATACAATGCTTGGAAAGGAGTCATCTGAATGCTCTGCTGATAAGAAGCATTGTATGCAAATTCTATCAAAGGCAAGTATTGAATCCGCCTCTTCAGCTCTCGACAGCAGTATGCCCTAAGCATATCCTCGATGACTTGATTTACTCTCTTTGTTTGGCCATCCGTTTGGGGATGGTAGGCGGTGCTAAAACAGAGTTGAGTCCCAATAGCTTCAAAGATAGCTCTCCAGAAGTGTGATGTGAAGAGAGAATATCGGTCACTAATGATTCTTCTGGGTAACCCATGTAGCTTGAATATCTCTTTGATAAACAATCTTGCAATGTCGGAGGCTTTATAGTTTGTCTTTACTGGAATAAGGTGTGCAATCTTGGTAAGCATGTCAACCACAACCATGATGGAGTTGTATCCTCCCTGGACTTGGGGTAAGCCTACAACAAAATCCATACTGATGGAATTCCCATTTCATTTAGGGGATGTCAAGCGGTTGCAGTTTCCTTGGCATCATGACATGTTCAGCTTTGATACGTTGGCAAGACAAACACTCAGTTACATATTTGAGAACATCACCTTTGAGCCTCTCCCAATGGTAGCTCTTCCTAACTGCATTAAGAGTCTTAGCATAGCCAGGATGTCCTACGAAAGGGGAATCATGAGCTTCCTACATTATCTTCTGCTTAAGTGACTGGCTTGCTGGTATACACAGACTTGTTCTGTAGTAGACAAGTCCATTATCAATGGAAAATTCCTGATACTTAGCTTGCAACTTTTGATTCTGATCCTTGATAGAGATCTCCTTTAGCATCAATTGGTAGGCCAAATCATGGCATGCTTCCTCTCTAGCTAACTCAAGTATAGGGTTGTTTGGCATAGATACTTTTGTAGCTAGAGATCTAGCTGTTGATGGATTCTGCAGATTAGGGAATTTAGGAATGCCTTGCGACTAAGTGCATCGGCAACTACATTTTCTTTCCCTGGCCGGTACTTGATTTCAAAGTCATACTCCTCCAACACTTCAATCCACCGACGTTGCCTCATGTTGCCGTTACTAGAGTAAACTTGTTACCCAACAGGTAGTGTCTCCAAAGCTTTAGAGCATGGATGATAGCTAGTACTTCCAGATCATGCGTAGCATAATTCTTTTCATGACTCTTCAATTTCCTTGAAGAGTATGCTATTGGATGACCTTCCTACATAAGTACACACCCCAAGGCAAGAATGCTAGCATCAATTACTACCTCGAATTCCTTGTTGAGGTCTGGAAGTTTTAGAATAAGTGCTAATACCAAACTTTGCTTCAATCTGTCGAAGCTATTTTGTTCAGGAGTTGACCATGCAATGGAAGTCTGCTTCTTCAGTAAATCCATCAAAGGTGCTGCAATCAAAGCATAGTTTTTGATGAAGACCCTATACCATCCTGTCAATCCAAGATAGCTACGTATTTCTTTGATATATACTGGTGTTGGCCATTCAAGCACATCTCTGACCTTGTATGGGTCCACTGATATTCCTTCTGATGATACTATGAATCCCAGATATTCAATCTGACGCTTGAAGAATGCACACTTCTTCATTTTTGCATACAACTTATGTGACCTCATTGTCTCAAGGACAATCTGAAGTTGAGATTCATGATCTTCTTCCTGTTTAGAATAGACTAAAGTGTCATCGAAGAAGACAAGCATGAAATCATCAAGATATGGCCTAAAGATATCATTCATTAATCTATTGAAGATGGCAGGTGCATTCGTAAGCCCGAATGACATAACTAGGAACTCAAAGTGCCCATATCTTGTATTTAAGGCCGTCTTTGGGATATCTTCTTCCTTGATCCTTATCTGATAGTAACCTGACCTGAGATCAATCTTGGAGAAGATCTTTGCACCGTGAAGACGATCAAGAAGCTCATCTATTCTAGGAATAGGATAGTTGTTCTTGACTATTGATTGATTCAACCCTCGGTAATCAATACATAGTCGAAGTGTCTCATCTTTCTTTTTCTAGAATAGTACTGGATCTCCCCACGGTGAATTGCTAGGCCAGATGTAGCCCTAATCTAACAGTTGCTTGAGTTGTTCCTTCAGCTCAATTGCTTCTGGTATGGACATTCTATAAGGTCTCTTGGCAATTGGCGCAGCTCCAGGTACTAACCTAATCTCATGATCCACTTCTCTTTGAGCGGAAGTTCGGTCAACTCTTTAGGAAATACGTCCGCGTATTCCTTTATCCAAGAAGGTCCTTCATGAGACTCTTGCTTTTGATCTAACTTGTTGAGTTTGATCAAGTAAACGGGTAATCCTTTTCTGACTCCTTTTATGATCGGAGATACTTTGGCCAATTGGATTCTTGGCACTCCTGCCTCACCTTGAGTTGTGACTAATTCCCTTTCAGAGTTTCGAAAGGAAACTTGACCCTCTCCACAGTGAATGTGGGCGTCGTTAGGTTTAAGCCAATCCATTCCGAGTAGACACTCATGGATACCTAAATTCATGACTCTGAATTTAACCAAAGTCTTCTTTCCTCCCAAAAAGAATTCCACCTTAGCAATTTGCCTGGTACAAGTAACCTCACGACCATTTTCCGATTCCACAAGCAGGGTAGGTGCTTCTACTGTGGCTATTCCTAATCTTTTTGCACATGCTGGTGAGATAAAGGAATGTGTACTGCCACAATCAATCAAGGTTTTGAAACCTTTACCTTGATAGTCCGACGGTGTCTGAATCATCGAGAACTAGCGATTCGGCCCTTTCTTGTGTAAAGGGGCATGGACTGTCGCTCTTTGGAATTCTGCTTCCATGGTCGGATCTTCCTCTTCTTCTTCACACACTTGCCTATTGGCAATGCAGGTGGTTCTTCCTCTTCCTCGGGTAGCGGCTCCTTGACCACGGCCTGTTCCTTGGAAAGGCACTTGGCGATGTCCCCCACCAAGCTTGAGACATTGCCTCTTGAAGTGACCGGGTTCATTGTAGTGGAAACAACGGAGGTTTCGGCCATTACTTTGAGTAGGAACAAAGTTGTTGATGTTATTCGTCCTTGCTTTCTTTCTTTGTCCCTGATTATGACCTTGAACTCTCTTCATTTGAGGTCTAAATGCTCCTCTGTTTGGGTCATTATAAGACCAAGTTTTGTTACCCCTTGGTCTAGCTTGCACCTCTTGAATTATAGGTGCCGCTCGAATGAGTGCATCCTGAAGATCTGATGGACAGATAGATTCGAGACAGGTATTTACTGGTGGATTTAAGCCTGCACAAAATTTGGACACCTGATGTGTCATGTCCGTCTGTGGTGCATATTTTAAAAGTGAGACGAATTTAGAGTAGTATGCGTCAAGAGTGAGTCCTAGCTGTTTTAGCTCGTAGAATTCGTTCATTTTCTGCGTGCGATATGCAGGTGGTAAGTATCTTCCCTGCACGGCTTTCTTCAGCTTCTCCCAGGTAACGGATCCCCCTGCAATCCCTTGATCCCTACACCATTGCTTCCACCAAAGTCTGGCTTCGCCGGTGAGTTTTAACTTGGCGAGCATAGCCTGATTGGCGGGTGCAGTACCGGCTGCTTCGAAGTAATCCTCCATAGATTCAATCCAAATTTTAGCATCAGCTTGGATGAATCTGCCTCTCCCGTCAAACTCGGGTGGCTTAATTTGCTTGAGAAGGAACTTCTTCTCCTGGATCACAGCAGTACTTGATGTAGGAGGCAAATTAGGAACCTGTATCTGGGGTTGTGCCTGAATAAAGGTTTTCTTAACGTTATTATACGATAATCGATGTTAGCTTATATTACATCTATAATTCAGCTATCTCGTAAACAATGTAGCTACTTAACTTTTTATCAACTCTTATGCACAGCCAGACATTGATAAAAAGAAGTCTTTATTTGTATTTATATGGGCATAGCCCTTTCGAATACAACGTTTCATGGGATGATAAGCCAATTGTTACATTTAGTTTGGGGAGAACAATGTTGTATTGCATTTATCTACAAGAATTGTGTAATAGTAGGGTTTTGGGTCATGGATCTTCAGGAATCGGTAAGTCATTGGAAGTTCAAGATATCCTTTCCATTGGAATCCATACTTCTCATGGCGGCCCAACGCTTTAATCCTGTCGGCGGGGATTACACAAGTTACTTTCTCATATACATATGAGTTCATCTCAACCCTCCGACCTCGAATATGTAGAGTCGAATTTACGTGAGCTTCCACAAAAACGAATAGCTTCACGACTTTCAGGTCTTCCAACCACTTGATCCTCTTTAGGTTGGTCTGTAGATAAGCAAACCGGTGGGCGGCTATATAGTAGATTCCTGAAGCACCCGTTCATCTTCGTTCCATGTACAAAGGTGATGGATTATAAATCTGCTCTAGGATGTTCATCATCTCAACTCTTTGTCAATAAAGTGGAGAATGCATTGCAGTCATAAACATGACTCGAAATACCAGAAACTTGTTCCACGCTTCGTAATTCTGCAAGACAGCATTGAAGGTAAGGAAATGTTTGGACAGCAACAACTGCTTTACTTCATTTCTTTGAGATTTCATAAAAATGATTCTGTTATTGGTGGCTCTGATACCAACTGTAACGTGTCCACTAGTATCATCCAGGACATGTCTTAGCAGTCCATCGGAAAGGATGTCTAGAAAGCTCCGCCCGGCACTCCCATGGAATGTTACAGGACTTGCGATCTAGGGCTTCCCGTGTCTGCCACGTACCGGAAGTATTCTGGTCGTTCCCACTTAGGATCGACTAGAATTAGGGTTTTCCTGATTGGTCATTACCTAGCAGCAACTAGCATCGGACCCAAGCGAACTACTTTACGCAGAAACGCCAGGTACGAAGTGGATTCACACACCACTTGGTTTAAGGAGAATGGGAAATGAGAGGGATGCAAAGCTCAACCTCTCTGCCATAACGCATAGTCCCATTCTATTTCCCCTAAAACAACGTAAATCGGGTAAGACATAACTCTAGGTCATCGCTTTCGTTGTTCTGTCCTTTGACTATCATCCCACTGTTCTTCGAGATTTGAGAAAAGTTCCCGGCCAACCGGGACCACCCAACCATAGGACGGACCCATGGCCTATCCTCCGCATTTTCCTCGGTTTGTTTTAGTTAGGTAATTATCTAACACGTTAGTTGGACATGTAACAATCAGCTTCTTTAATTAATCCATTAAGCACTAGTTCCTTCACGTAATCTTATCACGTGACATAGAAAAACAATATCAGACAACTTCTTTGTTAACATATCATCATATTTATCTTTGAAATACAAGGAGTTCCGCCCGTAGGCTTGTCCATAATCCGCCCGAAGGCTATCCAGTAATCCACAGGGATCACTATTCCAAGCTTCCGCTCGTAGACTAGTATGCAAGCCTCGAGATCCAATCCCGAGTCACGTTACCCTCTTGTGCAGGACCCGGAAGGCGAGAGATTTACGGCCAGAGCCCCCCCTGCACCCAAGCGTCCTCCTGCTCCAAGTAGTGCTCAACGGAGAGACCTCTCGTGGCGGGTTCGGTCCACGTTCTTGGCGCGGTCAACAACCCCCTTGCTTAGGGTCAGGCATGCAGTCGGGGGTAACTGAAGCTGCCCCTCCCTTCAGGCCTTCAACTTGAAGTATAGATATTCATTTAGTTTGTAATTAACAAATCAAACAGTGCTCTAAAATCTCTAGCAAGCACAAACATTTCCATTGATCGATCTTGTTATTGGCAAACTGCTAAGGAAGGAATCCTTCCTTTTGAATGCATCTAGCACTCGACCTGGGGTGTCTTGCAATTTGGCAAGATCCTTTATATTCTGGGTTAGGGCGTTCCCTATTTAATCCAACTTGGTCAACCCTAAAGTTCATTGGATACTTTAGTTTCTGGTTTTTTTTAACCTTCCTTACTTTAGAAGGATATTAAAGTATACATCCTTTTTCAGGATAACTTGCGTAAGGATCCGCCATCCTTGTTGAGGGTATTTAACCTTTCTTCTTGTGAATCAATCAGAAGACCATATGACTTCGTACTTGCTGTGCAAGTCTTGCATTGTAATATGAGATGAAACAATCCGTTTCAGTTTCTTTAAGCTAACGTTTGTTAGACCTAGGGTCTCCTTTTATTATTTTCTTTAAGAACCTCAGGGACAAACCCTAGTTCTTTTACGTTTACAATTTATTGACCCTACAATCAGGGAAGGTGGGCAAGTATTTAAGGTATAATCGTTTCTTGGATTTTAAGTCATTCCTAATGCATATTTTGCAGCATAGATATTTCTAAGTATATATTAATTCAGTTAACTTTTAGAGGGTAATATCGAGATCACCTCGGCACGATTTGTTATCTATGTGACAATTGATTTTTCAGTCCTAAACTTTATTGCTTTGAGGTTAGGTAAATTCAATTAATCTTCCTTTTTCCTTGCGAACAAAACTCATGCCAAATAAACAATCTTTTCCTTGCTAAGATATGCAGTTAGCAATGATAACTTCCTAGAGTTTAAGCAATGTAAGAAACCTTTCATGAATTTCACCTTCTATGATGATTCGTTGTAAAAAGAATAGGGGTTAATGGTGCAAGATGCAATTTTTATACCTTCAATATTTAGCCGAAATATACTACTTTGATGGATAAATAATCTTGCTCATAATTCGTTTCAATGCATAATGCTATTTGAAGGAAAACTATGTTTTATACATTATCCATTTTGCATGTTCAATTAAACTAAATTCCTTCATCGTAAATAACTCGGACAAAATTTATCTTGTCCCTAACAATTCATCTTGCATTATTGAATTAAAACTGATATAAAACCAAGAAGGAAAAACCTAGTTTTGGGGTGAGATATCCACATGGATACCGGGAGATGACCCTCCCGCAGCTACTCCTTGGACTTTCTTAGGCGGCATCGCAGTTGTAATCCTTCGAACATGAAGGCAACTTTACACTCCTTTTCGGAATTCCACCGCCACTTCTATACTCTTCTTCTTTCTTTGGAGGCAAGGAGCCGTTAAGGGATTGACCACGAGAAGGGGGTAATAAGACCTTTAAGGTCTTAGCTTCTTTGGGAGGGAAAGGTTTACAAAGCCTAAAAAGGCCCTATAGGGGTATATACACGGTAAAAAAAAGAAGAGTGTGTGAGTGTGGCTTTGCAAACATATGAAGGGCCTTGAAAGGGTATAAAAAGGGGGATCTTGAAGGGATTTCTAGACACGGGGTAAGTTCCAAACCAAGGGGAAAGGTGAATGGTGAAAGGGCTTATGGCATGGGGGAAAAAGGTGATAATGGTTCCAAGGGAATGGGAACCGGGTTTAATTACGGGTATAAAAGGGGCTTTTTTTTAAAGGTCAAACATGGGGGTGAGAGGGGGGAAATTTTAACACCATGGGGTAAAAGGTGTGTAAAAGGAAAAGGGCACCGAGGGGTGAAACACAGGGTTTCAAAAAAACACAAGAAGGGGTTTGTAAATTTAAGCACGAGGGGGGGGGAGGAAGGTAATAAGGCTTTTCAAGCCTTAGTTCTTTTCAAGGGGGGGGTCCATCCATGGGAAGGGGGCTTAAGGGTTTAAAACCCAGGGTGAAAGGGTAAGAGGGGATAAAACTGGGAGGGGGGAAAGAAACGGCTTTAAATAGGCCCACATGAAAAGGGGCTTATTAGGGCCTCTGGAAGCTTCCCCAAGAAGCTTCCAAATCTTCTGAAGACCTCTGTGGAGCCACGTGGAGAGAGCCCAAGGCAATTCAAATAGCGGCAGGAAGCTCCTCATTGAATGGTTGGCGGCAGGAAGCTCCTCCTCAACAGCATCTCAGGGCGGCGCCTTCATGCTCTATGACGAATGATGTCGTTCTCTCTCCCTCCCTCACGGCAGATAGACTGCGTTTTGGCATTAGGTGGCAGAAACATTATCTTCATCTTCAGTCCTTTCCTCCTCCTTCCCTAGAGTTTACATCCCTCCCTCAATTATATAGGGGAGGGGAGGGAATCCTCCCTCTCCTATGTGTCCTTATGCATGCCCGTGAAGCCGAGCAAGCTCCAGCAGAGGAGCTTGCTGGCTCCTCTATCCCCTTCCCCCCTTCCAGCACGACGCACCGCCGAGAGAGGGAAAAAATAAATATTTGATATATATTACACAGTGGCTCTTTTAAGCACTTTCCGAGCATTGTCGCTTAAATTTGTAGTGGTTGCCATCGCCGCCTTCGACAAAGTCTATTTTTCACCTAAAATTTGTAAATTTTGGCTATTTTTAGAACTTCTCAGCATCAAAAGTCATATGTCATTGGCAACCACGGGATAGGGCGACTCAGCTCATCAAATCCCACGAAGAAATCTGCACATAAACACCAAAAAAGAGCATCAAGCTGATACAAAAAATACACAACACAACACATCACAGCTCATACCCTACCCCTGGCAAAACCAAGGCATGAAATCCACGAGGAGTAGGCCTAGCATAATCTAACAGAAAGTTTGAAGCCAGTCGCTAACCAACTGCTCCAACATAGCCAAGCTAAAAAGAATGATCAAAGAGGTCATCCTAAGTGGTGGTCTGAACTACATACCTAACTAAGGGCAACTCGACTAGGAGCTTCTACTAGGTGAGAACTCCTATAGCCTAATCAAGAAACATTTTCTTTTAGCACATTACTCTTTTAACCTCTCATTTTCCATACTCAGGCATGTAAAAAGGAGGGAGCTAAGCGTAATGACCCAAGGAGATCAGGGCATCGACCTCAGGTCCTGTCTCGGTACCCAAGAACCTACCAAGCCCTCACAAGGCGACACTAAATCCTTTTCTAATGCTCACTTTTATTTTCGCTCCAACCTTCTTATATTCTTTATTTTTTTGCTAGATGCCACCCCTAGGAAGACAAGGCATTGGCCCTAGATCTTGTCTCATCCCCAGGAACCTACCGAGCCTTCGCTAGCAAGGCGATAGACACTACACTAGAATTTTTTCTTTTCTTTTTCTATTTTTATAGGGGTTAAAACCCCTTTTTACACACCTCTATATATTCATATATTGTCTTTCAGATCTTTAGGGTTTTGCCTCTTTCCATCATTATTTTAATAGGCTTCTCTAACTGCCTCAAAACTAACAGGAACTCCTAGAACGGCCGCCTAGCAGGTCAGCAGAACAGGGTCACTAGAACTCCCATCTAAAATAGGTCTTTCAATGCCTGACAATGCCTTGCAGGAGGCAAGGACTACTCAGACCTCCCCCAGATATACAGAACCTAAACTTGAGACTTCATGCCTTAAGTGCCCGTCCCCAACAAACGAAAGAAATTAACCCTCACCCGCACATATATCATTAATTGCTTAAGGAAAAAAACTCGGAAAGGGGACAAAACCACCTGGAATGGCCACAAGAAGCTCCTTTGCAACAACGCCTCCCTCCAGCGACTTCGTCAACCTATATGGTGCTAAAACAACAAAGTATTAAACGTACCTACACCAAACAGAGATAGGGCCCTCTTGGCCTAAATAAATAGATTATTAAAACCTGAAAACAACTGGCCCTCTTGGCCTAAAGAAATTAGACATTAACTACTTAAAGCTACTGGCGCTCTTGGCCTAATGAAACAAACAAACTAGCTCATAGAGATCCCTCCTTGGAAAAATGAAAATATACGCAAATACACTCCATTCCAAGGGGAAAAATAGGGCTCTCAGCCCTAAAGTAAATGCATCAAGTTATGGCCCATACCTCTTGGATATATAGTAAGAGGCATATGCATAACATGTCGTCGGATCAACCTATGGGTCCAAGATAATAGTGGTAGATGGGTCTCGGCCACCCTTCTCATTACCCATATCAACCATCGCCTGCCATATAATGCGTGGTCTAAGAACATTCCCCACAAGCGACCAAGTTATGTCTCATTATCAATAGCAACATCCGGACTAGGACCACAGTTGAAAAAGAGGTCCTCTTCATAAGCAAAATTAGCTAAGGAATCTGCAAACCAATTCTAATAACGTGGAATGAGCTAAAGAGATATGCTCTCAAATTCATCAAGTAGGGTTATAGCAATGTGATGATACATACGAAGGAGAGGATTCTAGACTGTATATGTCCCATTGAGTTGATTTAAGATCAGCCTGGGAATCCCCTTTTATTAACAACCGCCTAATGCTACCTTTCTTGGCAATATTCAGTCCCATAATCAAGGCTTTATACTCCGCCATGTTGTTAGTAAATCCTACCCCAAGATAAGCAACTAATTTCATTGTAACTCTATGTCGAGGATCTCGAATAACTACTTCAACACTTCCTTTTCTATTAGGGCCCCTGGATGCTCCATCAAAGTATAATGTATATGTCCATAATGGGTTTACACAGCCATCCATCAAGAACTCCCCTATTGGTAATTATGATAATCAAAGCTCAACATATTTAGAGGATGAACTAACGGCTCCATCGCACCTTCTTCATTAAACTCAACAGGGATGGTTATCAATATTTGCAAACAGTGATGGTAGAAAACTTTAATCTCCCACACAAAGGTGCCATCTTCTTGCTCAATCACTTTATATCCCTTGCTCCGCCAGATAAGCCTCCCCTGATGATATCTTTGCTCTAGATATGGGTGCTCCAAATAAGGGATTAACCGCCCCATCAACCAATTTAAGCCCTCTTGTAGGTCTCCAATCAGCCCCAGCATGGACCTACAATGCATTTTTCTGCATTAGCATACTTAGAAATAATAAGGTTTAATCTTATTAAGATTAACCTTATTCTTAAATTCCACCCCTTGTAGATCAGCTAATAGAATTGTGGACTTATTTTTACCTATCCAAACTATCTTGTAAGGGTCATCCCATCGAGGCTCCAACTTCCTTGGAAATAGCTTTCTACATTCATCATAATACAGAACTAACTGCCCCTTTTTAAAAGTATATTTCTTCGCTTTCAGATCATGCAACCATTTCATCCGACATTTAGCTATCTCCTGGTGCAACAAACTCTGCAATTTGAGCTTGTCTAAGTGGGCTATAGTCATAAAACACTCAAATAGGGCATCTTTATCTCCTAGAGAATGATTGATTGCGAATCTAATGGTCGGAAACTCAATTTCTAAGGGCAATACACACTCCTCCTTGTAAACTAAATTCTTGCAAAGTGATTAACCACTTTGCTAAACGGTCAGGCGGCTGTAACTTATTCAACAACAATTGAAGCCCTTTCGCTTGTGTATAAAAAACCACCCTCTCATAAAGAATGTATTGCCTAAACGTTTTGGTTACAAATACCATCGCAAGGCACAACTTCTCCATATAGGTGTAGTTAATTTCCGATATGCCCAACTTCCGACTAGAAAAAGCTATCGGATGGTACCACTTTTCCTCCCAAATTTGGGCCAAACAGTAGCTGATACTATAGATGGTTGCTGCTGAAAATATATAGAACATTTCGCCCCTTTTTGGTGCTTTTAAAGCAGGTGCTTTGGCAAGCTCATGCTTCACATAATCAAAAAACACTTTGCAAGCATCACTCCATGTAAACTGACAATTAAAGAAAAATAGTTCCTCAGAGGCAATGTTCTTTCTGCCAAGGCATTGATAAACCTCCAATCTATGCACTTCCTTTGGAGAACGTGGCGGACTTATAGCGACTATGACCTTGATCTTTTCAGGATCAGTCGCAATCCCTACAAAACTAACCACATGGCCTAACAAGAGCCCATAAGGGACTCCGAAGAAGCACTTCCGTGGGTTAAGAGCTATACAAAATTGTCTGCAACACTCAAAACACTTGCACAAAATGATCAACTGTCTATCCCTTACGGTGGCTGCCCCCAGATCGTCAATGAATACTTTCAGCTCCTCTGGGGAGATGTCACCAAAGGTCTTGTTGGTTGTTCTTTGCCACGAACTAGGTGCATTGCACAACCCAAATTCCATCACATGGTACACAAAGGTACTGAAGACTGTAATAAACATCATTTTTAGCTTGTCTTGCTCAGCGATCACCATTTGGTCATACCTTGCAAAAGCAGTCCATAAACGAATAGATTTCCCTACCTGCAAAGTTGATCCAAAATTTGGTCAATAAATGGCAACGGGTAGTAATCT
Source organism: Lygodium microphyllum (assembly GCF_053477565.2). Lineage (NCBI taxonomy): Eukaryota > Viridiplantae > Streptophyta > Polypodiopsida > Schizaeales > Lygodiaceae > Lygodium > Lygodium microphyllum. The sequence goes on from NC_141146.1 coordinate 139,184,287, forward strand.
TAAATAGTCTGCTTATTTAGCTCTCTAAAGTATACACAAAGCCGGATTTGATTATTCTTCTTCTTCCTAATCACTATTGGTGAACACCATTCTGTATGTTGAACAGGGAAGATCAAACCTACTTTACGCAACTTTTGTAGCTCCTCCTACAACCCGTCCCTTAATTCAAAAGGCATACTCCTTACTTTTTAACGTACAGGGCGAGTACCTTCCTTTACAGGAATAGTATGCACAGCTAGATTGGGAGGAATACCCCAAAGTTTGTCATAGCTCCAAGCAAAAATGTCACAAAACTCTCGAATTAAGGACACATAATCCTCTCTTTCTTATGAACTAAGCATGGACCCTAATTTAATTGGCCGCGAATCATTTAGTGTACCAAGATCCAGCTCAATAACGTTCACATCTCTTATTCGATCATGAGGATGTATCGGCTCATTCAAGGTTATCTGATAAATATCCTCTGTAGTGGACCCTTCCTTAGATCCATCACTCGATGATGTCTCACTACTAGATGGATCATCTACTATTTCTAGTTCAGTGGAGGATAGTGGAGCTCTCTCACTCTGAGGAGACTCAGGGTTAGCATCCACTATTACACAATGGGCACCTCGACCTAGAATCACTCGACCAGCGAGTATATCGACTTGACACTCTGTCCATAGAATCCATGGCCAGCCTAGCAAAACTTGATAGCTAGGACGTCCTGCAAACCTTATCACCCTAAAGTCCAGATAGCATTCAACGCTTGCAACTGTAACATGGACCATAGTAATGCAACCTTTTGGTTATCTTAGACTATCATCAGCCATCCTAAGAAGTGTGGAGCCATTTTTTTGGATCTCTAGACCTAACCTCTCCATCAAGTCTGAACATATGATATTGACGGAGGATCCAGGGTCCAGGATAGCGTGCTCCACTAATATTCCATCCACATATGCTGGACCCTAGGGCAATGCTTTTCAGCATGATCGAATCAATATTCCCCGCCCAAAGGTTCTAATATATACCCTATACATAAAATTTTCTTAAATTCCTTGCGTACTCCTAGAGAAAGTTTAATTAATTGTAGGAGATTCACGTCTAGTTTGACTTCGCAAAGGGAACTTGCTAGATCAAAGTCGTGGTAATTAGTCAAAGTTCTCTTCTCGCGCCAAACCATTCTCTCCTTTGGTCTTTCCATCGGCTTTGGTGCCTCTTTTTTAGCATTTACCTTCTTTCTTGGCAATTCTTTATCCTCCTCGGGATCGACTTTACTACCAACAGGTTTTAACAGTCCACCTTCCTTATCAGGATTCAGGACGTACTTTTCCCTAGCAACTTGCTTAGGGCTTCCCTCGACAGGTTTTACAACTCCTTTGACACCCTCTTTAATCTTTTGACCTCTTGTTATGGCTTGTAGATTAGAAGTTTCAGCATCATTGACACGTACAGCCTCAATAAGGCTGACTCCATTGCCATGAGATAACTCCTCTACAACAGCCTTTCCTCTTTGCAGTATTTGCCTTGGTCCATCGTCTTGGTGGAGATTATTCCCTTGTGCGTGATGGTTAACTGGATCTGGTTGTTTACTCCCTTGTTGGAGAGAACTGATCTTAGTCCAACAGGTAGCAGCTAAGTGGCCATACTTCCCGCAACTATCACATTTGACATTCGGGCAATTCCTAGAGAAATGTTGGCCCCCACACCACTTGCAGCTGAATCTTGAGGGGCCACCCTCTTCAGGGCATCGGCTCCCTTTCAAATTCTATTGCTTCTTTAGGAAATTGACATCCACAGCTATTTGTCGATACTGTTCAGAGATCATATTGGTGTAGTGCTTCATCATATCCTTAACTTCACCAACGACATTAGAAGCACTCGACTCATAGCCGTGATCGTTAGTCTGTCACCCCATGGGCCTAACCACTTGATTAGGAATTAGCCGCTGACAAAATGGGACAACATTAGGATTCATTGTTTGATTTCCACCACTATTTAGTGAGGCCGCTTGACTAGCCATAGGCATAGTCATGCTAGGAGGGGCTGGTAACATAGGCGAATTTGGCATAATACTCCCTCTGCCACTCGTATTTAACATGGGGTCCCCTTGATTCCCATTGGTCAAGGCCAAATTATTACCATTCCAATTTATCCTTGCTGCATAAGCCGCTTGCAAGCACGACTCTACTCCTTTTACTTGGGTAATGGCAGTGTCAATATCGACCAGAGCAACACTACTCAGCTGCACCTAGATATTAAAATCCAATCCATGTAGGAAATATTGCAACTCTAAAGCTGCTGGAATAGGAATATAAGCGTTAAGTTTGCAAAGAACTTTCTTTAGTTTCTTGGCATATGCCTAGACATTCTCATTTGGCTCTTGGCATGTTACATTCAGAACACACAACCAATATTGTCCACCCTTCTCACACGAAAACTCTTTACGAAAAGCCGTAAAGATTTGGGCACTGCTAGTTATGGTTCCAGCATGAAACCACACTGCCACTCTTCCTTTTAACGTCAAGTTGAAGAACGTCATTAGGTGTCCTTCGTCTTGGATTCGATTGTTGGACATGAGCCTTTGAAACTCCTTAATGTGGAGTTCTCCATCTTCTTCTGCTAACCCATGGAAAATGGGCAATGGTGCTCCTAACACCAGTAAATCCGGTGTACCTGTTGGAATTGCAATAGGTTGTGCCATGGCTATAACCGGATTGACAACAGAAGCTTGTGTCGGCAACACTATACCCCCACTTGTTGTGGGTTGATTAACTAGAAATAGGGAAGTACCAAGACTTCCACTTGCACTCAAAGAGCTACTCGTAACACCTAGGTTACTAGAACCACTACCACTTATGTGTAACGGGCTGCTCCTTTGAGGAGAATAGCATCTTACAATCTCCAACCACCATCTAGCCCTCTCAGCATGTTTTACTTTTTGTATTTCGGCTTGACGGTCCTTGTCAGAGGACATAAACCAACTATTTGGTCCCTAAAAACCCTAGATTAGAGAACCACCACTTGTTGGTGGCTCCCAGCAGATGCACCACTGATGGGATCTAAAATGGACCGGCACAGCCTATGGCACTAGCCAGACCTCATGCATATGACAGACAACCCCACCACACGGCCTCGTGGGCCAGGAGCATCTAAAACTCACTTTGCACTAAATGCTTATGATGATTTTGCGTTTCTATCCAATATGTAGTTCAACATTCACCTTCCCTTCTCCTCAGAGGGGAGATCCCATAACATATAGGTATAATGCCTCGTAATATACACATAGGGAAGCACCTCTCGGGGCTGATTGTCGTGGCTCCACTGCAACTCTCCTACACCTCGAGGATTGGCCCCTCGATGCGTCACTAACACATATAACATTCGCACAAACTCCACTCTTTCATAATTCAACATTCTAGGAGATTTTGATTTGCCTCACAAAACTTTCCCCAACGGAAGTGCTTGTCTAACCCACGACTTAGGTTTCCTATCCTCTCAGCATTGGTCAAAGTTTATCAATCAATTGCAATGAATTCCAAGAGATACCACGTGGCATGCTTGATGCAAGGTGTATGACGATTGCATACAACCATTTTATGATTTTAAAAAAATCAAGGTGCGGAAAACAGCCCTTTCATGAATTTTAACTAAGCGTTATATGTTGTGCTGCTTTAGGGATTAGTACCGGAACTTCCGTGCTACTAATCGCCTATATTTAATTATGGAACGATCTGTAAATGCTATGCACAAAGAGAAAAATCAGAATTGGTATCTTTTCAGCAATTAGATCATCGCACAAACTTCATCCCCCCCTTACCGTTTAGGTGTTGCTGCGTTGCATAGGTGTAAATGATTGTTTTGTGTCATTTTTGTATGTAAAAAATAATAAACACGTACTATAACACAAAGGACGAGGCCAAACTAAGGATTAACCTCATGCTTTAACCTCGCCAAACATTCACACACATAGATCTTATTTTTCCATTTTTTAAAGCATGAAAACCCAAATTTTCTCTATTTTTTGCTATTTTTTCCTATTTATTATTCATGAAAAATAGGAATTTTCTGATTTATTTGTGTTGGCTTATTATTTTGACTGAAACTTAACATTTTCTCTAATTTTATCCTATTTTTACTCCTTTTTTCCAACTCACAATCGGAAAAACCACTAATTTTCATTGAAAAATGACATTTTGCGAGTTTAACAAATTAATAACAGCTCTAAATCATTACAGGTTTTGCATTTTTGTAGTTGCAGCCCTCAAACATGATGCAAAAAAGATTCAAACAAACATTCATTGCATATGAACAACATTTGGACAATGAAACAACAAAAACAAGTAAATTTCTTCATAAAATTGGAGTATACCACGTGTCTTGCATGTTGTGGTTTTTTGTAGACCTTGTGACCTTGCAACTCTACAAACCCAAGAGCCTAATACTGAAAAAATAAAAGGGGGGTGGGACCCTCCCCTCATCATCTCGTCGTTCTGCGCCTTCATCTCCTCCATTTCTCCCATCACTCAAAGAAAAGCCCCCCTCCCCCCTCTTCATTTCATAAATTTTTTGGGGGCCAAAGGGGCCCCCTAAGGGTCACATCCTTTGGCTTCTCATTCTTGCATGTTCGCCTTGAGATTCCGCACTGCTGGGCATCTCCCAAGGTCTCGTCTGTCATGCCAAAAAATTATGAAAATTTCCCGATTTTCGTCTAGTGGTTCTTTTAAGCACTTTTCGGGCATTGCAGCTTAAAATCGTACTGATTGCCACTACCGCCTTCATTGAAGTCTATTATTTCCTTGAAATTCATAAATTTCGGCTATTTTAAGCACTTCTCGGCATCAAAAGTCATCTGCCACCCTATGGCTGTGCCTGCTATTGTTCCCATTGTTAGGAAAGATGTCTTAGGTGAATTGGTCAAAGGAATGTAGGATCTTCAATTGAAGGTCACAAAATTGGATGAAAAAGGACAAGAGAAAAGGGGACGGGCAGCAACCCCTAAGCCAGGAAAAAGATGTATGTGGTGTGATAGTTTGCAGCATTCGAGAAAGGATTGTGCTACCTATCAGGAAGCCTTGGCACGACAACTCATCTTTTGGAAAGATGGCAAGATCCATGTATTGAGATATCGAGTTCCACTCGTAATATGCCAGGGTGACCGTTGCGCATTTATGTCACCGACTTGTCAGTTGTAGATGCGGTTGGTACACCGCCCATGAATAATAGCTACATGACAGCTATCCTTATCTACTCTAGTTTGTGGCTCAGTTAGTATGCCACCTTAGTTAGTTGAGTTTGGTTTGAGACCCATATATAGGGTTCTTCTATTTCTTTGTATGAGAGTTCTTTTGGCTTACACAACTAAGAAGAGGAAAACTATTTTCAGCCTCCACCCTTGTGTGTATTCCCCCATTGTGCAAGCAAGAAAGCTACAAGTGAGACTCCTTCCTTCTCTCCCACAATCTTGACATGGTATCAGAGCCTTGTTCGTGGTAAGGAGCTCAAGAAAGCAAGCCAAGCTCGCGATGTTCTGGTAAGAGGAGTAGTGTTGCTTTCATTTTTTCTATTTTGGGAGCAGATCTCTACAGGCAGCACAACCGAAAATTGCAAGAGTGCATTGTCTCAGGTTGAGACGCCCTTCGCGGTGAAGCAAGAGGGCAGTATATGCTGCGGGAGAGAGATTTAGCCCTTGGGCGACCCTGTTTTTTTTATTTGAGGCCATTTCGGGGCCTGTTTTGGAGGCGGAAGTTTTCTGCACGCACTCAGGAAAAGGCCCAGTTTTATGTTGTGCAGCCACTGTTCTACAAGTCAGTGAAAAGTTACTATAGAAATTGCATCATATGCCTGTGCGCAGAGATATTGGGAGTTACAGAATCATCCTTGTTGTCTGTTGATGCAAAATCGTCACTAGGAAGTGACTGTGTGGTTAAATACCACTTTCGTCAGTTTTGCAGATTTGCCCTTGTGAGGCTGAAGCTGTGTTCTCTGCAGTGACAGAAGTTTTTGCAGTATTCTGTAATGGCGTCTGATTCTCTTTCACAGATTGTAACTGAAAAGCTTGACAAGAACAACTTCCAAGCATGGAAGTTTAGAATGACGAATTTCCTTATGGGAAAAGGATATTGGGAATTTGTTGCAGGAAATGAAGAAGAACCAGTTCTTCCTGATGTTCCCAATCAACAGCAAATGCAGGCATTCAAAGCATGGCATGAGAGAGCCAGGAAAGTTATGTACTGGTTGTCTGTCAGTATTTCAGACTATATGATTGTGCATATTCAGGATGCAAGTACGCCAAAGGAGGCATGGGATACTTTGTCAAAAATGTATAGCACAAATACGCAAGCCAAGAAAATGCAGCTCAAGCAAGAGTTGCATAATGCGCAAAGAGAAAGTATGAGCATCAATGACTACCACATGAAGGTGAAGAAGATTGCAGATGCACTTGCTTCCATTGGGTCGCCAGTGGAAAATGATGATTTAGTTTCTGTGACCTTGAATGGTCTAGGAAAGGATTATGCACAGTTCTGAACATCCATTTCCGTCCGTGAAAGATTTCCTGATTTTGAGGAGTTGATTGCTCTTCTAATTTCTGAGGATCAGAGAAATGGTGGTGCATCTTCTTCAGGAGGAACTTCAAAAGAAGCTGTCTTCTACTCAAATGCTGGAAGAGGTAGAGGAGGCCGATCTGGAGGCCGTGGTAGAAATCAGAATATGCAACAAACTCAAGAAGACCAGTCCTATGGAGGAGGACGTGGTAACTCTAGAGGCAGGGGGAGCCAAAGAGGTCGTGGTGGATGGCAAAGAGGCCAAAATGCAAACAACAATGTTGAATGCTACTACTGTGGTAAAATGGGTCATATGGCTAAAGACTGCTATAAAAAGCAGAATGACATCATGAATGGGAAATTGCAACAAGGGAATTATGCATCTTCTAGTAGACAGGGTGATGATAGAAATGAGCATTTGTTTATGGTGCAGCACATGAATAATTGTGTGACAAGTGCAGAAGAAAGCAACAATGTGTGGTATGTTGACTCAGGTGCATCAAACCACATGACAGATCATGCAGAATGGATGGAGGATGCAAGGAAAATGAAAAAACCAGGATTTGTGGAGACTGGTGATGATACTACACATCCTATTGTGCAGATTGGAAGAATTCCTTTGTCTATGCAGGATGGGAAAAAGAAATACCTGTCCGATGTATTTCATGTCCCGAATATCACCAAGAATCTGGTTTCTGTTGGTCAAATGGTTGAGCAGGGCTTGCAGGTCAGATTTAATCCTCATGGATGCTTTGTTGAGGATATGAAAAATAAAGGTCGCTTGATAGCAAAAGGAAAGAAGAAGGGCAGAATGTTTACGTTGGATGCAGACATGTCTGAATTGAGTGCAGCAATGTTTGCACATGGGACCGGTGTAGTTGCAGATATTGATATCTGGCATAAACGCATTGGTCATGTTAATGTACAGCGACTTAAATCAATGCAGGCCCAAAATATTGTTGCAGGATTGCCTAAATTCAAGGTTGCAGAAATGCATAAGGTATGTGAGGCCTGTCAGTTTGGAAAACAGGCAAGGAAACCATTTCCTAGACATGTTCAGGAGAGTAAGAAGCCATTGGAATTAATCCACTCTGATGTGTGGACTACTAAAGCTGCATCTCTTGGAGGCTGTCATTATTTTGTCACTTTCATTGATGACTATAGCAGAAAATTTTGGGTATATTTTATGAAAAAGAAAAGTGAAGTTTTTGGGCATTTCAAAACTCTTAAAGCTATGGTTGAAAAAGAAACAGGCCTGCAAATAAAATGCCTAAGGTCAGATGGAGGGGGAGAGTACCTCTCAAATGAGTTTGCAAGGTTCCTGCTAGAGCATGGCATAAAGTAGCAATATTCATGCAGTCATACCCCACAGCAAAATGGAATTGCAGAAAGGAAAAACAGACATATTGGAGAGGTATCTCATGCCATGCTCAACGAAAAAGACTTGCCAGATTTTTACTGGGCTGAGGCAGTTGCTACAGCAGTCTACATAATGAACAGGACTCCCACTGTAGCAATACATGGGATGACTCCAGAGGAGAGGTATACTGGTAGGAAACCAGATATTTCTCATTTGAAAATTTTTTGTTGCATTGCCTATGTTCATGTGCCAGATGAGTTGAGATCCAAGTTGGATCCAAAAGCTGAGAAATGCATCTTTATTGGTTACTCTCTCCAGCAGAAAGGGTATAGATGCTATAACCCTTCTACTCGTAAGTTTACAGTGAGAAGAGATGTTTTTTTAAATGAGATGAGTAGCTGGTATAAACCAGTAAATGTGATTGATAATGTAGATGCACAAAGTGATAATGTTGCACAGAATTCACAGCAGCAGTCACAAAATATTAGTGGACCTGGAGCATCCTCTAGCAGTGGTTCACATTCTTTGCCATGGACAGGCAGATTGAGATCAGGAGAATCTTCTCAAAGCAATGTAGATAGTGGTATGCAGGTATCACGAAAGAAAAAGAGAAGGTACATCAACCCATGTTTGATGTGAATGCAGGTCACTCTTATGTGGATGGTGAATCCAGTGGCTCAGAACAGAGCATTGATGATGAGTTGGGTATTCCTTCTATTGTTACACTTGGAGTAAGGAAGACTAGGGATGTTTTGAGAGCACCTAGGAGTGAACCTACTTTGCGTAGGTCTACCAGAGCTAGGTATCCTGTGGATAGGCTGAAATATGATGGATTTACAGCCATTCACTATGCCTATATGATCAAAGTGATATAGGAACCAGAACCCACTTCTTTTGAGCAAGCCATGGGAAAAGAAAAATGGGAGAAAGCCATGGATGAAGAAATGGATTCCTTGGAAGCAAATGCTACATGGGAATTGGTACCTTTGCCTAAAGTAAGAATGCAATTGGCTGTAAGTGGGTTTATAAGGTGAAGCTCAATGCAGATGGTTCTGTGAATAGATACAAGGAAAGATTAGTAGTCAAGGGGTATGCACAAACATACGGCATTGATTATGAAGAAACATTCACTCTGGTTGCAAGGATGGCAACCCTAAGAGCAGTCATTGCTATGGCTGCGTCAAAGGAATGGTCTTTACATCAGATGGATGTAAAGAATGCCTTCTTGCATGGTGATTTGCAAGAAGAGGTATATATGGAGCAGCCACCAGGTTATGTGCATGTTGTTCATCCTGAGTTTGTTTGCAAGTTGAAGAAAGCATTGTATGGCTTGAAGCAAGCACCTAGAGCATGGTCTGATAAGATAGGACAGTATCTTGTCACTATTGGCTTTTAGATTTCCAAGGAAGATTTCTCACTTTATGTGAGAAAAACAGAGAAAGATATTATGCTACTTGTCATTTATGTTGATGATTTGATTATCACAGGTGATAGTGATGAAGATATCCTTCATGTGAAAATGCTATTGAAGCAGAAGTTTGAGATGAAGGATTTGGGAGAGCTGCGTTATTTCTTGGGCATTGAGGTGGTTAGATCACCAAGTGGGATATGGCTCTTGCAGAGGCAGTATGGATTGGACATGCTGTCCAAATATGCGATGACAGGCTGTAAGCCTATTTCAGTTCCTTTGGAGCAGAATGTGAAGTTGAGCGCAGATGCAGGTGAGCTTCTGGAAGACCCTACTATGTACAGACGCATAGTAGGAAGTTTGATTTATATGACTATTACCAGGCCAGATTTGAGCTATGCTATTGGATTGGTAAGTCAGTTTATGCAGGCTCCAAGGAAACCGCATTTAGATGCGGCTAGACGCATACTCAGGTATGTGAAGTCCACATTGCAGTATGGATTGTTTTATGAGACTGGGGTTCAGATACAGTTGCATGGATACACCGATGCTGATTGGGCTGGTAGTATTTCTGATAGACGATCTACCAGTGGATATGTGTTCTCTTTTGGGAGTGCTGCAGTCACTTGGAGCAGCAAGAAACAGCCTACAGTTGCCTTGTCGAGCACAGAGGCTGAGTACAGAGGCGCAGCAATGGCTGCATGTGAGGTAGCTTGGTTGCATAAGCTACTTTATGATATGCATCAGCCTACAGATGGGCCAGTTATCATTTATTGTGACAACATGAGTAGTATACACTTGGAAAATAACCCAGTCTATCATGCTAGAACAAAGCACATTGAGGTGCATTATCACTATGTGCGAGAGAGGGTTTTACTAGGTCTTATTGATCTAGTTTATGTCAGCACAGAGGATCAGGTAGCTGACATATTCACGAAGGCATTGGGCTCAGAGAAGCTGCGCAAGTTCAGAGACCTGCTTGGTGTGCAGGAATTGGGATTGAGCTCGAGGGGGAGTGTTGAGATATCAAGCTCCACTCGTGATATGCCAGGGTGACCGTTGTGCATTTATGTCACCGACTTGTCAGTTGTAGATGCGGTTGGTACACCGCCCATGAATAATAGCTACATGGCAGCTATCCTTATCTACTCTAGTTCGTGGCTCAGTTAGTATGCCACCTTAGTCAGTTGAGTTTGGTTTGAGACCCATATATAGGGTTCTTCTATTTCTTTGTATGAGAGTTCTTTTGGCTTACACAACTAAGAAGAGGAAAACTGTTTTCAGCCTCCACCCTTGTGTGTATTCCCCCATTGTGCAAGCAAGAAAGCTACAAGTGAGACTCCTTTCTTCTCTCCCACAATCTTGACACCATGCACAAGAAATGGGATTGCCTCTTGCTTTGAATTTTGGAAAGGGAGGTATGCAAAAGTTGTTGGAAGACTTGGCTGTCCAAAATGCTTATGGGGCTAATTATGCTTATGCTTTTGATCTACAGTTGTATAGAATGCATGGCCAAGTGATCGTTGGTCCAAAAACTAAAATATGGACACATGCTTTGCATGCAGCTGAAAAAAAAAAGTTACTGATAGTGAAATGTCTCATGCAGGGGTAGACATTCGTGGCATAACTGGTTGGGAATCACCGGTAGATGGATATTCAATGTATGCATATTTAGCAAAGGTACAAAACACGGATGTACTTATGGAAGAGAAACAAAAGAGAGATGAAGATAATGCAGGGACATCTAAAAGAGAGACAAAAATATGTGTGGATTAGCCTAAAGCTACAAATCATCCACCTTCCAACCATATTATGGAAGAGGTTAGTTAGGAGCAAAAACCGGATAACAAACAAGAGGGCAAAAATAAGGGCAAGCACTCAGGATATAAGTTGTAGTAGTCTAACATTGAGATAGCCACAGATCTTAAGAAGGTTCTTGAAGAACGGATCTTAAATAGTCAGATGGAATTCACCTTGGTAGAGGTCCTTGGCATCACCAAGCGAGAATTTCAGGATGAGATCATTGACATAATTAAGAGGAAGCGATAGTTTCTTGGTGATACCACTAGTGCATTGCTACAATTTGAAGAGGAAACTGGTTTGTTGGGTATTCGGGCTAAATATGAGCATGAAGTAAGTATTGGATTATCTATCTAGGGTGCTACTAATCAATGGACAGAATGTCAAAAAGAGAAGAAAGTGGCTGAAAATGCATTGTCTTGTAGCAATTGCATGGTGGAATAAGGCAAATGCAACAATATGGGAAAGAGACTCTAGGATTTATTCCTCAAAGTCATTACACAAGAAATCATTGAGCCAGGGCTACCATTGAAACGATAGTGAAAATAGGGAAACATGAAACTCCTTGTGTTGCTTTGCTTGACCATGGGTCTGAGATTAATGTCATTGAGCATGGATTGTATGAGAAAGGTGCATGGCCAGTAGACGCTGATCATGGTTGCTATATGAGAGCTGCAAATAATTCTTCGGGAGAGCTCTATGTTGCATGTCCTAATGTAAAATTGACAATTGGTGATATACAAGAAGAGCAACACTTCTTTGTGCAAGATAATTTCTCAATAGGCCTATATTATAGGAGTGTGTATGGAAACAAAGGTGCTTGATTGTAATATATCAAATATTAAAAATTCATGGGGATTTTTTTTTAAAATTCTCCTCACCATTGGCGATGACCGTGCTGGAAGGGGAGAGGGAAATAGAAGGCCAGCAAGCTCCTCGCTAGAGCTTGCTCGGCCTCATGGCCATGCCAATGGACACGTAAGGGTGAGGAGGACCTTATCCCCTCCCCTATATAATTGGGGGGGGGGCACAGGCTGAGGGACGGGAGGGCTGATATACGTGAGGGGAGGCTTCTGCCATGAGTAAGAGAAACTTCACATGTGCCATTTGAAGGACGGAGAGGGGGATGGACTCGCTGCACTGGCCGCCTAGACAGAGGGATGCGACGCCGTTGAAGGAGGGAGGAGCCGTTGCCGTTTATTTACCGTCGGCGAGACTGATGGTCCTGTCACACCCGCCCCCTTGATTTTAATCCCCTTAAGGGCCTTTCACCCCTTCTTGTGCCGTATGAAGCCCCTTTTTATTAACCCCCCCCCTCCGGGTGTTTTAAACCCCCTCTCCCATGGGTGTTGGAACCCCGTGATTTAAACCCCTTTTTCCCCGTATTTAACCCTTAAGCCCCTTTCTTTTGGGCTTGTTATCCCCCCCCCCCCCCTAGGTGATTTAACCTTTAAGCCCTTTCTTATCGGCTTCAAAAACCTTTTCACCCTCCCGTGTCTTATCACCCCTCTTATCCCTTAAGTCTAAACACCCCCGTGTTTATCCCTTAAACCTTCAGGCTTTAAAGGTCTTATCACACCCCCCCCCCCCCCCCCCCCCCCGGTGTTTAAAGCATTATATGCCCTTCCCATAGTTGGAACCCAACTCCTGTGTTTTTAATTTTCCTTTAGCCCCTTCCTCATTGGCCTCGGAATCATTTTCCCCCTCCGTGGGTAAACCCTCGTAAGCCCCTTTTCTCCTAAATTTCCTAAGGGTCCTTAGACCCTTACTTATAACCTTTACGGTTATTACTTTCCTTGGAGCTCTCCCACACCTTGTGTTTTTTCCACACCTTTCTATTCCCGTTCGTGTGAGTACAAAGGCCATTAAGCCTTCTCCATGGCTTCAATGGGTCTTAGTCATACAGGATTCTGAAACACCCTTTTGAATTCCCGACTTCAAGGAGGGAGCCTTCCAAAAACTACTTTCGACGAACGGTGCAAGGGAGTGACGGTGGAATTCCAAGGAGAAGTTGTAAAGCTGCTTCCACGGCGGAAATGCCTCCTAAGAAAGTCCAAAGCACAACCGCAGGAGGGTCGTCTCCCGGCATCCACGTGGATATCTCACCCCAAAACGTAGGTTTTCCTTCCTAAATTATTATTTGATATTGTTGTAATTCAATCTTGCAAGGTTAATTGTTAGAAATAGGATATATTTTCATCCTAGTTGTTCATGACGAAGGAACTCAATCATCAATACTTTTAAATGAAACATGCAAATTAGAAAGTATAAACGCATTTCTAGCAAATAGCTTATGCATTGAAATGAATTATAAGACTAGATTATTATCCATTAAAATAGTATACTTCGATTAAGCCTAGAAGTATAAACTGCATCTCACACTATTAATCCATATCGCAATGAATCATCATGGAAAGTGCAAAGCATGAAACGACTCTTACGATGCATAACTTTATGAAATTATCATTGTCAACTGCATAAATTAGCAAGAAAAAGGTTGCTTATTTAGCATGAATTTTGTTTGCAAAGTGTAGAAAGATTATTTGGAATTAACCTAACCTCAAATAGATAAAGTTTAGGATTGAAAAATCAATTTACGCATAGACAACGAATCATGTGGAAGTAATCTCGAAATTATATTCTAGAGTTAACCAAATTGACATAAACTTAAAACACCTAAGCTGCGAAATACTCATTGGGAATGAGTTAAATTCCAAGAAACGCCTATACCTTAAATAATTGCCCACATTCACTAAATGTAGGGATAGTGAATTGTAATCATAAAAGGAACTAGGGTTTGTCCCTGAGAATCTTACAAAGATGAAGATTGGAAACCCTAGGTCTAACGATGTCAGCTTAAAGAACCTGAAACAGATTGTTTCGTGATAGTCTCATAGCTCAATGCAGCACTTGCGCAACAAGTGCGGAGTCATTTGATCTTCTGATTGGATCACAAGGGAATGGCCAAGTTCTCGCAATGAAGTTGGCATGTCCTTATGCAAGTTATCTTGCGAGAGGATGAATAATCATCCTAATTTAGTATCCTTCTTGAGTAAGGAAGATTGTTTGGAAACTAATGACCAACCGATAAACTTAAGGTTTGAACAAGTCGGGTTAATAGGGTATGCCCTAACCCAGGATATAGGGGATTTTGCCAAGTTGCAAGTTATCCCGGATCAAGTGTTGGATGCATTGGAAAGGAAGGATTCATACCTTAGCGGTTTTCCAACAAAAACGATCAATGGAAATGTTTGTGCTTGCTACAGATTCTAGAGCACTGTTTGGCTTTGTTTGATCAATGAATTAAAAGATAAATTGAGATCTATACTTCAGGTTGAAGTCCTGAAGGGAGAGGCAGCTTCAATTACCCCCGACTGCCTGCCTGACCCTAATCAAGGGGGTTGTTGACCGCACCGGGATAGTGGAACAAACTCGCCGCGAGAGGTCTCTCCGTTGAGCGCTACTTGGAGCAGGAGGACACTTGGGTTCCAGGGGGGGCTCTGGCCGTAAATCTCTCGCCTTTTGGGTCCTACACAAGAGGCTAACGTGACTTAGGATTGGATCTCGAGGCCCGCATACTAGTCTACGGGCGGAAACTTGGATTAGTGATCCTTGTGGATTGCTAGATAGACTTCGGGCAGATTGTGGATAAGCCTACAAGCTAGACTCTTTATTTCAAAGATAAATATGATAACCTATTAATAAGGAACTTGTCTGACATTGTTATTCTATGTCAAGTGATAAGATTTTGTGAAGGAACCAGTGCCTAACGGGTTAATTAAAGAAGCTGGTTGATACCTATCCAACTAATGTGTTAGGTAATTAAATAACTAAAACAACCTGAGGAAAGTGCGGAGGATGGGCCATAGGTCCGTCCTACAGATGGGTGATCCCGGTTGGCCGGGAACTTTTCTCAAATCGTGATGGATAGCAGGAGGATCGTCAAAGAGCACGAACAACTAAAGCATTGACCTAGAGTACGGAGTGAACCCGATTTACGCTGTTTTAGGGGAACGGAATGGGACTATGCCCTATGGCAGAGAGGTTGAGCTTTGTATCCCTCTCGTTTCCCATTCTCCTTGAACCAAGTGCAGCGTGAATCTGCTTCGGACCTGGCATTTCTGCCTAAAGTAGTTCGCTTGGGTCCAACGCTAGTTGCTATTAGGAAATGACCAGTCAGGAAAACCCTAATTCAGGTCGATCCTAAGTGGGAACGGCCGGAATACTTCCGCTACATGGCAGACGTGGACAGCCCTAGATTGCAAACCCCGTAACATTCCATGGGAGTGCCGGGCAGAGCTTTCTAGACATCCTTTCCGATGGACTGCTAAGACGTGTCCTGGAAGATACAAACGGACACGTTACAGTTGGTATCAAAGCCGACCAACAACGGAATTGTTTTTTATGAAATCTTAATAAGTTGAAGTAAAGCAAATGTTGCTGTCCAAACATTTCCTTACCTTCAATGCTGTCTTGCAGAATTACGAAGCGTGGAACAAGTTCTTAGTATTTCGAATCATGTTTATGACTGCAATGCATTCTCCACATTATCGACAAAGGGTTGAGATGATGAACATCCTAGAGAAGATCTATAATCTATCACCTTTGTACATGGAATGAAGATGGACGGGTGCTTCAGGAATCTACTATATAGCCGCCCACCGGTTTGCTTATCTACAAACCAACCTAAAGAGGATCAAGTGGTTGGAAGACTTGAAAGTCGTGAAGCTATTTATTTTTGTGGAAGCTCACGTAAACTTAACTTTACATATTCGAGGTTAGAGGGTTGAGATGAACTCATATGTATATGAGAAAGTAACCCGTGTAATCCCTGCCGACAGGATTAAAGTGTTGGGCCGCCATGAGAACTATGGATTCCAACGGAAAGGATATCCTGAACTTCCAATGACTTACCGATTCCTGAAGATCCATGACCCGAAACCATACTATTATACAGTTCCTGTAGATAAATGTAATACAACGTTGTTCTCCCCAAACTAAATGTAACAGTTGGCTTATCATTGCAAGAAAATGTTGTATTCCGAAAGGGCTATGCCCATATAAATACAAATAAGACTTATTTTTATCAATGTCTGATTGTACATGAGAATTGATAAAAAGTTAAGTAGTTACATTGCTTACGTGATAGCAGAATTGAAGATTTAATATAAATCAATAATGATTATCGTATAATAATGTTAAGAAACCTTTATCCAGGCACAACCCTAGGTACAGGTTCCTAATTCGCCTCCTACATCAAGTACTGTTGTAATCTAGGAGAAGAAGCTCCTTCTCAAGCAGATTAAGCCACCCGAGTTTGACGAGAGAGGTAGATTTGTCCAAGCCGATGCTGAAATTTGGATTGAATCCATGGAGGATTACTTCGAAGCAGCCGGTACTACACCTGCCAATTAGGCTATGCTCGCCAAGCTAAAGCTCACCGGCGAAGCCAGGCTTTGGTGGAAGCAATGGTGCAGGGATCAAGAGATCGCGGAGGGATTCGTTACCTGGGAGAAGCTTGACTGGCTCTCACCCAGCACACAAACAAGCACAAAACCAGGGTACCAAGCAGCAAAGTATATGCTTGGAGCTTTGCTCCTCACCATGAAACCTGCAAACAAGCCTCTCTTGCCATGAATACACACAAACAAAAGACTCAACACACACCCTCACCAATCAAGAAACAAGATCAGGAGGCTCCTCCTCTTCCTCTACACACTCAAGATCCATAGTTGCAGCACAAAGGAAGAGCAAGAAGAAGGATGGACAAAGAGAGTTTGGAAAAGAGGGAAGAGAGAAGTTAAAGAGGCACCACAATCTGCCGTGCTCCAACCTCCTCAACCACTTTTCCCCAAGAACCCCAATTGCACCCTTTTGAACCTTTATTAAATCAAATATTTTTGACCATACAAAAAGACTAAGGTTGGAGCCCTTATGTGTTGCATGTATTCTAGGCAAGATTCCTAAGGTTTTTAAAATAAAAGAACATATGCAATGGCTTTTATAGCTCCAAGCCAAGCATTTACAATGGTAAAAATATATATCAATGAAGTACAACTTAGATACAATATCACAAACATTTTTGATAAAGTGAATAATTTGTCAATGTAGATCCCAAATCTTTTAGCCTTTTTGATGACAAAATTGGAGGCTATCATTCCTCCCACACTTAAATTGGTGAGCTCCCGCGAACCAAAGAACCATAATAAACTTCCATTGTAAGCTTCAAGAAAAACATCATATCCTTCTTCTCATTTCTTCACACTTCCATGGATCATTTGTCCACTTCTTCAACAACCATTATCTCTTCACATCAATATTTTGTCTTAATTCCAAACACCCATCACTAACTAATATACTGATAAGGATGAATACCACAATGCTTTGATTTTGGGAGACACACTATCTCCATGAAGAAGAAACATTGAAAATCCACCAATTTGGCACCAAAAAGGTGAAAAACCCACAAAACAAAAGATCTTCAAAGTAGCACTCCCACTTCATCAGATTTAACTTTAATGTTCTCCCACCCGGAAGATTCTAATGCTTTGGCGTTCTTTTCAAAAGAAAAGATTGATATGAAGGCTTCATTGTAACGTTGCATAGTTTTGGGAATAAAACTGAACCTTAGGGTTTTAAGGTTTTCATAAAAATAAAAGATTATATTATCCTTATTTTTGGTTGCCATCTTTTGCAGATTCCGTGCAGATAAGGGCGTGAGAAGACGAACGGTCTACCTTGAATCTGCGAGAGGTGAAAGTAGAACAAATCATCATGGATCTATGACGAAGCAAGAGAGGAACATGTCGCCAAGATTTGCGAGAGGAGACGAAAGCAAAGCAGATCACCATAGCCACACAGATGAAAGGGGAGAGGGATAGAAATGGAGCACCCCTGGTCCTAGATGGATGATTATGTTGGTCCCATCATGTGGAAGTAGCAAGTTGGGGACATTGTGAGGAGGCCGTGACAACAGAGGTCACTATAGATCTAAATTGCGATTGCATCTTGTGGCAGGATAGCAACTATCGTTGCTTCTTCTTTGTCTTCATTCACTTCTTCTTTTTCTTCTTCTTCATCATAAAGCCTTCAGGTTGACTGTCGCTTTTGCAGAGTTTAATTATGTTTTTCCTCTCCTCAACAAACCCTTCTTCTGATGTGTGGCTATCGACCAGTATGGAATGTGGGTTTGAAGAGGGTGCGAGGAGGGGGAAAATGATCAATTGGGCGGTTCTCACACAGGCTGGTAAGATAAATGAAGATGGAGGCATGTTGGTGGCATAGTGATAAAGAAAGAATAGGTCGTTGAGATTTGTCGCCATGGATGAAGGTCGATGACATTTGGCACCATGGGAGGCAGGATGTTGGAGCCATCTGTTGAAATTTACTTCCTTTCTTCACATAACTTGTATGATTTCCCTTCTTCCTCTTCGTCACTGCTCTTCTTTGCAGACTCCAAAGGTGAGCCCCGTCCCGGCAACGGAACCAAAAATGACTGGCTCTCACCCAGCACACAAACAAGCACAAAACCAGGGTACCAAGCAGCAAAGTATATGCTTGGAGCTTTGCTCCTCACCATGAAACCTGCAAACAAGCCTCTCTTGCCATGAATACACACAAACAAAAGACTCAACACACACCCTCACCAATCAAGAAACAAGATCAGGAGGCTCCTCCTCTTCCTCTACACACTCAAGATCCATAGTTGCAGCACAAAGGAAGAGCAAGAAGAAGGATGGACAAAGAGAGTTTGGAAAAGAGGGAAGAGAGAAGTTAAAGAGGCACCACAATCTGCCGTGCTCCAACCTCCTCAACCACTTTTCCCCAAGAACCCCAATTGCACCCTTTTGAACCTTTATTAAATCAAATATTTTTGACCATACAAAAAGACTAAGGTTGGAGCCCTTATGTGTTGCATGTATTCTAGGCAAGATTCCTAAGGTTTTTAAAATAAAAGAACATATGCAATGGCTTTTATAGCTCCAAGCCAAGCATTTACAATGGTAAAAATATATATCAATGAAGTACAACTTAGATACAATATCACAAATATTTTTGATAAAGTGAATAATTTGTCAATGTAGATCCCAAATCTTTTAGCCTTTTTGATGACAAAATTGGAGGCTATCAAAGCTGAAGAAAGCCGTGCAGGGAAGATACTTGCCACCTGCATATCGCACGTAGAAAATGAATGAGTTCTACGAGCTAAAACAGCTGGGGCTCATGCTTGATGCATACTATTCTAAATATGTCTCACTTCTTAAGTATGCACCACAGATGGACATGACACAACAGGTGTCCAAATTTTGTGTGGGTTTAAATCCCCCAATCAATACCCATCTCAAATCTATGCGTCCATCAGATCTTTAGGATGCACTCATTCGAGCGGCGCCTATAATTCAGGAGGTCCAGGCTAGACCAGGGGTAACAAAACTTGGTCTTATAATGACTTGAACAGAGGAGCATTGAGACCTCAAATGAAGAGAGTTCAAGGTTATAATCATGGGCAAAGAAATAAAGCAAGGACTAACAATGTCAACAACTTTGTTCCTACTCAAAGCAATGGCCAAAACCTCTGTTGTTTCCACTACAACGAACCCGGTCACTTCAAGAGGCAATGTCCCAAGCTTGGTGGAGGACATCGCCAAGCGCCTTTCCAAGGAGCCGCTACCCGAGGAAGAGGAAGAACCGCCTGCATTGCCAATAGGAAAATGTGCGAAGAAGAAGAAGAAGAAGAAGATCCGACCATGGAAGCAGAATTTGAAAGGGCGACAGGTCATGCCGCTCTACACAAGAAAGGACCGAATCGTCAGTTCTCGATGATTCAGACATTGTCGGACTATCAAGGTAAAAGTTTCAAGACCTTGATTGATTGTAGCAGTACACATTCCTTTATCTCACCAGCATGTGCAAAAATATTAGGAATAGCCACAATAGAAGCACCTACCCTGCTTGTCGAATTGGCAAATGGTCGTGAGGTTACTTGTACCAGGCAAACTGCTAAGGTGGAATTCCTTCTGGGAGGAAAGAAGACTTCGGTCAAGCTTAAAGTCATGAATTTAGGTATACATGAGTGTCTACTCGGAATGGATTGGCTTAAGCCTAACGATGCCCACATTCATTGTGGGAAGGGTCAAGTTTCCTTTCGAAACTCTAAAAGGGAATTAGTCACAACCCAAGGTGAGGCTGGAGTACTAAGAATCCAATTGGCCAAAGTATCTTAGATCATAAAAGGAGTCAGGAAAGGATTACCTGTCTACTTGATCAAACTCAACAAGTTAGATTAGAAACAAGAGTATAATGAAGGACCTTCTTGGTTAAAGGAATACGTGGACGTATTTCCTGAAGAGTTGATGGAACTCCCGCCTCAAAGAGAAGTGGATCATGAGATTAAGTTAGTACCAGGAGCTGCGCCAATTGCAAAGAGACCTTATAGAATGTCCATACCAGAAGCAATTGAGCTAAAAGAACAACTCAAGCAACTACTAGATCAGGGCTACATCCATACTAGCAGTTCACCGTGGGGAGCTCGAGTACTATTCCAGAAAAAGAAAGATGGGACACTTCGACTATGTATTGATTACTGAGGGTTGAATCAATCAACGGTCAAGAACAAGTACCCTATTCTTAGAATAGATGAGCTTCTTGATCATCTTCAAGGTGCAAAGATCTTCTCCAAGATTGATCTCAAGTCAGGTTACTATCAGATAAGGTTCGAGGAAGAAGATATTCCCAAGACGGCCTTCAATACAAGATATGGGCACTTTGAATTCCTAGTTATGTCATTCGGGCTTACAAATGCACCTGCCACCTTCAACAGGTTAATGCACGATATCTTTACGCCATATCTTGATGATTTCGTGCTTGTCTTCTTTGATGAAACTTTAGTCTATTCTAAACAAGAAGAAGATCATGAACCCCAACTTCGGGTTGTCCTTCAGACAATGAGGTCACATAAGCTGTATGCTAAGATGAAGAAGTGTGCATTCTTCAAATGACAGATTGAATATCTGGGATTCATAGTATCAGCAGAGGGAATCTCAGTGGACCCAGCCAAGGTCAGAGATGTGCTTCGATGGCCAATACCAACATCTATCAAAGAGATATGCAGCTTTCTTGGATTGACAGGATGGTATAGGGTCTTCATCAAAAACTATGCTTTGATTGCAGCACCTTTGACGGACTTACTAAAAAAGCAAGTAGCCATTGCATGGTCAACTCCCGAACAAAATAGCTTCAACAGATTGAAGCAAAGTTTGGTATCAACACCTATTTTAAAACTTCCAGACATCAATAAAGAGTTTGAGGTAACAACTGATGCTAGCATACTGGCCTTGGGATGTGTGCTCATGCAGGAAGGTAATCCTTTAGCATACTCTTCAAGGAAATTGAAGAGTCATGAAAAGAATTATGCTACGCATGATCTGGAATTGTTAGCTGTCATCCAAGCTCTAAAGCTTTGGAGACACTACCTGTTGGGTGATAATTTTACTCTAGTAACTGACCATAAGAGTCTCAAATGGATCTTTACCCAGAACGAGCTCAACATGAGGCAACGTCGGTGCATTTACACTCAGTCGCAAGGCATTCCTTAATTCTCTAATCCTGCAGAATCCATCAACAGCTAGATCTCTAGCTACAAAAGTATCTATGCCAAAAAATCCAATACTTGAGTTAGCTAGAGAGGATGCATGCCATGATCCGGCCTACCAAACAATGCTAAGGGAGATCTCTATCAAGGATCAGAACCAAAAGTTGCAGGCTAAGTATCATGAATTTTCTATCAATAATGGACTTGTCTACTACAAAACGAGGTTGTGTATACCAGCAAGCCAGCCACTTAAGCAGAAGATATTATGGGAAGCCCATGATTCCCCTTTCTCAGGACATCCTGGCTATGCCAAAACTCTCAATACAATAAGGAAGAGCTACCATTGGGAGAGGCTCAAAGGTGACGTTCTCAAATATGTCACCGAGTGTTTGTCTTGCCAACATATTAAAGCCGAACATGTCATGATGCCAAGGAAACTACAACCACTTGACATTCCCCAAATGAAATGGGAATTCATCAGTATGGATTTTGTTGTAGGCCTACCCCAAATCCAGGAAGGATACAACTCCATCATGGTTGTGGTTGACATGCTTACTAAGGTTGCACACCTTATTCCAGTAAAGACAAACTATAAGGCCTCAGACATTGCAATATTGTTTATCAAGGAGATATTCAAGCTACATGGGTTACCCAGAAGGATCATTAGTGATCGTGATTCTCTCTTCACATCACACTTCTGGAGAGCTATCTTTGAAGCTATTAGGACTCAACTCTGCTTTAGCACTGCTTACCATCCCCAAACAGACTGCCAAACAGAGCGAGTAAATCAAGTCATGGAGGATATGCTAAGGGCATACTGCTGTCGTGAGCCGAAGAGGTCGATTCAATACTTGCCTTTGGTTTTGCCTACATTGCTTCTTACCAACAAAGCATTCAGATGACCCCTTTCCAAGCATTGTATGGTCATGACTGTCGAAGTCCCCTAAACTTTTCAGATCCAACCTTAAGGGTTGAAGCTTCAAGGTAGATGTTGGAAGAGATGGATGACCAAATAAAGTCAATAAGACAGGACATCCAAGCGGCCAAGGATAGACAGAAGGCATATGCGGATTTGAAGCGTCAAGATAGAGTATTCGAAGAAGGAGACATGATCTTCATTCGCGTATGCCCTAAAAAGAGTTCCCTATCCTTATGAGATTTCAAGAAGCTAAGTCCAAGGTATTGTGGACCGTACAAGATCCTCAAATGCCTAGGACCTAATGCCTATAAACTGCAACTCCCTGAGAACCTAAAGGTTCATAATGTATTCCACATCAGCCTATTGAAGAAATATGTACCTAATCCTAACCATGTACTTGATGACCAACAAGTTGTAATGCCTAGTCAAGGAGTCCTTGAACTAAGGCCTGATAGGATCTTCGATGTTAGGGAGAGAAAATTAAGATTCAGAACCCTGAGAGAATGCCTCGTCCAGTGGGAGGATTATCCCGAAGAGGATGCCACTTGGATAGATAAAGACACACTCAACCATCAATATCCCCAGTTTATCTTGAGATGAGGACATCTCGATTCCTCTAAGGGGGAGAGAATGTAATATATCAAATATTGAAAATTCATGGGAAATTTTTTTAAAATTCTCCTCATTGTTGGCGACGGTCGTGCTGGAAGGGGAGAGGGAAACAGAAGGCCAGCAAGCTCCTCACTGGAGCTTGCTCAGCCTCATGGCCATGCCAATGGACACGCAAGGGTGAGGAGGACCTTATCCCCTCCCCTATATAATTGGGGGGGGGCATAGGCTGAGGGACAGGAGGGATGATATACGTGAGGGGAGGCTGCCACCATGAGTAAGAGAAATTTTGCCTATGCCGTTTGAAGGATGGAGAGGGGGACGGACTCGCTACGCTGGCTGCCTGGGCAAAGGGACGCAACGCCGCCGAAGGAGGGAGGAGCCGCTGCCGTTTATTTGCCATTGATGACTGATGGTCCTGTCACCCCCCCCCCGGTAACCTTCTCCAAGCTTCCAAAAGGGGGGCCCATCTTAACCCCCCTTCCTATACCTTATTTTTATTAGCACCCCCCCTCCTGCCGGGTTTTAATCCCCTTAAGGGCCTTTCACCCCTTCTTGTGCCGTATGAAGCCCCTTTTTATTAACCCCCCCCCCCCCCCCCCCCCGGTGTTTTAAACCCCCTCTCCCATGGGTGTTGGAACCCCATGATTTAAACCCCTTTTTCATCGTATTTAACCCTTAAGCCCCTTTCTTTTGGGCTTGTTACCCCCCCCCCCCCCCCCCCCCCCGGTGATTTAACCTTTAAGCCCTTTCTTATGGCCTTCAAAAACATTTTCACCCTCCCATGTCTTATCACCCCTCTTATCCCTTGAGCCTAAACACCCCGTCTTTATCCCTTAAACCTTTAGGCTTTAAAGGTCTTATCCCCTCCCCCCCCCCCCCCCCCCCCCCCCCCGTGTTTAAAGCATTATATGCCCTTCCCATAGTTGGAACCCAACCCCCGTGTTTTTAATTTTCCTTTAGCCCCTTCCTCATTGTCCTCGGAATCACTTTTCCCCTCCGTGGGTAAACCCTCATAAGCCCCTTTTCTCCTAAATTGCCTAGAAGTATAAACTGCATCTCACACTATTAATCCATATCGCAATGAATCATCATGGAAAGTGCAAAGCATGAAACGACTCTTACGATGCATAACTTTATGAAATTATCATTGTCAACTGCATAAATTAGCAAGAAAAAGGTTGCTTATTTAGCATGAATTTTGTTTGCAAAGTGTAGGAAGATTATTTGGAATTAACCTAACCTTAAATAGATAAAGTTTAGGATTGAAAAATCAATTTACGCATAGACAACGAATCATGTGGAAGTAATCTCGAAATTATATTCTAGAGTTAACCAAATTGACATAAACTTAAAACACCTAAGCTGCGAAATACTCATTGGGAATGAGTTAAATTCCAAGAAACACCTAAACCTTAAATAATTGCCCACATTCACTAAATGTAGGGACAGTGAATTGTAATCGTAAAAGGAACTAGGGTTTGTCCCTGAGAATCTTACAAAGATGAAGCTTGGAAACCCTAGGTCTAACAACGTCAGCTTAAAGAACCTGAAACAGATTGTTTCATGATAGTCTCATAGCTCGATGCAGCACTTGCGCAACAAGTGCGGAGTCATTTGATCTTCTAATTGGATCACAAGGGAATGGCCAAGTTCTCGAAATGAAGCTGGCATGTCCTACGCAAGTTATCTTGTGAGAGGATGAATAATCATCCTAATTTAGTATCCTTCTTGAGTAAGGAAGATTGTTTGGAAACTAATGACCAACCGATAAACTTAAGGTTTGACCAGGTTGGGTTAATAGGGTACACCCTAACCCAGGATATAGGGAATTTTTTCAAGTTGCAAGTTATCCCGGATCGAATGCTAGACACATTCGAAAGGAATGATTTATTCCTTAGCGGTTTGCCAACAAAAACGATCAATGGAAATGTTTGTGCTTACTACAGATTCTAGAGCACTGTTTGGCTTTGTTTGATCAATGAATTAAAAGATAAATGGATATCTATACTTCAGGTTGAAGTCCTGAAGGGAGAGGCAGCTTGAGTTACCCCGGACCGCCTGCCTGACCCTAACCAAGGGGGTTGTTGACCGTGCTGGGATAGTGGACCGAACCCGCCGCGAGAGGTCTCTCCGTTGAGCACTACTTGGAGCAGGAGGATGCTTGGGTGCCAGGGGTGGCGCTAGCCATAAATCCCTTGCCTTTCGGGTCCTACACAAGAGGTTAACGTGAGTCGGGATTGGATCTCGAGGCCCGTATACTAGTTTATAGGCGGAAACTTGGATTAGTGATCCCTGTGGATTGCTAGATAGCCTTCGAGTAGATTGTGGATAAGCCTATGGGCTAGACTCTTTATTTCAAAGATAAATATGATAACCTATTAATAAGAAACTTATCTGACATTTTTTTTCTATGTCAAGTGATAAGATTACGTGAAGGAGCCAGTGCCTAATGGGTTAATTAAAGAAGCTGGTTGATACTTGTCCAACTAATGTGTTAGGTAATTAAATAACTAAAACAACCCGAGGAAAGTGTGGAGGATGGGCCATAGGTCCATCCTACGGATAGGTGGTCCCGATTGGCCGAGAACTTTTCTCAAATCGCGATGGACAGCAGGAGGATCGTCAAAGAACAGGAACAACTAAAGCGTTGACCTAGAGTTAAGAGAGAACCCAATTTACACTGTTTTAGGGGAACGGAATGGGACAATGCCTTATGGTAGAGAGATTGAGCTTTGTATCCCTCTCGTTTCCCATTCTCCTTGAACCAAGTGCAGCGTGAATTCGGACCTAGCGTTTCTACGTAAAGTAGTTCGCTTGGGTCCGATGCTAGTTGCTGTTAGGAAATGACTAGTTAGGAAAACCCTAATTCAGGTTGATCCTAAGTGGGAATGGCCGGAATACTTCCACTACGTGCTAGACGCGGAAAGCCCTAGATCGCAAACCCTGTAACATTCCATGGGAGTGCCAGGCGGAGCTTTCTAGACATCCTTTCCGATGGACTGCTAAGACGTGTCCTGGAAGATACAAGCGGACACGTTACATCGATGGTGGTTTTGCTTATGCAAGAGTCAGAAGCAAGGATGGGAGGAAAGTAGTCCAATTTCTTACTGTTTGTGCAAGGAAATTCAAAGACCTCGATTTTCATTAAGCACTGATGTAATGTGGGGCTACAGTAGTGATGTTCAGAGGATGTACTCACCTCTTGATGGAATGAGTATTTACTATTGGTTATTCAGAGTTTACAACAAATAGTTCATGTTGGTTTAAGCCTATGGAAGCTATGTGCAAGGTTGAATACATATATATGAAATGAGCTACTAAGGAACTGAGAGCATTGGGAATGCTAGCTAAAAATGAAGGCATTTCAAGCATCTTTTATGGGCTGAATACTAATGACACTATGGCTGAAATTTTAGCAACTATACATGCCAAAAATGAGGCTAAAAACAGAGTGTTGTGAGTATGTTCTTTGGACATGTATGATGTTATAGAATTGTTTACTCAACAAGAAGGATTACAATAGGGTGAAGCACTTGTGGAGACAAAGTATAAGATAGTTGACAAAAAGGTAAAACCAATTGGTTTGCCACTTCCACTAGAAAGTGCGGGTTTGTATGAAAAAGTGTCAAGGCAGCCAAGCTTATGGGATCCTAAGGATTTAGGTCATCAGTTTACATCTGAACCATTACACGAATTGAAAGTTGGTGCAGAAGGGTTTCTTTTGCCTGCTGAAAGAGACTGCTTTATGCGAATGTTGGCTAGGCATGGAAAGGTATTTGCATTTCAGCCAACTGAAATAGGTTGTGTAGATCCAAATGTTGTCTCTCCTATGGTAATATTTACTGTGCCACATGTACCATGGAACTTGAGGCCTATTCCAGTGCCTAAAGCTTACTTGCCAAAGTTGATGGATTTGCTAAATGAAAAGATTCGCATGAATATCTTGGAGCCCTCTTTAGCTCCATACTCAAATCGTTCATTAACTGTGCCAAAAAAGAATGGATCTTTGAGATTTATTCAAGACATGCAACCAATCAATAAAGTGACTGTTAACCCTCAAACAAAACAAAGGTGGAAAATATGGAAAAGCTAAAGCAGAAGACAAAGACAAAGGCCAAGGAAAAGAGAAACGGAAGACAAAGACGCACAAGGAGAAGAGTCTTAAATAAGGGAGAAAGGCGCACAAGGAAAAGCGCAAGTCAAAACTTTTGTAAAAGAGCGCAAGTGCATCATGGTTTAATTCAAGAAGCGTCGGGCTCTCACCCGTGCAATTTGTAAATGTAGACAGGTGGTGAAAAGGAAGCTAGGAAGATAGAAGGACAATGGGAAAAAGGGCCTAGGCTACGGCCGGCCATGTCAAAAAGGGAAAAAGGGGATGACCGCCCAAAAGGGATTTAGGGTTTTGTATATAAAGTTGAAAAGTGAATGAGAAGCTCATTCTTGTGTGTGGCCAAAAGTAGCTCTCCTCTTCTTCTTCTTCTTCTTCTTCTTCTTGCTTGCTTAAGCTTGTGCTTGAGAGAGGGAGTGTGAGAGTGTGAGGGAGTGAGTGTGTGAGGGTGAGGGACCGAGGAGGAGAAGCTCTCCATCTTCTCCTCTCTTCTTCTCTTCTCTTCTCTTGCTCGCGGCAATGGAGCTTGGAGTGTGGAGCTTGAGGATGGAGCTTGCTTGAAGCTTGCACTTGGATCGTGGAGCTACCAGAGTGCGCGGGAGAGGAGGTAACTCGAACGGCACAGAGGTAAGCTCACTACACCCTTAGATATGGATGGCGCGTCGGTTATGTGAGAGGTAGCCATTAGTGCTCGGCTTGGAATGCTTGAAACAATAAGCGGTCCATGGGTCTTGGCGGTTGAGTGAAAGCTCCCACATTTTGGTTCCGTTGCCAGGACCAACGGATTCAAGCCTTGAGCACTTGCGCGTTTCGAATGAGCATCAAAGTAAGGGGTTTCCCCCAAACCGGTGCTTGAGATAGGTAGGAAGTGAGGGGGTTGAAGATGGTATTCGATCTCCTTGGCAAGTACATTTTTTTTTATTTTTTGAGATTTATGTTATGAGATGGAGTAGTGTAGGTATTTACTTTGTGATTTGGATGCATTTAGGATAGGAAAAAACAAAGAAAAAGAAACAAACAGTGGGGTTCTCTGTTGTTGTATAACAGGCTAAAATAGGAAAATAGGGGCACAGATCCTTGGAGTGCCGTTCGATTCGAGCACCACAGTGTTTCCAGGCATGTCTGGCATTCCCATGTAGTGTCTTGCACCTATCTGGAAGGCGCTCGACGATTCGGTGTAGTAGACGTCAGTCTAGAGGCATCGCGTGCAACTCGTGGGCCATCGGCCGCATAGTCGGACCAAGCCATCCAAGTCCCAGAATCGGACTAGTCCATACTCGGACACTCGGACTCGGACCACTCGGACCTGTCCATAATCAGACGCTAGGACAACCGTCCGATCGGACCATCCTATCCGATTGGACCACTCGGACCAACCCGTCCGATTTTGGAAATGGACCACTCGGACCACTTAGACTCGGACCAACCTGTCCGATCGGACACCTCGTCCGATCGAGGAAATCGGACCCACCCCTGTCAGAATCGGACCAGTCAGAATCGGACCAATCAGAATCGGACCAGTCTAGAATCGGACTACTAGAATCGGACCCCTTTGTTTGATCCGATTCCCAAAATCGGACCACTTTGAAAATCGGACCACTAGGCCGATTGGACCACCCCAAAATCGAACGTCCGATTCTGATAATCGGACTCTTGAAAATCGGACATCTGAAAATCGGACAAAAAATTGTCAAAATCGGATAGGTATCTAGAACACAAATTTTGACACATCTAAACCCTGAGATTGACCCCAAAGGCTACGTAGAGCTAAAGGCACATCACAGGTCGATCACTAGGCTGAAATTTAGAGCAAGTAGTTCAAAATTTGGCTATAAACGATCCTCAAAATTGTGCATGGCTTTTACCGTAACGGCCCTGCGAGCCAGGGGGGACTGCCTCCCCCGGACCCCCGCAGAGGGGGCTCTGCCCCCTCCACACCTCCCCCAAGTAGGTTGGAGAGAAAACGCGGCCTATGACAGGTCCTCCAAATTGGACCCTAGTGTAGTAATGGCTCTACACAAGCATGGATTCTCACTTGCAAAAGAGCAACTAAAAGCCCATACCCGAATAGAGAGAAACAGAGACCCTAGAACGTCAATGGGCCAATCTAGCCATCAAGGGTAAAAAGGCCACACCACGAGAACACAAAGACATTGTGTTCATACCATGTCTAGTCAGAGTGAAATGCAACATCAGCAAGCTACAAATGCCAAGATGACTAGACATGACACTCTTTACGAGAGATGTACCTTGAATAGCACTGCACTGACAATCCAAGACATCAGTGGAGAATCCACATCTGGTCGTGCAGTTGAGAACTCAAGGGCATCTGTCAAAAGGCTTAAGTTTACAAGCCAGGACCCGGAAGATGAAGACATAGTACCACCTGCTTATCTTAGGGTCAAACTCGCCGCAAAAAGAGAGCATACTATTGATGCTCTAATTTATGAAGGAGTAGATTTTAACATCTTGACCTATGAATCATGGACCCTACTAGGCCAACCAGAGCTGAAATCGACTAATGCAACTCTTAGCCCTTAGGGGGGACCTCCACAAGCACTCATAGGGAAGTGCAATATTCTTGCAACAATTGAAACTGAATTGCCTATCCTATTTCATGTTCCTCCAAATAATGTTAGCTGCGGAAAAGAAACCCTCCTAGGAAGACCCTTCAAAAGGGTGACCAAGTGTGAGGCTGACTATGTAGCACAAAGGATACACCTGGCACTACCGGGTGTGAGGATAGTCACAACCTTTAGCAAGGGTGACCTCATCAAACCTCGAGAGAAAGGCAAGCAAAGTGCTAACGAGAGCAAGGACTTGTTGGAAGAGTTAATACAGGCACATGTCAAACAACGAGAGCCATCTCCATCGAGGCTTCCAAATATCCAAGAGGGGGGACATGACACTAGCCACAACCCTCGGCCCAAGGATATCCCTGTGCAACCCAATGTGACCAGATCAACTCATGCTTGATCTACACAGATGAGTGCTCAAAGGGCAACAAAAAACACGGCCACTTCCAATCGACCTAGGGACTTGGCACCGCAATCCACCAAGGCTAGCCAGCCCACTAAACTAGCTGCTACTACTTCTAATCAGGGACCACAGCAGCACAGCCCTTAGCTATGACAATGCCCCTTGTGGAACGTGTCCTTAGTAGTTTACCTGTGGGGGAGATGTCGCAACCAAATCCCTCGACAACTCTAGCACTTTCAAAGTGCCTAAAGCCTAGGCTCGAGGAGTTAAACACAAGGGAGTTGGCTGAAGAGCTAGACTCTCCGAAAAGGGAGGTAGTTGTGCTCTCACAACCTAGCGAGGCTATTCAGCAGGCCACGGCCATGTCCCATAAGGACACACCAGAGAAGGGGAAAGTTGAGGCCCAACCAAGCATATCAACTATTGACCTAGTCCAGGGTCCTGAATCATTGAGAGATGCGCCTTCACTGACCAGGAAAAAGAGGAGAAAACAACGAAGACAATAGCAATCACAGATGGTTGTGGACCCCAAGAGCATTGAGACCAAGAGTGATGGAGAGATGGGGAAAAAAGCGTCAGGTCCATCCATCAATGAACCCATTGATGTCTCTCCTAATAGCGGTGAAACCTCAGTCACATCCGTGTGCTCTGAAAAATCAAAGCAGCCGTTGCCATCAACAGTTGCTTTCAACACTCAATCCACTGACAATAGAACTCGCATCGACCAATCAAGAGTGGATACAATGTCGTCACAATAGGGTGAAAAATCTATACCAGTCACATCCGAGAAGAACCATGATAAAATAGCAGCAAAACCTCAGGAGAAACGTGAGAACCCCAAGAGCATAAGAAATCCTAGTGTTGACCAATCTTGCTTATCTAGGCCTAAGCCCCCAGCTATGCTAAAGCCTAAGGAAACTCTTAGAACTTTGCATGAGATAGCAACCGAGCAAGCCCTCGTTGAACATAGAAGTGTCACGAAATGCTTAACTGAGTTGGATGCTAAGCTCAAAGTGTTCGCATGTGTCTACGTCCTTGCGAACGTGGGCACAATCCCCAAGGAGCAGCTTGGAGATTACTTGCCATTCCCCTTATCTTGGGAAGAGCAAGAGCATCTTGACAAGCACTATAACAAGCTCTTATGTGAACGCATGCGACTCATCTCTAACGAGGAGGCTGACGAAGTGCGCTTAACCGTCACGTTCAATGAAGTGCTCTGCCGATCGAATCTCGTAGACATAGAGCAACTAAAGCAACTGTCAGCAGGCCATAGTCAATTTGAGCAGCATTGGTGCGAAAGCCGCGTTGTAATGGCCAAACTAGGGGCTCAGATCATGACAGTCTCTGAGGAGAGCGATTGGCCAAATGGTGATCCCAAAGGGACCCAACCTATGTGGCACCAACTTCCCTTCGAGTCCTAACTGCCATTTGGGGTACGGACTTGGCTGGACCTAGCCAAGAAAACTCTCTGTTTGATAAGGTTCTCACTGAAGAGGAGTTACATGTTGCCAATAGACTCAGACAAGGGTCCATGCTGCTCGATGTGGCAAAATATCTATCGATACTAAGTAAGCTGCCACATGAGTGCTGGATGCGTGTGCCACTCTCCAGTACAACCCCGAGTTCTACAATTGGTTCTTATCCTCATGAAGTGACATGGATTCATAAATATGTATATAAATAAACACTGATTTTTGTGTCACCGTGTATAAACAATATCAACACACACAAGTAATGATAGTCAAGCGTAGGGAGAAGAGTTGGGTCTGACAAGCTAAGCTCCTCAAGTTCTCCTCTCATCACGTATTTAAAAGTCGTGTGACCATCCCCACCTCCAAGTGAAGGGCATGCAACCCACATGACCGCCATAGGAAGCCTTGTCCAACAACTCTGATGGTGTAGACAAGGTGTAGTCCCTTTCTATACACCTTCTTCCCTTTCTGGTCTATCCTTCCGAGGAGGTGCCCTGCCTAAATCCATGACCGCCAACCAATGTAACTCAGCGTGAACCAAGATCTGCTAATGGCAGAAGACTAAATATACATCACGGGGGCCATCTCTCTACAACAATACTGCATGCCCCACCCCTCCCCTTCTCGTCCTATACGCTTGATAACCTGCACTATAATTCCTTACATATGAATGGTCTTATCATGTGACAAATCTTAATCCTTGATTCGCATCTTACAGGC
This sequence comes from Lygodium microphyllum, assembly GCF_053477565.2. NCBI lineage: Eukaryota > Viridiplantae > Streptophyta > Polypodiopsida > Schizaeales > Lygodiaceae > Lygodium > Lygodium microphyllum. The sequence continues at coordinate 139,216,780 of NC_141146.1, forward strand.
CCCCCATGAGGAAAACATGGAGAACCAAGGACAGCTAGCTTGCAAGGATGCTCTCCGCACAGCCGACGAGAACATGTAGCACACACCCCTCCGCCGGTGCGCTACGTACCCACTCTTAAAAGGTACGCCAAGAAACGCGGCCCCAAGTGACACCACCCCGAATGAAGGCCGAAGAATCCGCAGGCCAGGGGAGCGGACGCTCAAAGAGGTGCACACAATGTGGCAACATCAATGGCACAAACCCCCAACGTACGCTCGGGCACCAGATGCTCAAGGGCAAAAAGGGTAGCTCGGGATAGGGCAGAATTTAATGAATTGTTTAAAGACATTCTGAAAATGGTAGCAGTCTGGGACTACACCATTCATGTCCCGGCCGACATGTTCCCTGCCCAGCTTCACAGGAGCCCTGCACTAGCACTGCCCTAGTCGCCTAGTCAACCGGACTCACCCCGCCTCGTACCTATTGACTAAATCCCTATGATGTGCAAGTAGCTCGACAAGTCAGCATGCCAGAACATTTTGTTTTTTGATGAGTAAAGGGGCAAGATCCCCACTTGTACACTTACAAAAATAATAAATAAATATCCAACTCCTTAATAATTAGGCGCGACAAAATATAGACGCCATGCCTAAGGTATGCACCCATCAAAATATAGGTGATAACTCGAATACATGTTATCCTCCAATGCTTTCCTCCGCCACTGTTGCTATCTCTACACATCAACTGAAGTATTCACAATTGTTAGTAAAATAATACAATTAAACCGACAAAAGTGAATACCTAGCAGTCTTCATCCACATAAATAAATCAATTGGTTAGAAATCAATCCTAACCTTAATTTATCACGAGTGCACACTCTAAACTCATAAATGTTTATTAATTTAATATGTATTTTGCAAAATCACCTGCTATGGAATCACCCATGTACACACTAAATTAACGAAACGGCCGAAAAGGATAGGCGTCCCCATTGACTTCTTGCATAAAGAATCCACTTTGTGTATGAGCCCCGGTAATCAAAGTTTACGGAATCCACCGTAAAACCTCACGGAATCCACCGTGGCACGAAATCCACCATGAAATATGCCTCCTGGCATCAAAACTAAATGCATCAAATTATGGCCCATACCTCCTGCATATATAGCAAGAGGCGTATGCATAACATGTCTTCGGATCAAGCTATGGGTCCAAGATAACAACGATAGATGGGTCTCGGCTACTCTTTGCATTACCCATATCAACCATCGCCTGCCATATAATGTGTGTTCTGATAACATCCCCCATAAGCGACCAGGTCCTGTCTCATTATCAATAACAACATTCGGACTAGGACCACAATTGAAAAAGAGGTCCTCTTCATAAGCAAAATTAGCTAAGGAATCCGCAAAAACTGATTCTAATAACGTGAAATATGTTGAAGAGAGATGCTCTCAAAGTAGTTCGATGATACATACGAAGGAGAGGATTCCGGACTGTATATGTCCCATTGAGTTGATTTAAGATCAGATGGGAATCCCCTTTTATTAACAACTGCCTAATGCCTCCTTTCTTGGCAATATTCAATCCCATAATCAGGGCTTTATACTCGGCCATGTTGTTAGTAAATCCTACCCCGAGATAAGCAGCTAATTTCATTGTAACTCTACATCAGGGATCACGGATAAGTACCCCAACACTTCCTTTTCTATTAGGGCCCTTGGATGCTCCATCAAAATATAATGCAAACGTCCATAATGGATTTACATAGCCAGCCATCAAGAACTTCCCTATTCGTAATTATGATAGTCAAAGTTCAACATATTTAGAGGATGAACTGACGGCTCCATCGCGCCTTCGTCATTAAACTCAATAGGGATGCTTGTCAAGATTTGTAAGTAGTGATGGCAGAAAACTTTAATTTCCCACACAAAGGTATCGTCTTCTTGCTCAATCAGTTTATATCCCTTGCTCCACTAGATAAGCCTCCCCTGATGATATCTTTGCTCGAGATATGGGTGCTCCAAATAAGGAATTAACTGCCCCATCAACCAATTTAAGCTCTCTTGCAGGTCTCCAATCAGCCCCATCATGGACCTGCAATGCATTTAGCACGTTAGCATATTTAGAAATTATAAGATTTAATCTTATTTAGATTAACCTTATTCTTAAATTCCACCCCTTGTAGATCAGCTAATAGAACTATGGACTTATTTTTACCTATCCGAACTATCTTGTAAGGGTCATCTCATCGAGGTTCCAGCTTTCCTAGAAATAGCTCCCTACGTGCATCGTAATATAGAACTAACTGCCCTTTCTTAAAGGTATATTTCTTTTCTTTCAGATCATGCACCCGTTTCATTTGACGTTAAGCTACCTCCTGGTGCAACAAACTCTGCAATTTGAGCTTGTCTAAGTGGGCTATAGTCGTAAACCGCTCAACTACGGCATCTTCATCACGCAAAGAATGATTGATTGCAAATCTAATGGTCGGCAACTCAATTTCTAAGGGTAAAACACACTCCTCTCCATAAACTAATTTGAATGGGGTGTGGCCAATGGCTCGTTTAAATGTCACATTATACGCCGGAACCACCACATATAATTTTGTATCCCATTCCTGCTTCTTTTCGGAGACTATCTTGGATAGTATACCCACAAGCTGCTTATTAGTACTTTCAACTTGTCCATTTGCTTGCGGATTATAGGGGGTCGTCTTGTTATGCTTGATTTTCCAAGATTCAGTCAGACTTTTAATCACTTTATTTAAAAAGTGAGTTCTACGGTCCAATACTATTTCCTTTGGCAGACCAAAACAGCAGATGATTTGCTCAAGTAGGAAACTCACAGTCTCTTTTACATTGTCCTACCTCATCGCCCGTGCTTCTGACCATTTTGTAAAATAATCAGTTGCTACTATAATGTACCTCTTCTGAGTAGTAGACAATGGGGTAATAGGACCCACAAAGTCAATGCCCCACTTCTCAAATGGAAGGATAGCCATGATCAGCGTAATGGGACGCTTCCTATTCTCTCGACTATCATGTCTTTGACATTTATCACATCTCTTGACATAGTCAAATGAATCGTGGAAGATGGACGGCCACCAATATCCAGCTCTTAAAGCTTTCTATGCCGTTAATCGCCTACCAAAGTGCCCTCCACAAGCAGAGTCATGGCACTCTTCTAAAATAAAGGGAACCTCGTCAGGCATCACACATCGGCAATAAATATCATCAACACCCTGCCAATATAATGTGCCTGCGATCAAGGAAAATTTTAATGTATGTTGTTTAATTTTTCAGTTCTCCGATTTTGATAAAGCAGCTCCAGTCTCTCCTGTAGAAAGATAGTGCATTATAGCAGCATACCAGGAGGGAATAGATGCCGTATCAATCTTGAACAAAGTCTCCATGTCACTTCCTTCAGCCAAGACCTCTTTTGGTTCTCCGAAATCCACAAGACACTCTACAATGCCCTGTAGCTAAGGCGACTTGCTCTTAATCTCATAATCAAATTCTTGCAAAGTAATTAACCACTTTGCTAAACGGTCAGGAGGCTCTAGCTTATTCAGCCCTTCCACCTTCATATAAAAAACCACCCTCTCATAAAGAATGTAGTGCCTAAACTTTTTGGTCGCAAATACCATCTCAAGGCACAACTTCTCCATATAGATGTAGTTAATTTTCGATATGCCCAACTTCCAACTAGCAAAAGCTATCGGATGGTACCACTTTTCCTCCCAAATTTGGGCCAAACAGCAGCTGATACTATACATGGTTGCTGTTGAAAATATATAGAACATTTCACCCCTTTTTGGTGCTTTTAAAATAGGTGCTTTGGCAACTCCTGCTTCACATCATGAAAAGACACTTTGCAAGCATCACTCCATGTAAATTGATAGTTAAAGGACAATAGGCTGGTCAGTAGCAACATTTTTTCTGCCAAGGCATTGATAAACCTCCGATAATACCCTACTAATGACAGAAAGCTATGCACTTCCTTTGGAGTACATGGCAGACTCATGGCGACCATGACCTTGATCTTTTCAAGATCAGTTGCAATCCCTACGAAATTGATCACATGGCCTAATAAGAGCCCATAAGGGACTTCGAAGACACACTTCTGTGGGTTAAGAGCTATGCAAAATTATCTGCAATGTTCAAAACACTTGCACAAAATGATCAACTATCTATCCCTTACGGTGGCTGCCCCCAGATCATCAATTTTGCATAGCTCTTCCGTGGGTTAAGATGCACTTCTGTGGGTTAAGAGCTATGCCCCTAGATCATCAATGAATACTTTCAGCTCCTCTATGTCTTGTCAGCTGTTCTTTGCCATGAACTAGGTGCGTTACACAACCCAAATGCCATCACATGGTACGCAAAGGTACCGAAGACTGTAATAAACGTCGTTTTCAGCTTGTGTTGCTCAACGATCGCCATTTGGTTATACCTTGCAAAGCAATTCATAAATGAATAGATTTTCCTACCCACTAGTTGATCCAAAATTTGGTCAATAAACAGCAACGGGTAGTAATCTTTAATAGTTTGATTATTCAACTCTCTAAAGTCTACACAAAGACGGATTTGATTATTCTTCTTCTTCCTGATCACAACTGGTGAGCACCATTCTGTATGTTGAACAGGGAAGATTAAACCCGCTTTCCGCAACTTCTGTAGTTCCTCGTACAACCCATTTCTTAATTCAAAAGGCATACGCCTTACCTTGTGACGTACAGGGCAGGTACCTTCCTTTACAAGAATAGTATGCACAGCTAGACTGGGAGGAATACCCTAAAGTTTGTCATAGCTCCAAGCAAAGATATTGCGGAACTCTCGAATTAAGGACACATAATCATCTCTTTCTTCCGCACTGAGCATGGACCCTAATTTAATTGGCCGCAAATCATTCAGCGTACCAAGATCCAGCTCAATAACGTCTATGTCTCTTATTTGATCATGAGGCTCTATTGGCGCATTCAAGGTTATTTGATAAATATCCTCTGTAGTGGACCTTTCCTTAGATCCATCGCTCGATGACGTCTCACTACCAGATGGATCATCTACTGTTTCTAGTTCAGTGGAGGATAGTGGAGCTCTCTCACTCTGAGGAGTCTCAGGGTAAGTATCCACTATTACATGATGGGCACCTCGACCTAGAATCACTTGACCAGCGAGTATATCAACTTGACAGCATGTCCGTAGAATCCATGGCCTGCCTAGCAAAACTCAATAGCTAGGACGTCCTGCAAATCTTATCACCCTAAAGTCCAGATAACACTCCATGCTCGCAACTGTAATGTGGACCTTAGTAATGCAACCTTCCGGTTTTCTTAGACTATCATCAGCCATCCTAAGAAGTGTGGAGCTGTCTTTTTGGATCTCTAGACCTAACCTCTCCATCAAGTCTGAACTTATGATATTGAGAGAGGATCTAGTGTCTATGATAGCGTGCTCCACTAATATTCCATCCACATATGTTGGAACCCTAGGGCAATGCTTTTCAGCATGATCGAACCAATCTTTCCCCATTCTAGCTATGCCCAAAGGTTCTACTATATATCCTATACGCAGGATTTTCTCGAATTCCTTGCGTACTCCTAGAGAAAGTTTAATCAATTGTAGGAGATTCATGTCTGGTTTGACTTCGCAAAGGGAACTTGCTAGATTAAAATCATGGTAATTAGCCAAAGTTCTCTTCTCGCGCCAAACCATTCTCTCCTTTGGTATTTCAATCGGCTTTGGTGCCTCTTTTTTAGCCTTTATCTTCTTTCTTGGTAATCCTTTATCCTCCTCGGGATCGACTTTACTACCAATAGGTCTTGATGGTCCACCTTCCTTATCAGGATTCAGGACTCGCTTTTCCCTAGCATCTTGCTTAGGGCTTACCTCGACGGGTTTTGCATTATCTTTTTCACCCTCTTTAGCCTTTTGGCCTTTTGTTACAGCTCATAGATGAGCAGTTTTAGCATCATTGACACATACAACCTCCATAAGGCTGACTCCATCGCCATGAGGTAACTCCTCTACAATTTCCTTTCCTCTTTGCAGTATTTGCCTTGGTCCATTGTCTTGGCGGAGATTGTTCCCTTGCATGCGATGGTTAATTAGACCTAGTTGTTTACTCCCTTGTTGGATAGAACTAATCTTACTCCAACAAGTAGTGGCTAAGTGGCCAAACTTCCCGCAAATATCACATTTGACATTCGGGCAATTTCTAGGGAAATGTTGGCCCCCACACCACTTACGGCTGAATCTTGAGGGGCCACCCTCTTTAGGGCGTCGGCTCCCTATCAAATTCTACTGCTTAAGAAAATTGACATCCACGACTATTTGTCGATACTATTCAGAGATCATATTAGTGTAGTGCTTCATCATGTCCTTAACTTCACCAAGGACATTAGAAGCACTCGACTCATAGCCGCAATTGTCAGTCTGTCGCCCCACGAGCCTAACCACTTGATTCAGAATTATCCGCTGACCAACTGGGACAACATTAGGATTCATTGTTTGGTTTCCACCACTATTTAGTGAGGCCGCCTGACTAGCCATAGGCATAGTCATGCTAGGAGGAGCTGGCAACATAGGCAAACTCGACATAATATTCCCTCTGCCACCCGTATTTAACATGGGGTCCCCTTGACTCCCATTGGTCAAGGCCAAATTATTACCATTCCAATTTATCCTTGCTGCATAAGCCACTTGCAAGTGCAACTCTACTCCTTCTGCTTGGGTAATGGCAGTGCCAATATCGGCCAAAGCAACACTACTCAGCTACACCTGGATATTAAAATCCAATCCATGTAGGAAATATTGCAATTGTGCAGCCGCGCTGGAATGGGAATATAAGCGTTAAGTTTGCGAAGAACTTGCTTTAGTTTCTCGGCACATGCTTGGACATTCTCATTTGTCTCTTGGTGTGTTACATTTAGAACACGCAACCAATATTGTCCGCCCTTCTCAAGGGAAAACTCCCTACGAAAAGCCGTAAAGAATTGGGTACTGCTAGCTATAGTTCCGGCTTCTAGACTGTGATATCACATTGCCACTCTTCCTTTTAATGTCATGTTGAAGAACATCATTAGGTGTCCTTCGTCTTGGATTCGATAGTTGAACATGAGCATTTGAAAAACCTTAATGTGGAGTTCTCCATCTTCTTCTGCTAACCTATGGAAAATGGGCAACGGTGCTCCTAATGCTGGTAAATCTGGTGTACCTACTGGAATTGCGATAGGTTGTACCATGGCTACAACCGGATTGACAACAGGAGTTTGTGTAGGCAACACTACACCCCCACTTGTTGTGGGTTGATTAACTAGAAATTGGGAAGTCCCAAGACTTCCAATTGCACTCGAAGAGCCGCTCATAATGCCTAGGTTACTAGAACCATTGCCACTTATGCGTAACAGGCTGCTCCTTTGAGGAGAATAACGTCTTACAATCTCCAACCGCCATCTAGCCCTCTCAGCACGTTCTACTTTTTGTATTTTAGCTTGATGGTCCTTGTCAGAGGACATAAACCAACTACTTGGTCCCTAAAAACCCTAGATTTGAGAACCACCACTTGTTGGCAGCTCCTGGCAAACACACCGCTGATGGGACCTAAAATGGGCTGGCACTGGCTATGGCAGTAGACGCATCTCATGCATACAATAGACAACCCCACCACACGGCCTGGCGGGCTAGGAGTGTCTAAAACTCACTTTACACGAAATGCTTATGATGATTTTGCGTTTGTATCCAATATGTAGTCCAACATTCACCTTCCCTTCACCTCAGAGGGAGATCCCATAACATATAGGCATAGTGCCTCGTAATACACACATAGGGAAGCACCTCTTAGCTGATTGCTGCGACTCTCCTACACCTCAAGGATTAGCCCCACGATGCGTCACTAACACATAAAACATTCGTACAATCTCCACTCTTTCATAATTGAGCGTTCGAGGAGATTTTGATTTGCCTCACAAAACTTTCCCCAATGGAAACACCCATCAAACCCACGGCTTAGGTTTCTTGTCCTCTCAGCATTGGTCAAAGTTTTTTAAACAAGTGCAATGCATTCCAGGATATACCACATGGTATGCTTGATGCAAGGTGTATGAAAATTGTGCACAACCATTTTATGATTTAAAAAACCAGCCATGTGAGGTGTGGAAAATGGCCCTTTCATGAATCTTACTTAAGTGTTACGTGCTGCGCTGCTTTAGGGACTAGCACCGAAACTTCCATGCTACTAGTCGCCTATAATTAATTATGGAATGAGATCTAAATGCTATGCAAAACGAGGGAAATCAAAATTCGTATCTTTTCAGCAATTAACTTATCACACAACCTTCATCCTCCCCTTACCGTTTAGGTGTTGCTGCGGTGCATAGGTGTAAATGGTTGTTTTGTATCATTTTTGTATGTAAAAAGTGATAAACACGGACTATAACACAAAAGACAAGGCCGCACTAAGGCTTGACCTCATGCTTTAACCTTGCCAAACATTCACACACATTAATCTTATTTTTCCATATTTTTTTAGCATGAAAAAACTAAAATTTTCCATTTTTTAACTATTTTTCTCTATTTATTATTCATAAAAAATAGATATTTTCTGATTTATTTGTATTGGCTCATTTTTTTAATTGAGACTTAAAATTTTATTTAGGTTTTTTCATCCCTTTTCTCCAACTCAAAACCCAAAAAGACCACTAATTTTCACTAAAAATGCCATTTTATGGGTTTTAGAGAATTAATAACGATTCTAAATCATCACGGGTTCTGTATTTCTGTAATTCCAGCCCTCAACCATGATGCAAATAAGGTTCAAATGAAACTTCGTTGCATATGAACAACATTTGGACCATGAAACAACAAAAACAATCAAATTTCTTTGTAAAATTGAAGCATACCACGTGTCTTGCATGTTGCGAATTTTTTAATCATTATTCTGAGAAGCCCACAAACCAACCAACAACCATTCTTCAGTACTGAACCTCTTTCCTCAGCATTCTCTTCATCTTGAAGCAATCCAATCACAGCCGGACAAGCATTCTTCAGCCCCTGCTCTTCTTGAATTCTTGCACATGAATAGCCTCTATGTAGGAGAGAGAAAGACTGGGTTTTTTTTTTCCTTCACTCAATGCATCATTCTTCGATCAGTTTGTGGTGATAGAGGGCGAAGGATAGAAGCATTCCAAGCCTAGGAGGGTTCCTCTTGATTCCTTTGATCAACAAAGCATCATTTTGGGAGAAAAAAGGGGGCGCAAAAAACTGACGCTCCCCCCTCCCCCCCCCCCCCCCCTCCCCAATCGTTTCAAATCGTGGGATTTTCTCCCCATAAGCTCTTTTAATTAGAGCTTCTAAACTCCAATCCAACTTATCTAGTTCATGCTTTTGTATTCACACTCATGGTCAAGTGGTTTTTTCAGATTTGAGGGGGCAAACGACATTGGATTCGAGATCCGTCTGGACGGGTGGCTCCGTGGCGTTGAAATCTACAAAGCTGGGCCCCGTCATGCTCAGCTTCTGGATCTAGTAGCTGCTTCACAATCCCAAACCTTGCGAGGATTAAATGGGGGATCAAACGACCTCGGAATCGAGATCCGACGCTTGCGTTGGACTCCTGGCGTCTATTTACATTTAGGAAAACTCCAGGTCGACCATCCACCACTGTTTGATTTCCATGAAAATAAGCAGTGGTGCCTTAGGGACTTGCTGCTTAAAATTGTAACTGATTGCTACCGCCGCCTTCGACGAAGTCTATTTTTCCCTTGATATTCATAATTTTTAGCTATTTTTAAGCACTTCTCCGCATCAAAAATCATATGTCACGCCCTGCCACTGCCCCACCGTCTCCTGTCCTTGCCTCCCTATGCTTCTCGATGTTGCCGCCTCTTGTGCTTACTACCTTGCACCTCCACCTCCTGCCCTTGTTCAACGCCACCTTGTGCCCTCATCCACCTCCTCTTCGGCCGCCGCCTCTTGTCCTCGCCTCCCTGCGCCTCCTTGCCGCCATCTCCTCTTTCTCTACCACCTACCCCCTCCTCCACCACCTTCCCCTCCTCCTCCTCCTCCTCCTCCTCCACCACCTCCCTCCTCCTCCACCATGTCCACCTTCTCCTTCCCTTTCCTACCCCCTACCCAAGCCCGCTTTCCCACCCCCTACCCAAGCTCCCTTTCCCACCCGCCTATCCTAGTCCCCTTTCCCACCCGCCTATCCCAGTCCCTTTTCCCCACCCCCTGTTAAGCCCCCCTTTCTCCACCCCCTCTTAAGCCCCCCTTCACGTTTAGCATCGTTTTTTTTGTGTGTGGTTGCGGGTCTTCATCGCGGTTGTTCATAAGCATCTGTGCATGGTCGTGGAGTACGTGGTCTTTGCGGGCGCTCACATGTGACGACGTGCATTGGACTTCTTCGTGGGCATGCGTGGTTGTTGCTGTTCACACGCGATTGTTCATCCGCCTATCCAGGTATTCATTTTTGAAATCCCGAAAATAATTTTAAAAAAACAAATATAATTTTAAAAACATGTTTTTTAAAAAAATTAGAAAAAATCGGTGAAACTTTTTTCCACAGTTTTAAAATTTTTCTTCATGAAAAATGCCATTAATTAATTACTAAAAATTCCAAAATACCTAAAATTATTCATAAAATGATGAAAATTGATAAAAATTCCAAGAAAATACCTAAAAATTAGAGAAAAATTTCCAAAAATCACATTCACTTTATTTCTTATTTTGGATATTTTTTTGAATGAATTTTTTTTAAAAAATACTTTTTTTTGGAGAAAATCTTATGACAATGTAATTATCATAAACACATCCTTTGAAACTCCCAAACATGATAAGAACATTTCCATCACATTGAAACAAAATGTTTTTCAGCTATTATTAAAAAAAATACACAAAAAAAACATAAATCAAACCAACGAAACAAGCAGAAACAAACCCTCCTTTTCATTTACCGTTTAACCCAAAAAAAAACCACACAAATCAAAATATCCCACTAAAATTCCAATCCACATCTTCTTCTTTATTTTGGTCATGTGTATCATTGTTTTTGTTTAGTCAAGGTGTTAGTTAGTTTTTTTTTTTTCTATCCACCAAGAGGATGATTGTCAGTTGACCTTTTGTCTGTTTTTGTGGATTTGCGTGGATTGCACATTCCATTTTGGAGGACTTGGTTTGTGACCTTGCGAATTTCCACCCACACATTGCCAAGTTCCTTTCTTTTTTCCCTCTCGTACTTGCACCATAACACACCATTAATTGTAAATAAAATCCATTGACTATTACACACACCCAATTAACATAATGCACCTCATAAAATTTTAATTAAAACAAACCGGACGTTAATTATAAAAGGAACCTCGTCATTGCACATGCACCTTTGCAACCTAACTCATGTAATTTGTAAATTAAACTCCATTCACAAGTGCATACGCACATGCATTACATACACATTAAATTGTAATTAAAATAAACCCCTCGAAGTCACGCATGCATGCACTCAAGTGCCACACGTCATGTAATTGTAACAATGAACTGTAGCAATAAAGACCAAGTCAAGTCAAGTCATGTCAAGTCTGAGAGGGGTTGGGCTATGTTTTCGACTCACCATGCATTAACGAATTAACTTAACAATTTGTGTTTAATGGATTATCTAATAAAAAATAAGTCATTAGTTTCCAAGTATCTGTATTAGTTCTTTGGACAGATACTTGGATACAGACTTGGAAGTATCTGTCCAAAGAACTGTTAACAGCTTCTGTGAAGATTCTAGAGGGTGCTAAGTTCAATTGGGCAGGCTTCCTATTATCCAAGATGGACCAACATTTTGCGAACTTAGCACCCTCTAGAATGTTGGTAGTAGAGATTTTGCGAACCTATTATGAGAAGACATTTTGGTATAAGGGACATGCTTGGCAGCCACCTTTGGAGGATGTTACCTTGGAGCCTCGTCGACTCAAAAATGTTTTTCATAAATCTGATATCCAGCCACTAATGATCCCACAAAGCTTGAGTGTCATAGCAAAAATAACAAAGATAAGCTTCCAACCATTTATTGACACGCTCCGTTTGGCCATCGGTTTGGGGATGATATGCTATGCTAGGAGTCAAAATTATTCCCATAGAAGTGAATAAACTCCTCCAAAAACTTCCCATGAACTTAGTCTATTTTCAATGGCATACCATGAATCTTGAAAATACATTCCATGAACTGTTCAGCCACTTGCTTTGCTGCAAATTGAGCCTTGGTAGGGATGAAATGAGCTGATTTATTCAACCAGTCCACCACCACATAAATACTATTCCACCCATGCTTTGACGTTGTAGGTAATTTCACAATAAAATTCATTGTAATATCAGCCCACTTGCCTTGAGGAATAGGAAGTGGATGAAGTAAACCACCGGGTAGAAGAGAGAAGTCTTTATTTTGTTGACACGAAAGACATTGTATAACATAATCCTTAACATCCCTCCAAATGCCCTTCCAATAGAAACTCTTATGGATATTGTCAAATGTTTTGAACAACCCATGGTGTCCCGCTAAAGGTGAAGAATGCATCTCATACAAGATACGGTCTTTGAAAGAAGATTGTGGTGTCAAGAATACTCTACCACGATACCATAAAAGACCATTGTGACGTTTGAAATTTGGATACTTTTCTCCTTTGCTTTGCTGAAATTCCTTCATCATCTTTGATGCTTGCTCATCAAGCAAATACTCCTCTTGAATGTCATGGATCCAATCCTTATGCACGGTTGAAATGGTAGAAATGGAACATGCCCACATTCTTGATAAGGCATCCACCATCACATTATCTTTTCCAGCCATATAAGATATCTCAAAGTCATATCCTTGAAGAGTAGCTAACCATCTTCATTGCTTGGGAGATAAATTTGGTTTTGAAAGGAAGTATTTCAGCACACAATGATCACTTTTGACTTTGAAATGGCTGCCATAGATGTAATGATGCCACTTTTTGACAGCATGCAATATTGCTAACATCTCTTGCTCATAAACATGTAATTGACACTCCTTGTCATCAAGATTTTGGCTCTCATAAGCTATGACTCCATGATCTTGGCATAAAACAGTCCCAATTCCTCTTCCACTAGCATCTGCGCAAATGATAAACTCCTTAGAGAAATCTGGGCATACAAGGATGGGTGCTGAAATTAGAAGATATTTTAGCTCATTGAAACTTTGATCGGTGATGGAGTCCCAAAAGAAAGCCTCCTTTTTGAGTCTATCCGTCAATGGAGCCACCACATGAGTATAATTCTTGATGAACCTTTTATAGAAGGATGATAACCCAAGGAATCCTCTCAAAGAGGTTGCATTCGTAGGAGTAGGCCATTCTTTAACACATTTTACCTTATTGGGGTCCACTCTAATCCCCTGTTCTCCCACAACATGACCTAAGTATTCAACTTCATCTTCCATAAAAGAACACTTCGTCATCTTGGAAAAGAGTATGTGTCTTCGTAATGTGTCAAAGACCTATCTCATATGCTTCAAATACTCATCCTTGGATTTGCTATAGATTAGGATATCATCAAAGAAAACAAGGGATGTTTTGAAAAAGAAGGGTTGCAATATTTGGTTCATGAGGGCTTGGAAAGTAGCGGGTGCATTGGAAAGCCCAAATGGCATAACCAAGAAGTGGTATAACTCTCTTTTAGTCCTAAAGACTGTTTTGAACTCATCTCCTTCCTTCATTAGAATTTGATGATAACCCAATTGAAGATCTATTTTCATGAAGACCTTTTCATCTTTAAGCTCATCCAAAAGATCATCAATTCGGGGAATAGGATATCTATTCTTGACCGTTGACTTTTTCAAATCTCGATAATCAATATACATGCGAAATGATCCATCCTTCTTTTTGACTAAGAGTACGGGAGAGGCAAACGGTGATTGACTTTGTTGAATTAAATCCATTCGCAGTAATTCTTTGACTTGTTACTCCACTTCTTACCTTTCAAACTTGGACAAGTGGTAGGGAGGTTTGTTGATGGGCTTTGTGTTAGGCAACAAATCAATAGGATGGTCAACCTCTCACTTTGGAGATAAAGATGATGGTGGCTGAAATAAATCCCATGTATTCATCCAATAGCTCTTCCAATCTTGGATCCCTTTTCTTTGAAGAAGAAGATGGCTGATTTGTTGATTTCCTTCATCTACTTTTGCAAGAAAAAGATTGAAGATGCATGACTTGGCATTGATTTCTTTGCGCAATTTGTTCATGGAGATGAGTTCTATTTGTTTATGGTCTATGCCTTTGAACTCTATGTACTATCCTTGCCAATTAAATCTCATTTGCATTTGCTCCAATTATAAGGTGAAATTTCCAAGTGTTTTTAGCCAATTACATCCAATGACAATGTCAATAGGCCCCATATCCAAAGTGATTAAGTCTACATTTATTGTGCAAGAGGGCGATAACTCAATTGAAGTGCATGGACACACTTCTTTACTAGACTCATATGAACCATTGGTAACTTGTATCCGCAAGGAAGAATCCATATCAATGGGTAGCAACTTCAGCCCATTCAAAGATTTGGTGTTGATGAAACTATTAGTGCTACTCGTATCCACTAAAATATGTGCAACTTGGCCATTAACGAAACCTTTGAGTCTAAGTGTATTTTTCCCTTTGCAACCAATCCATGCATCATGTGAGATGGTACACAACGAAGCATTAGAATCATGAGTACCACTTGGATCAAATGGGAATCCATCCATGGGATCATAAAATTCTTCATTGGTGGCATGCTCTTCTTCATGAATCTCTTCAACCATTGGGTATGCATCAACATGCAGTAAATTCCCCTCTTGATCTTCTTCTTCTTCCACTTCCACATCTTGAGTGATTACCATGTTGATTTTTGAGTTCTTAGATTTACACTTTAGATTATGATATTGTGACCAATTCTCCCCACATTTGAAGCATAATCCTTTTGCATGCATTTCTCTAAATTTGTCGTGAGGAAGGAAGTTGTTGTTAGAACTATTTTGGGGCAGTTTAGGAGCATTTTCAGCTCTTGAAAAAGTACATCTTGGCTCAGCCACATTTCTAAAAGTTTGCCCCTATTTCTGTAAAAAATTTCCACCCTATTTAGAGGCATAAATAGTGGGAAATGTTGGCACTTTGATGTTATAACTGTTTTGATTGTTATAATCTCTGTTTTCATGCCTAAAAGAGTTTCTTAATTGGTTGAAAACTTGTCCATATTTTGTAGGTTGATTGGAAATATTATTGCCCATACTCCTTTGCTAGAAATTTCCTGCATCTCTCTTGTACTTCAAGGAGTATCTTTCAGCCAATTGTATGGCCTCGTGTAATGTTTTTAGTTGTTGAGCTCCTACCTCTGATGATAGGCAGGTTCAAGTCCAAAAATGTATTTATTCAGCTTAGAAAAATCTTAAATGCCTTCAACATACATGGAAAGATTCAAGTAAGTGTTGGAATAGTCTCTAACAGACATTCCTCTTTGAGCGCATGCATACCATCTTCTTTGAATCCTTTATTTTTCCAAAGGAGACACAAAGACATCAATCATTGCTTACTTAAACTTGACAGATGATTTTTGATGCCAAGAAGTGCTTAAAAATAGCCAAAAATTACCAATATTTAGGGAAAAATAGACTTTGTCGAACACGGCGGTGGCAATCAATACGATTTAAAGCGGCAAGTCCCTAAAGCACTAGTGCTAATTTTCATTGGAAATCAAACGGTGGTGGCGGATGGCTGAGCTAGAGTTTTCCTAGATGCAAAACGACGTTAGGAATCCAACGCAAGTTTCAGATCTCAATTCCAAGGTCGTTTGATCCCTCATTTAATCCCCGCAAGGTTTGGGGTTGTGAAGCAACTACTGGATTTGGAAGCCAAGAAGAGTGTGATGGGGCCTAGCTTTATAGATTTCGATCCCACGGAGCCACCCGTCCAGACGGATCTCGATTCCGATGTGTCGTTTGCCCCCTCAAAAATGAAAAATCCATTTGATCGGAAGTGTGAATGCAAAAAAGCATGAACTAGATATTTGGGGTGTTCAGCCTTAAAGCTCTAATTAAGAGCAAGAAAACACCTTGATATGAAACGTTGAGGGGGGGAGGGGGGCACCAATTTTTTGCGCCTCCTTTTTTCTCCCCTCATGATGCATTTTCTGATCGGTAGAGTGGAGAGGAATGCTCCTAGGCCTGGAATGCTTCCATCATTCGCCCTCCATTGCCACAAACAGATCAAGAAGTGATGCACTAAATCAAGAGATCAAAAACGAGTCTTTCTCTCTCCTCTCTCTCTCTCTCCTGCATAGAGGCTATTCATGTGCAAGAAATCAAGAAGAACAGGGGCTGAAGAATGCTTGTCCATTGCTTCAAGATGAAGAGGAGGTTGAGGAAAGAGGTTCAGCATTGAATAATGGTTGCTGGTTGGTCTGTGGGCTACTCAAAATAATGATTAAAAAACCCACAACACGTAAGACATGCAATATGCTTCAATTTTACAAAGAAATTTGAGTGTTTTTGTTGTTTCATGGTCCAAATGTTGTTCATATGCGATGCATTTTTGTTTGAACCTTGTTTGCATCATGATTGAGGGATGGAATTACATAAATATAGAACCCGTAATGATTTAGAGTCGTTATTAATTCTTTAAAACCCATAAAATGTCATTTTTAGTGGAAATTAGTGGTTTTTTGGATTTTGAGTTGGAGAAAAAGGAGTGAAAATGGAATAAAATCAGAGAAAATATTAAGTTTCAGTCAAAATAATAAGCCAATACAAATAAATAAGAAAATACCTATTTTTCATGAATAATAAATAGGAAAAAATAGCAAAAATAGAGAAAATTAGGTTTTTTGCACTCAAAAATATGAAAAAATAAGATTTATATGCATGAATGTTTGGCAAGGTTAAAGCATGAGGTCAAGCCTCAATTTGGCCTTGTCCTTTGTGTTATGGTATGTGTTTATTATTTTTTACATACAAAAATGATACAAAACAATCATTTACACCTATGCACCGTAGTAACAACTAAACGGTGAGGGGGAAGGAAGTTTGTGCGATGATCTAATTGCTGAAAAGATACAAATTTTGATTTGCCTCTTTGTGCATAGCATTTAGGGATCGTTCCATAATTAAATGTAGGTGACTAGTAGCACGAAAGTTTTGATGCTAGTCCCTAAAGCAATGCAGCACATAACGCTTAGTTAAAATTCATAAAAGGGCTATTTTTCATACCTCACATGGCTGGTTTTTTAATCATAAAATGGCTGTGCACAATTGTCATACACCTTGCATCAAGCATGCCATGTGGTATCTCCTAGAATGCATTGCACTTGTTTGAAAAACTTTGACCAACGCTGAGAGGACATGGAAACCTAAGCTGTAGGTTTAGATGGGTCCTTCCGTTGGGGATAGTCTTGTGAGGTAAATCAAAATCTCTTGGAATGGTGAATTATGAAAGAGTGGAGTTTGGCAAATGTTATATGTGTTAGTGACGCATCTTGGGGCCAATCCCCGAGGTGTAGGAGAGTCGCAGTGGAGCCACGGGAATCAGCCAAGAGGTGCTTCCTTATGTGTGTATTACGAGGCATTATGCCTATATGTTATAGGATCTCCCTCTGAGGGGAAGGAAAGGTGAACATTGGACTACATATTGGATACAAACGCAAAATCGTCATAAGCATTTAGTACAAAGTGAGTTTTAGATACTCCTGGCCCGCGAGGCCATGTGGTGGGGTTGTCTGTCGTATGCATGAGGTTCGGCTAGTGCTATAGCCAACCAGTGTTGACCCATTTTAGGTCCCATCGGTGGTGCATTTGCCGAGAGCCGCCAACAAGTGGTGGTTCTCAAATCTAGGGTTTTTAGGGACCAAATATTTGGTTTATATCCTTTGACAGGGACCGTCAAGCCAAAATACAAAAAGCAGAACATGTTGAGAGGGCTAGACGGTGGTTGGAGATTGTAAGATGCTATTCTCCTCAAAGGAGCAGCCCATTTCGCATAAGTGGCAGTGGTTCTAGTAATCTAGGTGTTACGAGCAGCTCTTCGAGTGCAAGTGGAAGTCTTGATACTTCCCTATTTCCAGTTAATCAACCCACAACAAGTGGGGGTGTAGTGTTGTCTACACACACTCCTGTTGTCAATCCGATTGTAGCCATGTCACAACCTACTGCAATTCTAGAAAATACACCGGATTTACAAGTATTAGGAGTACCATTGTCCATTTTTCATGGGTTAGCAGAAGAAGATGGAGAACTCCACATTAAGGAGTTTCGAACGCTCATGTTCAATTATCAAATCCAAGATGAAGGACACCTAATGATGTTCTTCAACATGACGTTAAAAGGAAGAGCAGCAGTGTGGTATCATGGTCTAGAAGTCGGAACCATAGCTAGCAGTGCCCAATTCTTTACGGCTTTCCATAGAGAGTTTTCCCCTGAGAAGGGTGGACAATATTGGTTGCGTGTTCTAAACGTAACATGCCAAGAGCCAAATGAGAATGTCCAGGCATATGCCAAGAAACTAAAGCAAGTTTTTCTCAAACTTAACACTTATATTCCCATTCTAGCGACTGCACAATTGCAATATTTCCTACATGGATTGGATTTTAATATCTAGGTGCTGTTGAGTAGTGTTGCTTTGGCCGATATTGACACTACCATTACCCAAGCAGAAGGAGTAGAGTCGCGCTTGCAAGTGGCTTATGCAGCAAGGATAAATTGGAATGGTATTAATTTGGCTTTGACCAATGGGAATCAAGGGGACCCCATGTTAAATACGGGTGGCAAAGGGAAAATTATGTCGAATCTGCCTATGTTACAAGCTCCTCCTAGCATGACTATGCCTATGGCTAGTCAGGTGGCCTCACTAAATAGTGGTGGAAACCAAACGATGAATCGGAATGTTGTCCCAGTTGGTCAACAGATAATTCCTAATCAAGTGGTTAGGCCCATGGGGCAACAGACTGATGATTGCAGCTATGAGTCAAGTGCTTCTAATGACCTTGGTGAAGTTAAGGATATGATAAAGTACTATATTGATATGATCTCTGAACAATATTGACAAATAGCTGTGGATGTCAACTTCCTTAAGAAGCAACAGAATTTGATAGGGAGCCAACGCCCTACAGAGGGTGGGCCCTCAAGATTCAGCTGTAAGTGGTGTGGGGGCCAACATTTCCCTAGGAATTGCCTGAATGTCAAATGTGATATTTGTGGGAAGTCTGGCCACTTAGCCGCTACCTGTTGGAGTAAGATCAAATCTCTCCAACAAGGGATTAAAAAACTAGGTCCAGTTAACCATCGCGCACAAGGAAATAATCTCCCACAAGACGATGGACCAAGGCAAATACTGCAAAGAGGAAAGGCTGTTGTAGAGGAGTTACCTCATGGCAGTGGAGTCAACCTTATTGAGGCTGTACATGTCAATGATGCTGAAACTTCTAATCTACGAGCCGTAATAAGAGGTGAAAAGGCTAAAGAGGGTGAAAAAGATAATGCAAATCCTGTCCAGGGAAGCCCTAAGCAAGATGCTAGGGAAAAGCGAGTCCTAAATCCTGATAAGGAAGGTGGACCGTTAAGACCTGTTGGTAGTAAAGTCGATCCCAAGGAGATAAAGGATTGCCAAGAAAGAAGGTAAAGGCTAAAAAAGAGGCACCAAAGCCGATGGAAAGACAAAAGGAGATAATGGTGTGGTGCGAGAAGAGAACTTTGGATAATTATCACGACTTTGATCTAGCAAGTTCCCTTTGCGAAGTCAAACTAGATGTGAATCTCCTGCAATTGATTAAAGTTTCTCTAAGAGTACACAAGAAATTCAAGAAAATGCTGCGTATAGGGTATAGGTAGAGTGGGGGAAGATTGGTTTGATCATGTTGAAAAGCATTGCCCTAGGGTTTCAGCATATGTGGATGGAATATTAGTGGAGTATGCTATCCTGGACACTCGATCCTCCATCAATATCATAAGTTCAGAATTGATGGAGAGGTTAGGTCTGGAGATCGAAAAAGATGGCTTCACACTTCTTAGGATGGCTGATGATAGTCTAAGACAACCAAAAGGTTGCATTACTAAGGTCCACATTAGAGTTGCGAGTGTGGAATGCTATCTGGACTTTAGGGTGATAAGGTTTGCAGGATGTCCTAGGTATCAAGTTTTGCTAGGCAGGCCATGGATTCTATGGATAAACTGTCAAGTCGATATACGCGCTGGTCGAGTGATTCTAGATCGAGCTGCCCATCGTGTAATAGTAGATGCTTACCCTGAGTCTCCTCAGAGTGAGAGAGCTCCACTATCCTCCACCGCACTATAAACAGTAGATGATCCATCTCGTAGTGAGATGTCATCGAGTGATGGATCTAAGGAAGGGTCTGCTATAGAGGATATTTATTCAATAACCTTGAATGAGCCGATAGAGCCTCATGATCGAATAAGAGACGCGGACGTTATTGAGCTAGATCTTGGTATGCTAAATGATTCGCGGCCAATTAAATTAGGGTCCATGCTCACTTCCAAAGAAAGAGAGGATTATGTGTCCTTAGTTTGAGAGTTTCCTGATATCTTTGCTTGGAGCTATGACAAACTTTGGGGTATTCCTCCCAGTCTAGTTGTGCATAATATTCCTGTAAAAGAAGGTACCCACCCTGTACGTCAGAAAGTAAGGCGTATGCTTTTTGAATTAAGGGACGGGTTGTACGAGGAACTACAGAAGTTGCGTAAAGCAGGTTTGATCTTCCCTATTCAACATACTGAATGGTGCTGTAATATTTCCGCACACTGCGTACCGTAAATATTGACTTCCCGCACGTCGTGTAAATCTTGTGCAAGGTTATCCCCTACATCGTATTATTGGTAGCTTAATCCATACCCTGCACGCTCAAAAATGAGGCCTCCACAATGTAAATTAGAGGCTGGGGTTGAAGACCGCAAAAGCCGCGAGGGAACACCCTTTTTTGAAGGGGCAATTGGATAAATTTTAGGCAAATTTTTTTATCCCTTCCCCCAGCCGATGCATGGCTGGAGGAGAGGGAGTGTGGGGAGGAATGGCCAAGGAAGAATGAATCGGGAATGCATGAGGAGGGAATGGCATGAGTCCTCCACATGGTGGAGCTTCCCTTCCCTCCCCCCTTGCCTATATGAACTCCCGTTAGGGAGAGAAGGAAAAAGAAGAGAGGACGGGCTATGAGAGGAAGGAGAGGACCCTGCTACTGCCGTTCGGGGAAAGGAGGAGACCACGCTGCCGTCGTCGCCACGCAGAGGGAGGCCGCTGCCCTGCCGCCCCAGTCTGCCAGCCGCCAGCCGCCGCCACGGCCGCCAGACTGCCACGGTCCGCCATCCTCGCCCTCTTCACGACGAACCCCCACCCCCCCCCCCCCCCCCCCGACGTTGCTGCAAGCCAGAAGCTTCTTAGAAGCTTCTTAAGAAGCTTCTAAGGATTAAGGCCATAGGCCTTGATCCTACGCGACTTCACGGTTTTGAATCCGGTTAGGGAAATACCTATTCCCACGCAAGGAGAAGATAGCGATCCCCTAGCCGTCTCGAAAAGCGAGGGTTAAGGAGTCCGTAACCACGACTACAATGGCTCCGAAGAAGTTGCAAGGCGCGACTGCGGGAGGTTCATCTCCGAGCATACAAGTGGACATCTCCCCGAGCCCACAAGTCCAGGTTTTTTTTTGAGTTTATTCTCGCATAAAGAAATGTTTAGGCGCGCTTAATTCCATAAGGAAGAACGCATTTTACGCTTATTTTTAATGCATTGTGGCAGTGTTAAAAATACATTTGATAAATTATCTCTTTAAACATTAGATAAGGTTGATGCATGTCATGAAATTGAAACGGTTGCATTTCGAGAGTTGTCCGCCTTAGAAGACTAGCTGCATGTTGCTATTTTGGAACATTATCAAAGTAATGAGTCTAAACATATATTACTTAGGGCAAAGAAATGAAGTTGATAAGTGCATTTGGTTACTAGACATGGTAGGAATAAGCGTGTGCCGCATTTTAGGCAACATCTTCCTTGTAATGATTCGTGAGGAAAAGTTAACACCCATAAGATATTACCCAAAAAGAAATAGAAGAGTACGATAATGATCTTATGGACTTGCAAGTTTCATGTAACATGGAATAAGTTAACACTAGCTTTAGTTGGTATGAACTTCATTAACTACATTGTAGCGAGGGGAAAGTTGCGTGTTGCATAGTCATCATGCAGAAATTTCATTCATCAGGAGCCGTATTTAGGAAAGGTCGCATGGTTTATCAAAGCACGAGATTCTAAAGTGTAGACAACAAGGTTGTAGGCATGATTATTTGATGTAAGTCCTAGTAGGTCCTAGGAAAGTTAGTACCCAGATTATCATGCATTTTTACGATACAAGGAAAGATAGAGTCATTGGGAACCATGTGATGCGTAGAGGCGATGAATCACATGTTTACATGTATTGTGGTAGTTGCAACTATTTTTCCTCTTTTAGATCTAGTTTATTTGTCTCTAGGAAGGATTCATCCTTGTCGCAAGACAAGCATAATGAATTACCCAAATCACCTAGCCACAAAGGATTTCATATGAGCAGGGTTCAGTCAAGACGTTAGATACCCCAAACACTAACTAGGGGTTGGCGCGTTAAGGATTCGGCCAAGTTTTCCCATTGTCGCTAAGTCAGAACCTTCAAACCCAATAGTCCTGACCATATTCCCAAAAATGTTGGGCTAATTGGATGTTCATGTAAACAATAATCTAGGATTCCTACCTTATGGACCAAGCCTTCAAGATGATGAAACTCGATTTGAGTTGGACTAAACGCTGTCGATTTAGTGAAATTAAGGATGGGTGGGTAAAAAGACACCCTAAACCCTCCTTCTCGTCTGAAGTTAATTCCGTGACCTGAATACGCCATTCATTAGGTGAAATGATCTCTTAGAATGGAGGCGACACTTGTGCAATAAATTGCAACGTCACTTAGCTTTGCGGTTTGATCGTAAGAAGTTTTGCCATTCCGTGGATTAAGGTTGGCAGGTTCTTGCGCTAGTTTAAACTCGCAAGGGGAAAAGGGTAGTCGTCCTTTTACTCTATCCTCATTAGGGAAACTTTGTCAAGTTAAGGGAAGCTAGGCATTTGCTTGGACGCAAATGATGAATCAATAAACTAAAGCGACATGGTTGCCGGAATTTACCATAAACCAAACCTAAAGTATTGACAGGGTATGACCCTAGCCCAAGGACGATAGGAATCTTGCCAAGTTGCAATTGATTCCGGATCGAATACGGGTTGCATTCGGAGAAAAGGAGTCACTCCTTAACAAGTTTGCCAGCTAAAACGACCACTGGAATTGATTGTGCTTGTAACAGTTTAGAAAGCACTGTTTGCATTGTTTGCTCAATGAACTAAAGGATGAAACGATATCTAAATACTTCAGGTTGAAGGCCTGAAGGGAGAGGCAGCTTCAGTTACCCCCGACTGCCTGCCTGACCCTAACCAAGGGGGTTGTTAACCGCGCCGGGGACGTGGACCGAACCCGCCGTGAGAGGTCTCTCCGTTGAGTTCTACTTGGAGCAGGAGGACGCTTGGGTGCCAGAGGGGGCTCTGGCTGTAAATCCCTCGCCTTCCGGGCCCTGCACAAGAGGCTAACGTGACTCGGGATTGGATCTCGAGGCCCGCATACTAGTCTACGGGCAGAAGCTTGGATTAGTGATCCCTGGTGGATTACTGGATAGCCTTCGGGCGGATTATGAACAAGCCTACGGGCGGAACTCCTTGTATTTCAAAGATAAAAAGATAAAATGATAATAAAGAAGTTGTTTGACATTGTTTTCTTTATGTCCTGTGATAAGATTACGTGAAGGAACCAGTGCTTAACAGGGTTAATCAAAGAAGCTGTTTGTTATATGTCAAATTAATGTGGTAGGTAATTACATAACTAAAACAAACCGAGGAAAGTGCGGAGGATGGACCATGGGTCCGTCCTATGGATGGGTGGTCCCGGTTAGCCGGGAACTTTTCTCAAAAATCTTCAACGAACAGAGGAATGATCATCATCACCAAAGCAAATAACGAGAACGATGACTTAGATTTACCTGTTACCCGATTCACGCTGTTTTAGGGGAACGGAATGGGACTATGCCTTATGGCAGAGAGGTTGAGCATTGCATCCCTCTCGTTTCCCATTCTCCTTGAACCAAGTGTAGCGTGAATCCGCTTCGGACCTAGCGTTCTGCGTAAAGTAGTTCGCTCGGGTCTGACGCTAGTTGCTGCTAGCTAATGACCAAACAGGAAAACCTTAATTCCCGTCGATCCTAAGTGGGAAACGGCCAGGACACTTCCGCTACGTGGTAGGCGCGGAAAGACCTAGATTGCAAAACCCGTAACATTCCATGGGAGTGCCGGGCGGAGTTCTCTAGATAGCCTTTCCGATGGACTGCCAAGACGTGTCCTAGAGGATTCTAGCGGACACGTTACAGTTGGTATCAGAGCCGACCAACAATGGAATTGTTTTCATGAGATTTCATTAAAAATGAAGTAAAGAAATTGTTCCTGTCCAAACATTTCCTCATCTTCAATACTGTCTTGCAGAATTACGAGGCGTGGAACAAGTTTTTGGTGTTCCGGATCATGTTTATGACTGCAATGCATTCTCCGCATTATAGGCAGAGAATTGAAATGATGAACATCCTGGAGCAGATTTATAATCCATCACCGCTATATATAGAGCGAAGATGGACGGGGTCTTCAGGAATCTACTACATAGCTGCCCACCGGTTCGCTTATCTACAGACCAACCTGAAGAGGATCAAGTGGTTGGAAGATTTGAAAGTCGTGAAGCTGTTCATTTTTGTGGAAGCTCACGTAAATTCGACTTTGCATATTCGAGGTCGGAGAGTTGAATTGAACTCATATGTATATGAGGAAGTAACCCGTGTAATTCCAGCTGATAGGATTAAGGTATTGGGCCGCCATGGAAAGTATGGATTCCAGCGGAAAGGATATCCTGAGCGTCCGATGAATTATCGATTCCTAAAGATTCATGACCCAAAACCCTACTATTACACAGTTCCTGTAGACAAATCCAATACAATGTTGTTCTCCCCAAACTAAATGTAATGATTGGATTATCATCACACGAGATGTTGTATAAGGCTACGCCATATAAATATAAATAAGGACTTCTTTTTATCACTATCCGATTGTGCATCAGGGTTGTTGCAAAAAGTTAAGTAGCTTCATGATTTACGAGATAGCTGAACTAAAGATAAGCTAATGTCAATTATCATACAATAATGTTAAGAAAACTTTTACTCAGGCACAACCCCAGGTACAGGTTCCAAATTCGCCCCCTACATCAAGTACTACTGTGATCCAGGAGAAGAAGTTCCTCCTCAAACAGATAAAGCCACCCGAGTTTGACGGGAGAGGCAGATTCGTCCAGTCGGATGCTGAGATTTGGATTGAATCTATGGAGGACTACTTCGAAGCAGCTGGCACTGCACCTACCAATCAGGCCATGCTCGCCAAATTAAAACTCACCGGTGAAGCCAGACTATGGTGGAAACAATGGTGCAGGGATCAAGGGATTTCACAGGGGTCCGTTACCTGGGAGAAGTTAAAGCAAGCCGTGCAAGGGAGATATTTGCCGCCTGCATATCGTACACAGAAAATGAATGAGTTCTATGAGCTAAAACAGTTAGGACTCACTCTTGACGCATACTACTCTAAATTTGTCTCACTCTTAAAGTATGCACCACAAATGGACACGACACAGCAGGTGTCCAAATTTTGCGCGGGCTTAAATCCACCTGTAAATACCCGTCTCGAATCTATGCGTCCATCAGATCTTCAGGATGCACTCATTCGAGCGGCACCTATAATTCAGGAAGTGCAAGCTAAACCAAGGGGTATTAAGAATTGGTCTTATAGCAACCCGAACAGAGGAGCATTCAGACCCCAGGTTAAGAGAGTTCAAGGCCACAATCAGGGACAAAGGAAGAAAGCAAGGACAAATAACGTCAACAACTTTGTTCCTACTCACGGTAATGGCCGAAACATCCGATGTTTCCACTGCAATGAACTCGGTCACTTCAAAAGGCAATGTCCCAAGCTTAGCAAAGGACTCCGTCAAGGTGCAGGGCGCGGTCAGGGAGCCGCCGCCCGTGGAAGGGGAAGAGCTGCCTGCATTACCAATAGGCAAAGATGTGAAGCAGAAGAAGGGGAAGATCCGACTATGGAAGCGGAATTCGAAAGAGCGACAGTCCATGCCGCTCTACATAATAAGGGCCCGAATCGCCAATTCTCGGTGATTCAAACACCGTCGGACTATCGAGGTAAAGGTTTCAAAACCTTGATTGACTGTGGCAGTACTCATTCCTTTATCTCACCAGCGTGTGCTAAGAGATTAGGAATAGCCACAGTAGAAGCACCTACCCTACTTATGGAATTGGCAAACGGTCGTGAGGTAACTTGTGCTAGGCAAACTGCTAAGGAGGAGTTCTATCTGGGAGGAAAGAAAGCCTCAGTCAAATTCAGAGTCATGAATTTAGGTATCCATGAGTGCCTACTCGGGATGGATTGGCTTAAGCCTAATGACGCTCACATCCACTGTGGAAAGGGTCAAGTTTCTTTCCGAAACTCTGAAAGAGAGTTTGTTACGACTCAAGGTGAAGCGGGAGTGCCAAGAATCCAGTTAGCCAAAGTATCGCGGATCATAAAAGGGGTTAGGAAAGGATTACCTGTTTACTTGATCAAACTCAACAAGTTAGATCAAAAGCAAGAGTCTCATGAGGGACCCTCTTGGCTAAAAGAATATGCTGACGTATTCCCTGAGGAATTAACTGAACTTCCACCTCCAAGAGAAGTTGATCATGAAATAAGGCTAATACCTGGAGCTGCGCCTATTGCAAAGAGACCTTATAGAATGTCCATTCCGGAAGCTATTGAGTTGAAGGAACAACTCAAGCAACTATTAAACCAAGGCTACATTCGACCTAGCAATTCACCATGGGGAGCTCCAGTCCTATTCCAGAAAAAGAAAGATGGGACACTTCGACTATGTATTGATTACCGTGGGTTGAATCAATCAACAGTCAAGAACAAGTATCCTATTCCTAGAATAGATGAACTTCTTGACCGCCTTCAAGGTGCAAAGATCTTCTCCAAAATTGATCTCAGGTCAGGTTACTATCAAATCAGGATCAAGGATGAGGATATTCCAAAAACGGCCTTCAATACAAGATATGGGCACTTTGAATTCTTGGTTATGTCATTCGGGCTTACAAATGCACCTGCCACCTTCAATAGATTAATGCAAGATATTTTTAGACCATATCTTGATGACTTCGTGCTTGTCTTCTTCGATGACATTTTAGTCTATTCTAAACAGGAAGAAGATCATGAACCTCATCTACAGACTGTTTTGGAGACAATGAGGTCTCATAAGCTGTATGCAAAAATGAAGAAGTGTGCATTTTTCAAATGTCGGATTGAATATATAGGATTCATAGTATCATCAGAAGGAATATCAGTAGATCCAGCCAAAGTCAGAGATGTGCTTGAATGGCCAAAACCAGTATCCGCCAAAGAGATACGTAGTTTTCTTGGCTTGACAGGATGGTATAGGGTCTTTATCAAAAACTATGCTTTGATTGCAGCACCTCTTACCGACTTACTAAAGAAGCAGACTTCTATTACATGGTCAACTCCTGAACAAAATAGCTTCGACCAATTGAAGCAATGTTTGGTATCAGCACCTATTCTAAAACTTCCTGACCTCAATAAGGAGTTCGAGGTAGTAACTGATGCCAGCATTCTTGCCTTGGGGTGTGTTCTTATGCAGGAAGGTCATCCGGTAGCATACTCTTCAAGGAAATTGAAGAGTCACGAAAAGAATTATGCCACGCATGATCTGGAGTTATTAGCTGTCATCCATGCTCTAAAGCTTTGGAGACACTACCTGTTGGGTAACAAGTTTACTCTAGTAACCGATCATAAGAGTCTCAAATGGATTTTTACCCAGAACGAGCTCAACATGAGGCAACGTCGATGGATTGAAGTATTGGAGGAGTATGATTTTGAAATCAAGTATCGACCGGGGAAAGAGAATGTAGTTGCCAATGCACTCAGTCGCAAGGCATTCCTAAATTCCCTAATCTTGCAGAATCCATCAACGGCCAGATCTCTGGCTACAAAGGTATCTATGCCAAGCAACCCTATACTCGAACTAGCTAGAGAGGAAGCATGCCATGACTTAGCCTACCAAGCAATGATAAAAGAAATATCTACCAAGGATCAGAATCTGAAGTTACAGGCCAAGTATCATGAATTTTCTATTGACAATGGACTTATTTACTACAGAACAAGGCTATGTATACCAACAAGTCAGTCACTTAAGCAGAAGATATTATGGGAAGCTCATGATTCCCCTTTCACAGGACATCTTGGCTATGCAAAAACTCTTAATGCAGTTAGGAAAAGCTACCATTGTGAGAGGCTCAAAGGTGACGTCCTCAAATATGTCATCGAATGTTTGTCTTGCCAACGTATCAAGGCTGAACATGTCATGATGCCAGGAAAATTGCAACCACTTGACATTCCCCAAATGAAATGGGAATTCATCAGTATGGATTTTGTGGTGGGCTTACCCCAAGTCCAAGGAGGATACAACTCCATTATGGTTGTAGTTGACATGCTTACTAAGGTTGCACACCTGATTCCAGTAAAGACAAACTATAAAGCCTCCGACATTGCTAGAGTGTTTATCAAAGAAATATTCAAGCTACATGGGTTACCTAGAAGGATCATTAGCGATCGAGACTCTCTTTTCACTTCACACTTCTGGAGAGCTATCTTTGAAGCTATTGGGACTCAACTCTGTTTTAGCACTGCCTACCATCCCCAAACGGATGGACAAACAGAGCGAGTAAATCAAATCATTGAGGATATGCTTAGGGCTTACTGCTGCCGGGAGCCGAAGAGGTGGATTCAATACTTGCCGTTAGTAGAATTTGCTTACAATGCTTCTTACCAGCAGAGCATTCAAATGACCCCTTTCCAGGCATTGTATGGTCATGATTGTCGAAGTCCCCTAAACTTTTCTGATCCTACCCTAAGGGTGGAAGCTTCAAGACAAATTTTGGAGGACATGGATGACCAAATAAAGTCAATAAGACAAGACATACAAGCAGCCAAAGATAGAAAAAAGGCATATGCGGATTTGAAACGCCAAGAGAGGGTCTTCGGAGAAGGAGACATGGTTTTCATTCGTGTACGCCCCAAGAGGAGCTCTTTATCTCTAGGTGAATGCAAGAAGCTAAGTCCAAGGTATTGTGGTCCGTATAAAATCCTCAAATGCCTAGGACCCAATGCTTATAAATTGCAACTTCCGGATAACCTAAAAGTTCACAATGTATTCCATATTAGTCTCTTAAAAAAATATATACCCAACCCAAATCATGTACTTGATGACCAACAAATTGTAATGCCTAGTCAAGGAGTCCTTGAACTAAGACCGGAAAAGATTTTAGATGTCAGAGAGAGACAGTTAAGATCTAGAACCTTGAAAGAATGCCTCGTCCAGTGGAAAGATTATCCTAAAGAGGATGCTACCTGGATGGATGAAAGCTCTCTCAATCTTCAATATCCCCAGTTTATCTCGAGATGAGGACATCTCGATTCTTCCAAGGGGGAGAGAATGTAATATTTCCGCACACTGCGTACCGTAAATATTGACTTCCCGCACGTCGTGTAAATCCTGTGCAAGGTTATCCCCTACATCGTATTATTGGTAGCTTAATCCATACCCTGCACGCTCAAAAATGAGGCCTCCACAGTGTAAATTAGAGGCTGGGGTTGAAGACCGCAAAAGCCGCGAGGGAACACCCTTTTTTGAAGGGGCAATTGGATAAATTTTAGGCAAATTTTTTTATCCCTTCCCCCAGCCGATGCATGGCTGGAGGAGAGGGAGTGTGGGGACGAATGGCCAAGGAAGAGTGAATCGGGAATGCATGAGGAGGGAATGGCATGAGTCCTCCACGTGGTGGAGCTTCCCTTCCCTCCCCCCTTGCCTATATGAACTCCCGTTAGGGAGAGAAGAAAAAAGAAGAGAGGACGGGCTATGAGAGGAAGGAGAGGACCCTGCTGCTGCCGTTCGGGGAAAGGAGGAGACCAGGCTGCCGTCGTCGCCACGCAGAGGGAGGCCGCCGCGCTGCCACCCCAGTCTGCCAGCCGCCAGCCGCCATAGCCGCCGCCACGGCCGCCAGACTGCCACGGTCTGCCATCCACGCCCTCTTCACGACGAACCCCCCCCCCCCCCCCCCCCCCCCGACGTTGCTGCAGGCCAGAAGCTTCTTAGAAGCTTCTTAAGAAGCTTCTAAGGATTAAGGCCATAGGCCTTGATCCTACGCGACTTCGCGGTTTTGAATCCGGTTAGGGAAATACCTATTCCCACACAAGGAGAAGATAGCGATCCCCTAGCCGTCTCGAAAAGCGAGGGTAAAGGAGTCCGTAACCACGACTACAATGGCTCCGAAGAAGTTGCAAGGCGCGACTGCGGGAGGTTCATCTCCGAGCATACAAGTGGACATCTCCCCGAGCCCACAAGTCCAGGTTTTTTTTCGAGTTTATTCTCGCATAAAGAAATGTTTAGGCGCGCTTAATTCCATAAGGAAGAACGCATTTTACGCTTATTTTTAATGCATTGTGGCAGCGTTAAAAATACATTTGATAAATTATCTCTTTAAACATTAGATAAGGTTGATGCATGTCATGAAATTGAAACGGTTGCATTTCGAGAGTTGTCCGCCTTAGAAGACTAGCTGCATGTTGCTATTTTGGAACATTATCAAAGTAATGAGTCTAAACATATATTACTTAGGGCAAAGAAATGAAGTTGATAAGTGCATTTGGTTACTAGACATGGTAGGAATAAGCGTGTGCCGCATTTTAGGCAACATCTTCCTTGTAATGATTCGTGAGGAAAAGTTAACACCCATAAGATATTACCCAAAAAGAAATAGAAGAGTACGATAATGATCTTATGGACTTGCAAGTTTCATGTAACATGGAATAAGTTAACACTAGCTTTAGTTGGTATGAACTTCATTAACTACATTGTAGCGAGGGGAAAGTTGCGTGTTGCATAGTCATCATGCAGAAATTTCATTCATCAGGAGCCGTATTTAGGAAAGGTCGCATGGTTTATCAAAGCACGAGATTCTAAAGTGTAGACAACAAGGTTGTAGGCATGATTATTTGATGTAAGTCCTAGTAGGTCCTAGGAAAGTTAGTACCCAGATTATCATGCATTTTTACGATACAAGGAAAGATAGAGTCATTGGGAACCATGTGATGCGTAGAGGCGATGAATCACATGTTTACATGTATTGTGGTAGTTGCAACTATTTTTCCTCTTTTAGATCTAGTTTATTTGTCTCTAGGAAGGATTCATCCTTGTCGCAAGACAAGCATAATGAATTACCCAAATCACCTAGCCACAAAGGATTTCATATGAGCAGGGTTCAGTCAAGACGTTAGATACCCCAAACACTAACTAGGGGTTGGCGCGTTAAGGATTCGGCCAAGTTTTCCCATTGTCGCTAAGTCAGAACCTTCAAACCCAATAGTCCTGACCATATTCCCAAAAATGTTGGGCTAATTGGATGCTCATGTAAACAATAATCTAGGATTCCTACCTTATGGACCAAGCGTTCAAGATGATGAAACTCGATTTGAGTTGGACTAAACGCTGTCGATTTAGTGAAATTAAGGATGGGTGGGTAAAAAGACACCCTAAACCCTCCTTCTCGTCTGAAGTTAATTCCGTGACCTGAATACGCCATTCATTAGGTGAAATGATCTCTTAGAATGGAGGCGACACTTGTGCAATAAATTGCAACGTCACTTAGCTTTGCGGTTTGATCGTAAGAAGTTTTGCCATTCCGTGGATTAAGGTTGGCAGGTTCTTGCGCCAGTTTAAACTCGCAAGGGGAAAAGGGTAGTCGTCCTTTTACTCTATCCTCATTAGGGAAACTTTGTCAAGTTAAGGGAAGCTAGGCATTTGCTTGGACGCAAATGATTAATCAATAAACTAAAGCGACATGGTCGCCGGAATTTACCATAAACCAAACCTAAAGTATTGACAGGGTATGACCCTAGCCCAAGGACGATAAGAATCTTGCCAAGTTGCAATTGATTCCGGATCGAATACGGGTTGCATTCGGAGAAAAGGAGTCACTCCTTAACAAGTTTGCCAGCTAAAACGACCACTGGAATTGATTGTGCTTGTAACAGTTTAGAAAGCACTGTTTGCATTGTTTGCTCAATGAACTAAAGGATGAAACGATATCTAAATACTTCAGGTTGAAGGCCTGAAGGGAGAGGCAGCTTCAGTTACCCCCGACTACCTGCCTGACCCTAACCAAGGGGGTTGTTAACCGCGCCGGGGACGTGGACCGAACCCGCCGTGAGAGGTCTCTCCGTTGAGTTCTACTTGGAGCAGGAGGATGCTTGGGTGCCAGAGGGGGCTCTGGCCGTAAATCCCTCGCCTTCTGGGCCCTGCACAAGAGGCTAACGTGACTCGGGATTGGATCTCAAGGCCCGCATACTAGTCTATGGGTAGAAGCTTGGATTAGTGATCCCTGGTGGATTACTGGATAGCCTTCGGGCGGATTATGAACAAGCCTACGGGCGGAACTCCTTGTATTTCAAAGATAAAAAGATAAAATGATAATAAAGAAGTTGTTTGACATTGTTTTCTTTTTGTCCTGTGATAAGATTACGTGAAGGAACCAGTGCTTAACAGGGTTAATCAAAGAAGCTGTTTGTTATATGTCAAATTAATGTGGTAGGTAATTACATAACTAAAACAAACCGAGAAAAGTGTGGAGGATGGACCATGGGTCCGTCCTATGGATGGGTGGTCCCGGTTAGCCGGGAACTTTTCTCAAAAATCTTCAACGAACAGAGGAATGATCATCATCACCAAAGCAAATAACGAGAACGATGACTTAGATTTACTTGTTACCCGATTCACGCTGTTTTAGGGGAACGGAATGGGACTATGCCTTATGGCAGAGAGGTTGAGCATTGCATCCCTCTCGTTTTCCATTCTCCTTGAACCAAGTGCAGCGTGAATCCGCTTCGGACCTGGCGTTCTGCGTAAAGTAGTTCGCTCGGGTCTGACGCTAGTTGCTGCTAGCTAATGACCAAACAGGAAAACCTTAATTCCGGTCGATCCTAAGTGGGAAACGGCCAGGACACTTCCGCTACGTGGTAGGTGCGGAAAGACCTAGATTGCAAAACCCGTAACATTCCATGGGAGTGCCGGGCGGAGTTCTCTAGACAGCCTTTCCGATGGACTGCCAAGACGTGTCCTAGAGGATTCTAGCGGACACGTTATAGGTGCTCACCAGTTGTGATCAGGAAGAAGAAGAATAATCAAATTTGTCTTTGTGTAGATTTTAGAGAGTTGAATAAGTATACTGCTAAAGATTACTACCCATTTCCGTTTATTGACCAAATTTTGGATCAACTAGCGGGTAGGAAAATATATTCGTTCATGGACTGCTTTGCAGGGTATAACCAAATGGCGATTGCTAAGCAAGACAAGCTAAAAACGATGCTTATTACAGTCTTCGGTACCTTTGCGTAACATGTGATGGCATTTGGGTTGTGTAATGCACCTGGTTCGTGGCAAAGAATAGCCGATAAGACCTTTGGTGACATCTCCCTAGAGGAGCTGAAAGTGTTCATTGATGATCTAGGGGTAGCCACCGTAAGGAATAGATAGTTGATCATTTTGCGCAAGTGTTTTGAGCATTGCAGACAATTTTGCATAGCCCTTAACCCATGAAAGTGCATCTTGGGAGTCCCTTATGGGCTCTTGTTAGGCCATGTGGTCAGTTCTGTAGGGATCATAGTCACCATGAGTCCGCCACGTGGTCAGTTCTGTAGGGATCATAGTCACCATGTGGTCAGTTCTATAGGGATCATAGTCACCATGTGGTCAGTTCTGTAGGGAAAATATCAAGGTCATAGTCACCATGAGTCCGCCACGTACTCCAAAGGAAGTGCATAGATTTTAGTCACCAGTAGGGTATTATCGGAGGTTTATCAATGCCTTGGCAAAAAAAACGTTACCGCTGACAAACCTATTGTCCTTTAACTATCAGTTTACATGGAGTGGTGCTTGCAAAGTGTCTCTTGATGATGTGAAGCAGGAGCTTGCCAAAGCACTTGTTTTAAAAGCACCCAAAAGGGGCGAGATGTTTTATGTATTTTCAGTAGCAACCATGTATAGTATCAGCTACTATCTAGCTCAAATTTGGGAGGAAAAGTGGTACCATCCGATAGCTTTTGCTAGTCGAAAGTTGGGCATGTCGGAAATTAACTACACCTATATGGAGAATTTGTGCCTTGCGATGGTATTTGCGACCAAAAAATTTAGGCACTACATTCTTTATGAGAGGGTTGTTTTTTATACGAAGGCGGAAGGGCTTTGATTGCTGTTGAATAAGTTACAGCCGCCTGACCATTTAGCAAAGTGGTTAATCACTTTGCAGGAATTTGATTACAAGATTAAGAGCAAGCCGTCGAAGCTTCAAGGCATTGTAGAGTGTCTTGTGGATTTCCAAGAGCCAAAAGAGGTCTTGGCTGAAGGAAGTGACATGGAGACTTTGTTCAAGATTGATACGGCATCTATTCCCTCCTGGTATGTTGCTATAACACACTATCTTTCTACGGGAGAGTGTGGAGCTGCTTTATCAAAATTGGAGAAGAGGAAAATTAAGCAGTAGGCATTGTAATTTTCTTTGATTGTAGGTACATTATATCGGCAGGGTGTTGATGATATCTATCACCGATGTGTGATTCCTGACGAGGTTCCTTTTATTTTAGAAGAGTGCCATGACTTCGCTTGTAGAGGGCACTTTCCTAGGTGGTTAATGGCACAGAAGGATTTAAGAGCTGGATATTGGTGGCCATCCATCTTCCAAGATTCCTTTGACTATGTTAAGAGATGTGATATATGTCAAAGACATGATAGCATAGAGAATATGAAGTGTCCACTTACGCCTATTATGGCTATCTTTCCATTTGAGAAGTGGGGCATTGACTTTTTGGGTGCTATCACCCCGTCATCTACTACTCAGAAGAGGTACATTATAGTAGCAACTGATTATTTTACAAAATGGTCGGAAGCATGGGCGACGAGTTAGGGCAATGCAAAAGAGACTGCCAGTTTCCTACTTGAGAAAATCATTTGCCGATTTGGTCCACCGAAGGAAATAGTATCAGACCGTGGAACTCACTTTTTAAATAAAGTGATTAAAAGTCTGACTGAAGCTTGGAAAATCAAGCATAACAAGACGACCCCCTATAATCTGCAAGAAAATGGACAAGTTGAAAGTACCAATAAGCAGCTTCTGGGTATCCTATCCAAGATAGTCTCCCAAAAGAAGCGGGACTGGGATACAAAATTATATGTGGCAGTTTGGGCGTATAATACGATGTTTAAACGAGCCATTGGCCACACCCCATTCAAATTAGTTTATGGGGAGGAGTGTGTTTTGCCCTCAGAAATTGAGTTTTCGACCATTAGATTCGCAATCAACCATTCTTTGGGTGATGAAGATGCCCTATTTAAGCGGTTTATGACTATAGCTCACTTAGACGAGCACAAATTGCAGAGTTTGTTGCAGTAGGAGGTAGCAAAACGTCGGATGAAATGGTTGCATGATCTGAAAGCGAAGAAATATACCTTTAAGAAAGGGTAGTTAGTTCTATATTACGATGCGCGTAGGGAGCTATTTTCCAGGGAAGTTGGAACCTGGATGGGATGGCCCTCACAAGATAGTTCGGATAGGTAAAAATAAGTCCACAGTCTATTAGCTAATCTACAAGGGGTGGAATTTAAGAATAAGGTTAATCTTAATAAGATTAAACCTTATTATTTCTAAGTATGCTAATGCGGGAAAATGCATTGCAGGTCCATGCTGGGGCTGATTCGAGACCTGCAGGAGAGCTTAAATTGGTTGATGGGGTGGTTAATCCCTTATTTGGAGCACCCATATCTTTAGCAAAGATATCATCAAGGGAGGCTTATCGGGTGGAGCAAGGGATATAAAGTGATTGAGCAAGAAGATGGTACCTTTGTGTGGGAAATTAAAGTTTTCTGCCATTACTGCTTACAAATATTGACAAGCATCCCTATTGAGTTTAATGAAGAAGGTGCGATGGAGCCGCCAGTTCATCCTCTAAATATATTGAGCTTTGATTATCATAATTACGAATAGGGGAGTTCTTAATGGCTGGTTGTATAAACCCATTATGGACATATACATTATACTTTGATGGAGCATCCAGGGGTCCTAATAGAAAAGGAAGTGTTGGAGTAGTTATCCGAGATCCCCGATGTAGAGTTACAATGAAATTAGCTGCTTACGTACTAACAACATGGTTGAGTATAAAGCTCTGATTATGGGATTGAATATTGCTAAGAAAGGTGGCATTAGGCGGTTGTTAATAAAAGGGGATTTCTAGCTTATCTTAAATAAAATCAATGGGACATATATAGTCGGAAATCCTCTCCTTCGTATATATCATCGAATTGCTATAACCCTACTTGATGAATTTGAGAGCATATCTCTTCAATTGATTCCACGTTATTGGAATCAGTTTGTGGATTCCTTAGCTAATTTTGCTTATGAAGAGGACCTCTTTTTCAACTGTGGTCCTAGTCCGGACGTTGCTATTGATAATGAGACAGGACGTGGTCACTTGTGAGGGATGTTATCAGACCATGCGTTGTATGGTAGGTGATGGTTGATATGGGTAATGCAAAGAGTAGCCGAGACCCATCTACCACTATTATCTTGGACCCATAAGTTGATCAGAAGACATGTTATGTGTACGCCTCTTGCTATATATGTAGGAGGTATGGGCCATAATTTGATGCATTTAGTTTAGGGCTGAGAGCCCTATTTTTCCCCTTGGAATAGAGTGTATTTGCGTATATCTGTCTTCTTCCAAGGAGGGATCTCTATGAGCTGGTTTGTTTGTTTCATTAGGCCAAGAGGGACAGCTGCTTTAAGTAGTTAATGTCTGATTTCTTTAGGCCAAGAGGGCCAAAATTTTTTAGGTTTTAATAATCTATCTCTTTAGGCCAAGAGGGCCAGTTAGTTTGCAGTGAAATGTGCTATTTCTTTAGGCCAAGAGGGCCCTATCTCTGTTTTGGTGTAAGTATGTTTAATGCTTTGTTGTTTTAGTCATTGCACCATACAGGTTGACGAAGTCGCTGGAGGGAGGCATTGCTGCAAAGGAGCTTTTTGTGGCCGTTCTAGGTGGTTTCGTCCCCTTTTCTAGTTTTTTTCCCTTAAGCAATTAATGATATATGTGCAGGTGAGGGTTTTCTTTTTTGTTGGGGACCGGCAATCGAGGCATGAAGTCCCACTTTTTGGTTCTGTATGTCTAGGGAAGGTCTGAGTAGTCATTGCCTCCCTGCAAGGAATTGTCAGGCATTGAAAGACCTGTTTTAGATGGGAGTTCTAGTGACCATGTTCTGCTGACCTGCTAGGCGGCCGTTCTAGGATTTCCTGTTAGTTGTGAGGCAGCTAGAGAAGCCTACTAAAATAATGATGGAAAGAGAAAAAATCCTAAAGATTTGAAAGACAATATATGAATATACGAAGGTGTGTAAAAAGGGATTCTCACCCCTATAAAAATAGAAAATGAAAGAAAGAAAAATCATTGATCTGTTGTTTATTGCCTTGCGAAGGCCTGGTAGATTCTTGGGGACGTGTTAGACCTGTGGCCGATGCCTTGTTTTCCTTGGGGTGACATCTTGCCATAAAAAAAGAAAATGAAAGAAGGTTAGAGCGAAAATAAAAGTAAGCGTTAGAAAAGAATTCAGTTTCGCCTTGCGAGGGCTTGGTAGGTTCTTGGGTACTGAGAAAGTACCTGAGGTCGATGCCTTGTTCTCATTGGGTCACTACCCTGAGCTCCCTCCTTTTTACATGCCCGAGTATGGCAAAATCAAAACCTAAAAGAAGAATAAATGTACTAAAAGAAAATATTTCTTGATCAGGCTATAGGAGTCATCGCCTGTAAGGAGCTCCTGGTTGAGTTGTCCTTAGTCAGAAAGGTAGGTCAGACCACCACTTAGGGCGA
This sequence comes from Lygodium microphyllum, assembly GCF_053477565.2. Lineage (NCBI taxonomy): Eukaryota > Viridiplantae > Streptophyta > Polypodiopsida > Schizaeales > Lygodiaceae > Lygodium > Lygodium microphyllum. The sequence goes on from NC_141146.1 coordinate 139,254,906, forward strand.
CCTCTTTGATAGTCCTTTTTAGCTTGGCTGTGTTGGAGCAATTGGTTAGTGACTGGCTTCAAACTTTCTGTCAGATTATGCTAGGCCTACTCCTCGTGGATTTCATATCTTGGTTTTGTCAAGGGGTAGGGTGTGAGCTATGATGTGTTGTGTTGTGTGTTTTTTGTATCAGCTTGATGCTCCTTTTTGTTGTTTATGTGCATATCTCTTCGTGGGATTCGACAGGCTAAGTCGCCCTATCCTGTGGTTGCCAATGACAAATGATTTTTGATGCTAAGAAGTGCTTAAAAATAGCCAAAAATTACGAATATTAAGGGAAAAATAGACTTCGTTGAAGGCGGCGGTGGCAATCAGTATGATTTTAAGCGGCAAGTCCCTAAAGTGCTAGTGCTAATTTTCATGAGAAATTAAACAATGGCAGATGGCCAAGGTGGAGTTTTCCTAGATGCAAAACGACCTCAGGAATCTAACGCAAGTCTCATATCTCAATTCCAAGGTCGTTTGATCCCCCATTTAATCCCCGCAAGGTTTGGGATTGTGAAGCAGCTACTGGATCCGAAAGCATAGAAGAGCATGATAGGACCCAACTTTGTAGATTTTGATGCCACAGAGCTACCTGTCTCCAGACGGATCTCGATTCCGATGTCGTTTGCCCCCTAAAAAATGAAAAATCCATTTGATCGGAAGTGTGAATGCAAAAAAGCATAAACTAGATATTTGGGATGTTTAGTCTTAAAGCTCTAATTAAGAGCAAGAAAACACCACGATATGAAACGTTGAGGGGGAGGGGGGGTGTTAGTTTTTTGTGCCCCCTTTTTTCTCCCCTCATGATGCATTTTCTGATCAGTAGAGTGGAGAGGAATGGTCCTAGGCCTGGAATGCTTCTATCCTTCGCCCTCCATTGCCACAAACAAATCAAGAAATAATGCACTGAATCAAGAAATCAAAAACCAGTCTTTCTCTCTCCTCCCTCTTTCTCCTGTATAGAGGCTATTCATGTGCAAGAAATCAAGAAGAAGAGGGGCTGAAGAATGCTTGTTCAGCTGTGATAAGATTGCTTCAAGATGAAGAGGAGATTGAGGAAAGAGGTTCAGCACTAAAGAATGGTTGCTGGTTGGTCTGTGGGCTACTCAGAATAATGATTAAAAAACCCGCAACACGCAAGACACGCAATATGCTTCAATTTTACAAAGAAATTTGAGTGTTTTTGTTGTTTCAGGGTCCAAATGTTGTTCATATGCGATGAATTTTTGTTTGAATCTTGTTTCCATCATGGTTGAGGGCTGAAATTATAGAAATAAAAAACTCGTAATGATTTAGAGTCGTTATTAATTCTTTAAAACCCATAAAATGTCATTTTTAGTGGAAATTAGTGGTTTTTTCGATTTTGAGTTGGAGAAAAAGGAGTGAAAATGGAATAAAATCAGAGAAAATGTTAAGTTTCAGTCAAAATAATAAGCCAATACAAATAAATAAGAAAATACCTATTTTTCATGAATAATAAATAGAAAAAAATAGCAAAAATAGAGAAAATTAGGTTTTTTGCACTCAAAAAATATGGAAAAATAAGATTTATATGCATGAATGTTTGGCAAGGTTAAAGCATGAGGTCAAGCCTCAATTTGGCCTTTTCCTTTGTGTTATAGTATGTGTTTATTATTTTTTACATACAAAAATTTAGGGATCGTTCCATAGTTAAATGTAGGTGACTAGTAGCATGGAAGTTTCGGTGCTAGTTCCTAAAGCACCGCAGCACGTAACGCTTAGTTAAAATTCATGAAAGGGCTATTTTTCGCACCTCACATGGTTGATTTTTTAATCATGAAATGGTTGTGCACAATTGTCATACACCTTGAATCAAGCATGCCATGTGGTATCTCCTGGAATGCATTGCACTTGTTTGAAAAACTTTGACCAACGTTGAGAGGATAGGAAACCTAAGCTGTAGGTTTAGATGGGTGCTTCCATTGGCGAAAGTCTTGTGAGGTAAATCAAAATCTCCTGGAACACTGAATTATGAAAGAGTGGAGTTTGTGCGAATGTTATATGTGTTAGCGACGCATCTTGGGGCCAATCCCCGAGGTGTAGGAGAGTCGCAATGTAACCGCAACAATCAGCTGAGAGGTGCTTCCTTATGTGTGTATTATGAGGCATTCTGCCTATATGTTATGGGATATCCACCTGAGGTGAAGGGAAGGTGAACGTTAGACTACATATTGGATACAAACGCAAAATCATCATAAGCATTTAGTGCAAAGTGAGTTTTAGACGCTCCTGGCCCGCGAGGCCGTGTGGTGGGGTTGTTTGTCGTATGCATGAGGTCCGGCTAGTGCTATAGCCAATGCCGGCCCATTTTAGGTCCCATCAAAACTCCTTCCAAGAGTCAAAGTTTTACCCAATCTTGTGCATGTAACGCCACCAAGTATGGGCATAACCTTCAAGATGAAGAGCCACAAAATAAATCTTGGCTTCTTCACTTCTAGGATAAAGGGTGAAGTATTACTCAAGCTTATTGATAGACTCCTCCCATTCTGAAGGTGAAGCATTATCTCTATTAAAATTAGTGATATTGATCTTTTCCTTATATTCTTTTTCACTATATGATGGTATTTTAAAAATCCCTTATGTTGAACCCACATGATACATACATATATTTATGATTGACCTCCCCAGGAAGAAAGCATGACAACAAATGGCTAGAGACCTAAGTCAAGTGGATTGAGGAGCAAAGTTGTTTTACCTATCTATGGCTAATGGATGGATCTAGAAAAAACACAATTATGCATTCTCTTTTTTGTTTCTCCTTCACATGTTGGATGCAAAGAAAAGAGGTATTATTGAAAGTATTATCTATGCTATTTTATTATTTGAGTTGCAAGCTCAAGAGGCACTGAAGCATCAGAGAGCTTCGGAACCTGCAACTCCCAAACTAAAACAAACTTGAATTGGTGATGGAAAAAGTGAAAATGTGAGAGTGAAAGGTGGTAAAATGAGGCAATCATGAGCAATGATGTCATGAGCCTCCTTGGTTGACTCTTTCCTCTCTCTCTCTCTCTCTCTCTCTCTCTCTCTCTGTGTGGCCACCTATGGGTGGGCTAGGAGCTATTGTAGATGCTACAATTTCAAGTGCCTAGGAGCCGAATTGTAGTTGAGTTTAGACACCACTATAGGGGCCCCAGCCTAGTCCCTAGGGGCACCAAATGATTGTCTCCCAAGGACTATCACTAAGAAGCTATAAGTTGAAGCTACTGCCTAGGGCATCAAGGGGTATAGGAGCCACCATCATTGTGTTGGGCCATTTCCGTTGTGCCAAGAAGCCTGGTTGCATTTCACTCCCATTGTCATTATGCTCGGCCAGTGCCCAAGAGAACCATGCAGGACAAGGAGGAGAGAGAGGGAGCAAGAGAGAGAGGCTCCTAGTAGAGCCACCATGTGGGAGAGATGTCTCCCAGGAGAGTCGAGAAAGACTCCTAGTAGAGCCACCATGAGGGAGAGATGCTGCCCTAGGAGAGCCAGCCATGCCACCCAAGAAAGGGTGATAAAAAGAGGGAAGAGAGAGGTGGAGAGAGAGATGGTGTGAGAGAGGAAGTGTGTGTGTATGTGTGAGAGAGTAAGTTTGGGTGTGTGTGTGTGCATAAGTGTGTGTGTCTATATGTGCTTGTGTGTGTGAGAGAGTGTGTATGAATGTGTGTATGCATATATATGCACATGTGTGAGAGAGAGTGTATGTGAGTGTATGTATGTATGTGTGTGGTGTGTGCACATGTGTGTATGCACATATGTGTGTATGTGCATATGTGTATATGTGTACTTGAGAGAGAGAGAGTGTGTGTGTGTGTGCGTGTATACATGTGTGTGAGAGAGTGAGTGTGAGAGAGAGGTGGACAGAGAGAGAAAGTGAGAGAGTATGCATGCGTATGTGTATACATGTGCATATGTGTTTGTGTGTGTTTGAGTGAGTGGGAGGGAGAAAGCATGCGTGAGAGAGGAGGTGCTCAGAGATTGGAGAGAGAGGGAGTGCGGTTAGTGAGAGAGAGTGTGTGTGTGAGGTGGAGAGAGAGAGAGAAAGGTTGGTGAGAGAGAGGAAGAGTGAGAGACGTGAAGAGACAGAGAAAGAGAGAGAGTATATGTGTATGTGTGAGGTGAGAGAGTGGGTGTATATGTGAGAGTGAGAGAGAGAGGGGGGAAGGGGTGCGAGCTTGGAGAGAGGGGGAGGTAAGAGCTTAGAGAGAGGGGGTGGTGAGAGTTTGGAGGGGGTAGTGAGAGATGGGAGAGTGAGAGAGGTTGGTTAGAGAGAGAGGGGATAGGTTAGTTGGAGGGAGAGAGAGATAGGTTAGTGAGAGAGTGTGTGTGTGAGGTTGAGAGAGAGGGGAAGGTTGATGAGAGAGAGAGAGAGAGAGAGAGAGAGTTTGTGTGAGGTTGTGAGGGTTAGAGATGTTGAGATGACAAGCTCAACACATGTGGACATTGATGATGGACCGCCAGGTTAGATGGGCCCACACCTCTACACTTAGCACGTCGGTGGTCATTATGACTCTCACATGGCCACTGACTCATTACTTATTATATTCAAGTTGTTACATCTATTTACAACTGGCATAGTTATAGCGCCAATCGACTAGTGTAGTCGGTTATGCATTGTTTGACTTAGTAGGCCACTTTCCTTTATGTTGCATCTTATCTATACTTTGTGTACATTGTAAAGAGTGTGGAAGAAGAAGAAGAAAATCAGCAAGAAAATGTTTTTGGCCTCCATCTCTCTTCTTGTCTCTTGAGTGAGCTTCTCCTTGTGCATTCTGTGTGTGTTCGGCGCATCATCTTGAGCAACTCCCCCCACCACACGATTCTTGACAAGAGAAGAAGAGGGAGAGAGGTTGGTTAGAGAGAGAGGGAGAGGGGGGGTCAGTTGGAGGGGGAGAGAGAGGGTTAGTGAGAGTGTATGTGTGCATGCGAGGTGGAGAGAGGGGGTGGTGAGAGGTTGGTTGGAGGGAGAGAGAGAGGGTAGGTTGGTTTAAGAGTGAGAGAGAGAGGGGGGGGTTAGTTGGGGGGGAGAGGGAGAGTGGGTGAGGAGGTTTGTTTTGACTAATATTTGGTATTTTGGTTGTGTGTTTGTAAGTAGATAGATTTTTCTTATGAGGATTGGTCTTTTGGGTAGTCTTTGATAGCTATTATCCATGTTGGTGATCTATCTCTCTATTATCTAGCCACTATCCAAGTTTTGTTCTATTTATTGGTTTATATGTTGTTGGTTTAGAGAGAGAGAGAGAGAGAGAGAGAGAGAGAGAGAGAGAGAGAGAGAGTTTTATTTATGTAAGTGTCGGTTGGTTTTGTTGATAGGCTAGTTGCTTCTATTGGTAGGGTAGTTATCTTATGTTGGTTGGTTGAAGTGAGAGAGGGAGAGATAATATTAGTTAGTTAGTTAGTTACTCCTTCTTCCTTTAATTCTGTCTCTCTCTTTCTTCTTCTTCTTCTTCTTCCTCTTCCTTGTTGAGAAATAGACAAATGATGTATGCTCCAAGAAGAGATGTCTTGAATCCCATATGCACAATGAGGAGAGTGGAACAACCCAACTTCTATAAAGCATTGTACTTGACTATCACTTCCACAATGGAATGAATACAATATCATGATGCTTGGTACTTTTACTTAGTATCTTTTTCATTGTTAGTGTCCTACACGATTGTGTTTATGAGTCCAAGCTAATCTATCTTGGAACCTAATTCACTTTGTGTAATAGTGGCTCTACATTGTTTATGTCAACATGAATCTAGCCTTAATCTTCAATTCTCCATAACTCTTGCCATGATCTAGGCCCGCACTTTCCACATGGTATCAAAGCCTAGTCTAGCATGGCTTAGCTCCTCTCCATCTCTTCTTAGCTTAGTTCTAGTGCTGGACCCCATCTCCAACCTCATTTGCATCTCTACTTTCAATGAAGCTTCCATGGCAGGCATAGTCAACAACAGCCTATCCGCTTGAAGCTTTCATATCTCTCTCCATAGGACAAATATCTCTAAACTTCCTTCTAGAAAAGTGGTTCTTTGCTTCTAAACACAATATTAGTGAGTTTGGGAATCTCCCAATTCCCATTTTTTGAATACTAAAAAGGTGGCACCTAGATAACATGCCCATAAGTTTCTCAAAACCATATGATGTGATCTATCATTGGAAAGCACTTGAAAAATGGAATCTATTAAGCTATAGAGCGCTGATTTGGAGTTATAGTGTTCAAGTTATGATAAATCCAAAGATTTGACCATGTGTCCCAAAGCTATGGGAAATTCCCATATTCCCCAATATGGTGTTTCTAGAGCTCCTCCTTGGCACCTCAATCATTGACATTGGGCAACTATAGCTCCAATACTGTGCAAAATATTTCATGTTATCCTCATTATGCCTACAGATTTGTCATACCTACTGACCTTGGAGAAGGTAGTGTGAGAAAACAAAGGCATCTTAGCCCTTGTTCTCTTCAAGAGAGTTGTTCCCCGGCTTGAGGGGCTTCTCCTTGTCATGTCAGAGGTCAAACTTGTGCCATGGAAAACCTGACATTACAAGAATATGTGAAATTGGCACAAAATTCATAGGTAGAAGTTTAATCTGATCCAACATCCAGCATGATACGCAATTCTCCAGATCTTTGTGGGGCATTTAAAGGCTCCGAGTAGGCAATCTCAGATGAAAGGGCTCCCCAAACTTCTCTCTCTATTTGTCACAATCTATGAAACCCTAACTCTCATCATTGTGGGCAGCCATAGCCAAAGCTTCAAAGTTTGACATTTTTCAATGTCTCTTTTCATTGAAGCTTGTTGGGACCTAAAATGGACCCGACATTGGCTCTCTAGCACTAGCTTGACCTCGAAGTTACATAAGAAACCCATGTGGCCTCGCGGCTAGGAGCATCTTGTCAAGATTGTGGAAGAGAAGGAAGGAGTCTCACTTGTAGCTTTCTTGCTTGCACAATGGGGGAAGACACTCAAGGGTGGAGGCTGAAAACTATTTTTCTCTTCTTAGTTGTGGAAGCCAAAAAGAACTCAAATACAAAGAAATAGAAGAACCCTATATATGGGTCTCAAACCAAACTCAAGTAACTAAGGTGGCATACTAACTGATCCACGAACTAGAGTAGATAAGGATAGCTATCATGTAGCTATTATTCATGGGCGGTGTACCAACCGCGTCTGCAACTAACAAGTCGGTGACATAAATACACAACGGTCACCCTGGCGTATCACGAGTGGAGCTCGATATCTCAACACTCCCCCTCGAGCTCAATCCCAATTCCTGCACACCAAGCAGGTCTCTGAACTTGCGCAGCTTCTCTGCGCCCAATGCCTTCGTAAATATGTCAGCTACCTGATCCTCTGTGCTGACATAAACTAGATCAATAAGACCTAGTAAAACCCTCTCCCGCACATAGTGATAATGCACCTCAATGTGCTTTGTTCTAGCATGATAGACTGGGTTATTTGCCAAGTGTATACTACTCATGTTATCACAATAAATGACAACTGGCCCATCTGTAGACTGATGCATATCATAAAGTAGCTTATGCAACCAAGCTACCTCACATGCAGCCATTGCTGCACCCCTGTACTCAGCCTCTGTGCTCGACAAGGCAACTGTAGGCTGTTTCTTGTTGCTCCAACTGACTGCAGCACTCCCAAAAGAGAACATATATCCACTGGTAGATCGTCTATCAGAAATACTACCAGCCCAATCAGCATCAGTGTATCCATGCAGCTGTATCTGAACCCCAGTCTCATAAAATAGTCCATACTGCAATGTGGACTTCACATACCTGAGTATGCGCCTAGCCGCATCCAAATATGGTTTCCTTGGAGCCTACATAAACTGACTTACCAATCCAACAGCATAGCTCAAATCTGGCCTGGTAATAGTCATATAAATTAAACTTCCTACTATGCGTCTGTACATAGTAGGGTCTTCTAAAAGCTCACATGCATCTGTGCTCAGCTTCACATTCTGCTCCAAAGGAACTGAAATAGGCTTACAGCCTGTCATCCCATATTTGGATAGCATGTCCAATCCATACTGCCTCGGCAAGAGCTATATCCCACTTGGTGATCTAATCACCTCAATGCCCAAGAAATAACGTAGCTCTCCCAAATCCTTCATCTCAAACTTCTGCTTCAATAGCATTTTCACATGAAGGATATCTTCATCACTGTCACCTGTCATAATCAAATCATCAACATAAATGACAAGTAACATAATACCTTTCTCTGTTTTTCTCACATAAAGTGAGAAATCTGCCTTGGAAATCTGAAAGCCAATAGTGACAAGTGTCAAGATTGTGGGAGAGAAGGAAGGAGTCTCGCTTGAAGCTTTCTTTCTTGCACAATGGGGGAAGACACACAAGGGTGGAGGCTGAAAACAGTTTTCCTCTTCTTAGTTGTGTAAGCCAAAAGAACTCGAGTACAAAGAAATAGAAGAACCCTCTATATGGGTCTCAAACCAAACTCAACTAACTAAGGTGGCATACGAACTGAGCCACGAACTAGAGTAGATAAGGATAGCTATCATGTAGCTATTATTCATGGGCGGTGTACCAACCGCGTCTGCAACTGACAAGTCGGTGACATAAATACACAACGGTCACCCTGGCATATCACGAGTGGAGCTCGATATCTCAACACTCCCCCTCGAGCTCAATCCCGATTCCTGCACACCAAGCAGGTCTCTGAACTTGCGAAGCTTCTCTGTGCCCAATGCCTTCGTGAATATGTCAGCTACCTGATCCTCTGTGCTGACATAAACTAGATCAATAAGACCTAGTAAAACCCTCTCCCGCACATAGTGATAATGCATCTCAATGTGCTTTGTTCTAGCATGATAGACTGGGTTATTTGCCAAATGTATACTGCTCATGTTGTCACAATAAATGACAACCGGCCCATCTGTAGGCTGATGCATATCATAAAGTAGCTTATGCAATCAAGCTACCTCACATGCAGCCATTGCTGCACCCCTGTACTCGGCCTCTGTGCTCGACAAGGCAACTGTAGGCTGTTTCTTGCTGCTCCAAGTGACTGCAGCACTCCCGAAAGAGAACACATATCCACTGGTAGATCGTCTATCAGAAATGCTACCAGCCCAATCAGCATCAGTGTATCCATGCAACTGTATCTGAACCCCAGTCTCATAAAATAGTCCATACTGCAATGTGGACTTCACATACCTGAGTATGCATCTAGCCGCATCCAAATGCGGTTTCCTTGGAGCCTGCATAAACTGACTTACCAATCCAACAGCATAGCTCAAATCTGGCGTGGTAATAGTCATATAAATCAAACTTCCTTTTATGCGTCTGTACATAGTAGGGTCTTCCAGAAGCTCACTTGCATCTGCGCTCAGCTTCACATTCTGCTCCAAAGGAACTGAAATAGGCTTACAGCCTGTCATCCCATATTTGGATAGCATGTCCAATCCATACTGCCTCTGCAAGAGCTGTATCCCACTTGGTGATCTAATCACCTCAATGCCCAAGAAATAACGCAGCTCTCCCAAATCCTTCATCTCAAACTTCTGCTTCAATAGCATTTTCACATGAAGAATATCTTCATCACTGTCATCTGTCATAATCAAATCATCAACATAAATGACAAGTAGTATAATACCTTTCTCTGTTTTTCTCACATAAAGTGAGAAATCTGCCTTGGAAATCTGAAAGCCAATAGTGACAAGATATTGTCCTATCTTGTCAGACCATGCTCTAGGTGCTTGCTTCAAGCCATACAAGGCTTTCTTCAACCTGCAAACAAACTTAGGATGAACAGCATGCACATAACCTCGTCGCTGCTCCATATAGACCTCTTCTTGCAAATCACCATGCAATAAGGCATTCTTTACATCCATCTGATGTAAAGACCATCCCTTTGATGCAGCCATAGCAATGACTGCTCTTACGGTTGCCATCCTTGCAACCGGACTGAATGTTTCTTCATAGTCAATACCATATGTTTGTGCATACCCCTTGACTACTAATCTTGCCTTGTATCTGTTCACAGAACCATCTGCATTGTGCTTCACCTTATAAATCCACTTACAGCCAATTGCATTTTTACCTTTAGGCAAAGGTACCAATTCCCATGTAGCATTTGCTTCCAAGGCATCCATTTCTTCATCCATGGCTTTCTCCCATTTTTCTTTTCCCATGGCTTTCTCAAAAGAATGGGTTCTGGTTCATGTATCACTTTGACCATATATGCATAGTGAATTGCTGTAAATCCATCATATTTCAGCCTATCCACAAGATACCTAGCTCTTGTAGACCTGCGCAAAGTAGGTTCACTCCCAAGTGCTCTCAAAACATCCCTGGTTTTCCTTACTCCAGGTGTAACAATAGAAGGAATGCCCAACTCATCATCAATGCTCTGTTCTGAGCCACTGGATTCACCATCCACATAAGAGTGACCTGCATTCACATCAAACATGGGCTGATCAACCTTCTCTTTTCCTTTTCGTGATACCTGCATACCACTATCTGCATTACTTTGAGAAGATTCTCCTGATCTCAATCTGTCTGTCCATGGCGAAGAATGTGAACCACTGCTAGAGGACGCTCCAGGTCCACTAATATTTTGTGACTGCTGCTGTGAATTCTGTGCAGCATTACCATTTTGTGTATCTACATCATCAATCACATTTACTGGTTTATACCAGCTACTCATCTCATCAAAAACAACATCTCTGCTCACTGTAAACTTACGAGTAGAAGGGTTATAGCATCTATACCCTTTTTTGCTGCAGAGAGTAACCAATAAAGATGCACTTCTCAGCTTTTGGATCCAACTTGGATCTCAACTCATCTGGCACATGTACATAGGCAATGCAACCAAAAATTTTCAAATGAGAAATATCTGGTTTCCTACCAGTATACCTCTCCTCTGGAGTCATTCCATGTATTGCTGCAGTGGGAGTCCTGTTCATTATGTAGACTGATGTAGCAACTGCTTCAGCCCAATAAAAATCTGGCAAGTCTTTTTCATTGAGCATGGCACGAGATACCTCTCCAATATGCCTATTTTTCCTTTCTGCAATTCCATTTTGTTGTGGGGTATGATTGCATGAATATTGCTGCTTTATGTCATGCTCCTGCAGGAACCTTGCAAACTCATTTGAGAGGTACTCTCCCCCTCCATCTGACCTTAGGCATTTTATCTGCAGGCCTGTTTCTTTTTCAACCATCGCTTTAAGAGTTTTGAAATGCCCAAAAACTTCACTTTTCTTTTTCATAAAATACACCCAAATTTTTCTGCTATAGTCATCAATAAAACTGACAAAATAATGACAGCCTCCAAGAGATGCAGCTTTAGTTGTCCACACATCAGAGTGGATTAATTCCAATGGCTTCTTACTCTCTTGAACATGTCTAGGAAATGGTTTCCTTGCCTGTTTTCCAAATTGACAGGCTTCACATACCTTATGCATTTCTGCAACCTTGAATTTCGGCAATCCTGCAACAATATTTTGGGCCTGCATTGATTTAAGTCGCTGTACATTAACATGACCAATCGTTTATGCCAGATATCAATATCTGCAACTACACCGGTCCCATGTGCAAACATTACTGCACTCAATTCAGACATGTCTGCATCCAATGTAAACATTCTGCCTTTCTTCTTTCCTTTTGCTATCAAGCGACCTTTATTTTTCATATCCTCAACAAAGCATCCATGAGGATTAAATCTGACCTGCAAGCCCTGTTCAACCATTTAACCAACAGAAAACAGATTCTTGGTGATATTCGGGGCATGAAATACATCGGACAGGTATTTCTTTTTCCCATCCTGCATAGACAAGGGAATTTTTCCAATCTGCACAATAGGATGTGCAGTATCATCACCAGTCTCCACAAATCCTGGTTTTTCCATTTTCCTTGCATCCTCCATCCATTCTGCATGACCTGTCATGTGGTTTGATGCACCTGAGTCAACATACCATACATCATTGCTTTCTTCTGCACTTGTCACAGAATTATTCATGTGCTGCACCATAAACAGATGCTCATTTCTGTCATCACCTTGTCTACTAGAGGATGCATAATTTCCTTGTTGCAGTTTTCAATTCATGATGTCATTCTGCTTTTTATAGCAGTCTTTAGCCATATGACCCATTTTACCACAATAGTAGCATTCAACATTACTGTTTGCACTTTGGCCTCTTTGCCATCCACCACGACCTCTTTGGCTCCCCCTGCCTCTAGAGTTACCACGTCCTCCTCCATAGGACTGGTTTTCTTGAGTTTGCTGCATATTCTGATTTCTACCACGGCCTCCATATCGGCCTCCTCTACCTCTGCCTCTACCTCTTCCAGCATTTGAGTAGAAGACAGCTTCTTTTGAAGTTCCTCGTGAAGAAGATGCGCCACCATTTCTCTGTTCCTCAGAAATTAGAAGAGCAATCAACTCCTCAAAATCAGGAAATCTTTCACGAACTGAAATGGATGTCCGAAACTGTGCATAATCCTTTCCTAGACCATTCAAGGTCACAGAAACTAAATCATCATCTTCCACTGGTGACCCAATGGAAGCAAGTGCATCTGCAATCTTCTTCACTTTCATGTGGTAGTCGTTGATGCTCATATTTTCTCTTTGCACATTGTGCAACTCTTGCTTGAGCTGCATTTTCCTGGCTTGCGTATTTGTGCTATACATTTTTGACAAAGTATCCCATGCCTCCTTTGGCGTACTTGCATCCTGAATATGCACAATCATAGAGTGTGAAATGCTGATAGACAGCCAATACATAACTTTCCTAGCTCTCTCATGCCATGCTTTAAATGCCTGCATTTGCTGTTGATTGGGAACATCAGGAAGAACTGGTTCTTCTTCATTTTCTGCAACAAATTCCCAATATCCTTTTCCCATAAGGAAATTCGTCATTCTAAACTTCCATGCTTGGAAGTTGTTCTTGTCAAGCTTTTCAGTGACAATCTGTGAAAGAGAATCAGATGCCATTACAGAAGACTGCAAAAAATTCTGTCACTGCAAAAATCACAGCTTCACCCTCACAAGGGAAAATCTGCAAAACTGGCGAAAGTGGTATTTGACCACACAGTCACTTCCTAGTGACGATTTTTCATCAACAGGCAACAGGGATGATTCTGTAACTCCCAATGTCTTTGCGCACAAGCATACAATGCAATTTTTACAGTAACTATTCACTGACCTGTAGAACAGTGGCTGCACAGCATAAAACTGGGCCTTTTCCTGAGTGCGTGCAGAAAACTTCCGCCTCCAAAACAAGCCCCGAAATGGCCTCAAATAAAAAAAACAAGGTCGCCGAGGCCTAAAGCCCTCACCCGCAGCATATACTACCCTCTTGCTTCACCGCGAAGAGCGTCTCAACCTGAGACAATGCACTCCTGCACTTTTCGGCTGTGCTACCTGCAGAGATCTGCTCCCAAAACAGAAAATGAAAGCAACACTGCTCCTCTTACCAGAACACCGCGAGCTTGGCTTGCTTTCTTGAGCTCCTTACCACGAACAAGGCTCTGATACCATGTCAAGATTGTGGGAGAGAAGGAAGGAGTCTCGCTTGAAGCTTTCTTGCTTGCACAATGGGGGAAGACACACAAGGGTGGAGGCTGAAAACAGTTTTCCTCTTCTTAGTTGTGTAAGCCAAAAGAACTCGAGTACAAAGAAATAGAAGAACCCTCTATATCTCAAACCAAACTCAACTAACTAAGGTGGCATACTAACTGAGCCACGAACTAGAGTAGATAAGGATAGCTATCATGTAGCTATTATTCATGGGCGGTGTACCAACCGCGTCTGCAACTGACAAGTCGGTGACATAAATACACAACGGTCACCCTGGCGTATCACGAGTGGAGCTCGATATCTCAACAACAAGATACTGTCCTATCTTGTCAGACCATGCTCTAGGTGCTTGCTTCAAGCCATACAAGGCTTTCTTCAACCTGCAAACAAACTCAGGATGAACAGCATGCACATAACCTGATGGCTGCTCCATATAGACCTCTTCTTGCAAATCACCATGCAAGAAGGCATTCTTTACATCCATTTGATGTAAAGACCATCCCTTTGATGCAGCCATAGCAATGACTGCTCTTACGGTTGCCATCCTTGCAACCGGACTGAATGTTTCTTCATAGTCAATGCCATATGTTTGTGCATACCCCTTGACTACTAATCTTGCCTTGTATCTGTTCACAGAACCATCTGCATTGTGCTTCACCTTATAAACCCACTTACAGCCAATTGCATTTTTACCTTTAGGCAAAGGTACCAATTCCCATGTAGCATTTGCTTCCAAGGCATCCATTTCTTCATCCATGGCTTTCTCCCATTTTTCTTTTTCCATGGCTTGCTCAAAAGAAGTGGGTTCTGGTTCCTGTATCACTTTGACCATATATGCATAGTGAATGGCTGTAAATCCATCATATTTCAGCCTATCCATAGGATACCTAGCTCTGGTAGACCTGCGCAAAGTAGGTTCACTCCCAGGTGCTCTCAAAACATCCCTGGTCTTCCTTACTCCAGGTGTAACAATAGAAGGAATACCCAACTCATCATCAATGCTCTGTTCTGAGCCACTGGATTCACCATCCACATAAGAGTGACCTGCATTCACATCAAACATGGGTTGATCACCCAACCTTCTCTTTTCCTTTTCGTGATACCTGCATACCACTATCTGCATTGCTTTGAGAAGATTCTCCTAATCTCAATCTGCCTGTCCATGGCGAAGAATGTGAACCACTGCTAGAGGACGCTCCAGGTCCACTAATATTTTGTGACTGCTGCTGTGAATTCTGTGCAGCATTACCATTTTGTGCATCTACATCATCAATCACATTTACTGGTTTATACCAGCTACTCATCTCATCAAAAACAACATCTTTGCTCACTGTAAACTTACGAGTAGAAGGGTTATAGCATCTATACCCTTTTTGCTGCAGAGAGTAACCAATAAAGATGCACTTCTCAGCTTATGGATCCAACTTGGATCTCAACTCATCTGGCACATGTACATAGGCAATGCAACCAAAAATTTTCAAATGAGAAATATCTGGTTTCCTACCAGTATACCTCTCCTCTGGAGTCATTCCATGTATTGCTACAGTGGGAGTCCTGCTCATTATGTAGACTGCTGTAGCAACTGCTTCAGCCCAATAAAAATCTGGCAAGTATTTTTCATTGAGCATGGCACGAGATACCTCTCCAATATGCCTATTTTTCCTTTCTGCAATTCCATTTTGTTGTGGGGTATGACTGCATGAATATTGCTGCTTTATGCCATGCTCCTGCAGGAACCTTGCAAACTCATTTGAGAGGTACTCTCCCCCTCCATCTGACCTTAGGCATTTTATCTGCAGACCTGTTTCTTTTTCAACCATAGCTTTAAGAGTTTTGAAATGCCCAAAAACTTCACTTTTCTTTTTCATAAAATACACCCAAACTTTTCTGCTATAGTCATCAATAAAACTGACAAAATAATGATAGCCTCCAAGAGATGCAGCTTTAGTAGTCCACACATCAGAGTGGATTAATTCCAATGGCTTCTTACTCTCTTGAACATGTCTAGGAAATGGTTTCCTTGCCTGTTTTCCAAACTGACAGGCTTCACATACCTTATGCATTTCTGCAACCTTGAACTTAGGCAATCCTGCAACAATGTTTTGGGCCTGCATTGATTTAAGTCGCTGTACATTAACATGACCAATGCCTTTATGCCAGATATCAATATCTGCAACTACACCGGTCCCATGTGCAAACATTGCTGCACTCAATTCAGGCATGTCTGCATCCAATGTAAACATTCTGCCCTTCTTCTTTCCTTTTGCTATCAAGCGACCTTTATTTTTCATATCCTCAACAAAGCATCCATGAGGATTAAATCTGACCTGCAAGCCCTGTTCAACCATTTGACCAACAGAAACTAGATTCTTGGTGATATTCGGGACATGAAATACATCGGACAGGTATTTCTTTTTCCCATCCTGCATAGACAAAGGAATTTTTCCAATCTGCACAATCGGATGTGCAGTATCATCACCAGTCTCCACAAATCCTGGTTTTTCCATTTTCCTTGCATCCTCCATCCATTCTGCATGACCTGTCATGTGGTTTGATGCACCTGAGTCAACATACCATACATCATTTCTTTCTTCTGCACTTGTCACAGAATTGTTCATGTGCTGCACCATAAACAAATGCTCATTTCTGTCATCACCCTGTCTACTAGAAGATGCATAATTCCCTTGTTGCAGTTTTCCATTCATGATGTCATTCTGCTTTTTATAGCAGTCTTTAGCCATATGACCCATTTTACCACAGTAGTAGCATTCAATATTACTGTTTGCATTTTGGCCTCTTTGCCATCCACCACGACCTCTTTGGCTCCCCCTGCCTCTAGAGTTACCACGTCCTCCTCCATAGGACTGGTTTTCTTGAGTTTGCTGCATATTCTGATTTCTACCACGGCCTCCATATCGGCCTCCTCTACCTCTGCCTCTACCTCTTTCAGCATTTGAGTAGAAGACAGCTTCTTTTGAAGTTCCTCCTAAAGAAGATGCGCCACCATTTCTCTGTTCCTCAGAAATTAGAAGAGCAATCAACTCCTCAAAATCAGGAAATCTTTCACGAACTGAAATGGATGTCCGAAACTGTGCATAATCCTTTCCTAGACCATTCAAGGTCACAGAAACTAAATCATCATCTTCCACTGGTGACCCAATGGAAGCAAGTGCATCTGCAATCTTCTTCACCTTCATGTGGTAGTGGTTGATGCTCATATTTTCTCTTTGCACATTGTGCAACTCTTGCTTGAGCTGCATTTTCCTGTCTTGCGTATTTGTGATATACATTTTTGACAAAGTATCCCATGCCTCCTTTGGCGTGCTTGCATCCTGAATATGCACAATCATAGAGTCTGAAATGCTGATAGACAGCCAATACATAACTTTCCTAGCTCTCTCATGCCATGCTTTAAATGCCTGCATTTGCTGTTGATTGGGAACATCAGGAAGAACTGGTTCTTCTTCATTTTCTGCAACAAATTCCCAATATCCTTTTCCCATAAGGAAATTCGTCATTCTAAACTTCCATGCTTGGAAGTTGTTCTTGTCAAGCTTTTCAGTTACAATCTGTGAAAGAGAATCTGACGCCATTACAGAATACTGCAAAAAATTCTGTCACTACAAAAAACACAGCTTCACCCTCACAAGGGCAAATCTGCAATACTGGCGAAAGTGGTATTTGACCACACAGTCACTTCCTAGTGACGATTTTGCATCAACAGGCAACAAGGATGAATATGTAACTCCCAATGTCTCTGCACACAAGCATACGATGCAATTTCTACAGTAACTTTTCACCGACCTGTAGAACAGTGGTCGCACAGCATAAAACTGGGCTTTTTCTTGAGTGCGTGCAGAAAACTTCCGCCTTCAAAACAGGCCCCGAAATGGCCTCAAATAAAAAAAAAACAAGGTCGCCAAGGGCTAAAGCCCTCTCCCGCAGCATATACTACCCTCTTCCTTCACCGCGAAGGGCGTCTCAACCAGAACACCGCGAGCTTGGCTTGCTTTCTTGAGCTCCTTACCACGAACAAGGCTCTAATACCATGTCAAGATTGTGGGAGAGAAGGAAGGAGTCTCACTTGTAGCTTTCTTGCTTGCACAATGGGGGAAGACACTCAAGGGTGGAGGCTGAAAACTGTTTTTCTCTTCTTAGTTGTGGAAGCCAAAAAGAACTCAAATACAAAGAAATAGAAGAACCCTATATATGGGTCTCAAACCAAACTCAAGTAACTAAGGTGGCATACTAACTGAGCCACGAACTAGAGTAGATAAGGATAGCTATCATGTAGCTATTATTCATGGGTGGTGTACCAACCGCGTCTGCAACTAACAAGTCGGTGACATAAATACACAACGGTCACCCTGGCGTATCACGAGTGGAGCTCGATATCTCAACACATCTAAGGCTCACACTACACTAAACTCTAAGATCGATCTTGCATTTGTAATTGGACACAGTCCAAAGTTTAGCTTCCCATACTCCTCAGAGGGAGACCCCATAACATACAGGTATAACACCTCGTATCACATACATAGGGAAGCAGCTCTCAGCTGAAACACCACGGCTCCACTACTACAACTTTTCTACATCTCAGGGATTGGCCCCAAGATGCGCTGATGGGACCTAGAATGGGCCGGCACTGGCTATAGCACTAACTGAACCTCTAACATGCACAAGACAACCCCATGGTCTCGTGGCCCCAAGAGCATCTACAGGACACATCGCCCTGCCATCGTATGTACATTTTGCATTTGTATCATGTTTGTAGTCCAACCCTTAACCTTCTTAGACTCCTCAAAGGGAGATCCTACACATTTTGGTGTAATTTACCACCTAGAACAACATAGGAGGCACCCCTTAGCTGATTGCCGCGGCCCCACTGTGACCCTCCTACACCTTGGGGATTGGCCCCTCGATGCATTGCTAACACATATAACACATACGAAATAGAATCTGCTCTTGGTACCAATATTATATCATTCTAGGAATGTACCAGTCCTCACTTACTTGTCCCCTTGGACCCACCATCTAGACCTATAGTTTGAGTGCCTTACTCTCTCCACTGTGGGTCATTTATAATTCAACCAATTGCTATATATGCCAGGAATAGATACCATGTGTATGATTCATGCAATAGTGGATGCCTTATTGTGCACAAACAATTATGGTTTGAAATCAGCCTATGTGTCGTGTAAAACAACCCTTATAATAAATTTCAACTAATACGCAATGCTTCATTGTAGGAACCTAGCACCAAGGCGAACCTCATGCTGCTAGATCCATTATTTCCAAATAAACCACATCCCAAATGTTATGCATAAAGAGAACAATCAGACTTTGTATTATTTTAGCGTTTAAAATGTTGTATAACATCATCCTCTCCCTCATCATTTAAATTTTGCTACGTTGCACAGGTGTACAGGTTTTTTAATGTCATTTTTTATATGTAAAAGCAATAAATACACACTTTAACATAAAGGACAAGGGCCAAACTAAGGCTTAACCTCATGCTTCATCCCCATTAGACATTCACATACATAGATCTCATTTTTTCATTTTTTTTTGAACGCAAGAAATCCATTTGCCCCCCCCCCCCTCTGAATTTGATTTTGTTAGGGCCCCCCTAAAGGGAGCCCCCAAAATGCATAATGTTTGGGTTCCTTAAACCCTATTTCCACTTGCCCTTTTGGGTCTTAGCCTCCCGGGCACTCCCTCTTCCTCGTTCGGTATCCAATTCGCAGTCCAATAAATCATGGTTATCCGTCTTGAAGTCCTCCACTATCGAGCATCTCCCAGGTGTCTTCTCACACACCAAAAATTTATGAAAATTCACCAACTGTTGTCTACTGGGTCTTTGAAGCACTTTCGAGCATTGCTGCTTAAAATTATACTGATTGTAGTCGCCGCCTTCGACGAAGTCTATTCACTAAAATTTAGAATTTTTAGCTATTTTTAAGCACTTCTTGGCATAAAAAATCATCCGTCATTGGCGACCACGGGATAGGGCAACTCAGCCCGTGGAATCCCACGAACAGATTTGCACAAAAACAACCAAAGGAAGCATCAAGATGATACAAAATACAGGCAAAAAAACACATCATAGCTCTCACCCTACCCTCTATAAAAATCAAGGCATGATTTCACGAGGAGTAGGTCTAGCATAATCTAACACAAAGTCTAAAGCTAGTCCCTAACCAACTGCTCCAACACAGCCAAGCTACAAGGAACAAGCAAAGAGGTCATCCTAAGTGGCGGTCTGAACTACCTACCTAACTAAGGACAACTCAACTAGGAGCGCCAACTAGTTAGGTGAGGACTCCTATAGCTTGATCAACAAATATTATTGTTTAGCACATTGGGTCTTTAGCCTCTAATTTTCCATACTTGAGCATGTAGAAAGGAGGGAGCTGAGCATAGTGACCGAAGGAGAACAAGGCATTGGCCTCAGGTCTTGTTTCGGTACCCAAGAACCTACCAAGCCCTCACAAGGCAACACTTAATCCTTTTCTAGCGCTCACTTTTATTTTCACTCTAACCTTCTTTTATTTTCTTTTCAGCTAGTTGCCACCCTTAGGAAGACAAGACATCGACCCTGGGTCTTGTCTTGTCCCTGGGAACCTACCACGCCTTCGCAAGGCCATAAACAACAGCTCAAGGATTTTTCTTTCTTTCCTTTTCTATTTTCATAGGGGTTATAACCCTTTTTACACACCTCCTTATATTCATATATTGTCTTTCAGATATTTAGGGTTTTGCCTATTTCCATCATTATTTTAGTAGGCTTCTCTAACTGTCCCACAACTAACAAGAACTCCTAGAACGGCCACCTAATAGGCCAGCAAAACAGGGTCACTAGAATTGCCTTCTTAAATAGGTCTTTCAATGCCTGACAATGCCTTTGCAGGAGGCAATGACTATTAAGACCTCCCCCAGACATATAGAGCCTAAACCTCGGACTTCATGACTCAAGTGCCAGTCCCCAACAAACAAAAGAAAGTAACCCTTACACACACATATATCATTAATTGCTTAAGGAAAAATACTCGAAAAGGGGACGAAACCACCTAGAATGGCCACAAGAAGCTCCTTCCTAGCAAAGGCTCCCTCTAGCGACTTCGTCAACCTATATGATGCAATCATTACAACAAAAAACCATTAACTGTACCTGCACCAAATAAACATAGGGCCCTCTTGGCCTAAAGAAATGGCACATTTCACTGTAAACTAGCTAGCCCTCTTGGCCTAAAGGAATCAAACATGACACGACAAAACTAATTAGCCCTCCTAGCCTAAGGAAATAGATCTTCAAGACCTTAAAACAACAGGCCCTCTTGGCCTAAAGAAATCAAGAAAACCAGCTCATATAGATCCCCCCTTGGAAGAAGGAAAATATAAAAAAATATGCTCCATTCCAAGGGAAAAAATAGGGCTCTCAGCCCTAAACTAAATGCATCAAGTTGTGACCCATACCTCCTGCATATATGGCAAGAGGCGTATGCATAACATGTCCTCTAATCAACCTGTGGGTCCAGGATAATAGTGATAGATGGGTCTTGGCCACTCTTCGCATTACCCATATCAACCACATCATTTACCATATAATGCATGGTTTGATAACATTCCCCACAAGCGACCAGGTCCCCTCTCATTATCAAGAGTGACATCCAAACTAGGACCACAATTGAAGAAGAGGTCCTCTTCATAAGCAAAATTAGGTAAGGAATCCACAAACTGATTCCAATAACGTGGAATGAGATGAAGAGATACGCTCTCAAATTCATCAAGTAGGGTTATAGTAGTTCAATGATACATACAAAGGATGGGATTCTAGACTGTTTATGTCCCATTGAGTTGATTTAAGATCAGTTAGGAATCCCCCTTTATCAACAACTACTGAATACCACCTTTCTTGGCAATATTCACTCCCATAATCAAGGCTTTATACTCTGCCATGTTGTTAGTGAATCCTACCCCGAGATAAATAGCTAATTTCATTACAACCCTATGTCGGGGATCTTGGATAACTACTCCAACACTCCCTTTTTTTTTGGGCCCCCGAGATGCTCCATCAAAGTATAACATGTACGTCCATAATGGGTTTACATAGCCAGCCATCAAGAACTCCCCTATTCGTAATTATGATAGTCAAAATTCAACATATTTAGAGGATGATTTGTCGCCATCCCACCTTCTTCATTAAACTTAATAGGGATGTTTGCCAAAATTTGTAAACAGTGATGGTAGAAAACTTTGATTTCCCACAAAAGGTCCCATCTTCTTGCTCAATCACTATGTATCCCTTGCTCCACCAGATAAGCTTCCCCTGATGATATCTTTGCTTGAGATATGGGTGCTCCAAATAAGGGATTAACTGCCCCATCAACTAGTTTAAGCTCTCCTGTAGGTCTCAAATCAACCCCAACATAGGCATGCAATGCATTTAGTGCATTATCATATTAAAAAATATAAGGTTTAATCTTATTAAGATTAACCTTATCTTAAATTCCACTCCCTGTAGATCAGCTAATAAAGCCGTGACTTATTTTTACTTGATCAAACTATCTTGTATAAGGGCCATCCCATCTAGGTTCTAGCTTTCCTGGAAATAGCTCCCTATGCACATCATAGTATAGAACTAACTGCCCTTTCTTAAAGGTATATTTCTTCGCTTTTAGATCATGCAATCACTTCATCTGATGTTTAGCCACCTCCTAGTGCAACGGACTCTGCAATTTAAGTTCATCCAAGTGGGCTATAGTCATAAACCACTCAAATAAGGCATCTTCATCACCTAAAGAATGATTGATTGCAAATCTTATGGTCAGCAACTCAATTTCTAAGGGCAAGACACACTCCTCCCCATAAACTAATTTGAATGGGGTGTGGCCAGTGGCTCGCTTAAACGTCCTCTTATACGCCCAGATCACCACATATAATTTTGTATCCTAGTCTCGTTTCTTTTCAGAGACTATTTTGGATAGGATACCCACAAGCTGCTTATTAGTACTTTCAACTTGTCCATTTGCTTGCAGATTATAGGAGGTCATCTTGTTATGCTTAATTTTCCATGCTTCGGTCAGGATTTTAATCACCTTGTTCGAAAAATGGGTTCCATGGTCCGATACTATTTCCTTTGGTGGACCAAATGGTAGATAATCTGCTCAAGTAGGAAATTGGCAGTCTCTTTTGCATTGTCCTACCTCGTTGCCCGTGCTTCTGACCACTTTGTAAAGTAATTAGTTGCTACTATAATGTATTTCTTTTGAGTAGTAGACGATGGGGTAATAGGTCCCACAAAATCGATGCCTCACTTCTCAAATGGAAGGGTAGCCATAATCGGCGTAAGTGGACACTTCATATTCTATCTACTGTCATGTCTTTCACATGTATCACATCTCTTGACATAGTCAAATGAATCCTAAAAGATGGACAGTCACCAATATCTAGTTCTTAAAGCCTTCTGTGCCGTTAACTGCCCAGCAAAGTGCCCTACACAAGCAGAGTCATGGCACTCTTCCAGTATAAATGGAACCTCATCAAGCATCACACATCGGCAATAGATATCATCAATGCCCTGTCGATATAGTGTTCCTGCGATCAATGAAAATTTCAATGCCTAATGTTTAATTTTTCTCTTCTCTGATTTTGATAAAGTTACTCCAATCTCTCCCATAGAAAGATAGTGCATTATAGCAACATACCAGGAGGGAATAGATGTCCTATCAATCTTGAACAAAGTTTCCATGTCACTTCTTTCAGTTGAGACCTCTTTTGGCTCTCCGAAATCCACAAGAAACTCTACAATTCCCTGAAGCTTTGGCGGCTTGTTCTTAATCTTGCAATCAAATTCTTGCAAAGTGATTAACCACTTTGCTAAACGATCAAACGGCTGTAACTTATTCAACAACAATCAAAGCCCTTCCGCCTTCGTATAAAAAACCATCTTCTCATAAAGAATGTAGTGCCTATACTTTTTGGTCACAAATACCATTGCAAGGCACAACTTCTCCATATAGGTGTAGTTAATTTCTGATATACCCAATTTCCGACTAGAAAAAGCTATCGGATAGTACCACTTCTCCTATATATGGTTGCTGTTGAAAATATATAGAACATTTTGCCCCTTTTAGGTGCTTTGGCAAGCTCCGGCTTCACCTCCTAAAAGATACTTTGCAAGCATCACTCCGTGCAAACTGACAATTAAAGGACAATAGATTCATCAATGGCAACATTCTTTCTACCAAGACATTGATAAACCTGCGATAATACCCTACCGATGATAGAAAGCTATGCACTTCCTTTGGAGTACGTGTAATGTGTCCACTAGAATCATCCCAGACACGTCTTAGTAGTCCATCGGGAAGGATGTCTAGAAAGCTCCGCTCGGCACTCCCATGGAATGTTACGGGTTTTGCAATCTAGGTCTTCCCGAGTCTGCCACGTAGCGGAAGTATCCTGGCCGTTCCCACTTAGGATCGACCTGAATTTGGGTTTCCCTGTTTGGTCATTAGCTATCAACAACTAGCGTCGGACCCGAGCGAACTACTTTACGTAGAAGCACCTGGACCGAAGCGGATTCGCGCTGCACTTGGTTCAAGGAGAATGGGAAACGAGAGGGATGCAAGGCTCGACCTCTCTGCCATAAGGCATAGTCCCATTCCGTTCCCCTAAAACAACGTAAATCGGGTAGGATGTAAGTCTAGGTCATCATCCTCGTTATTCGCTTTGATGCTGAAGATTAACCTGCTGCTCGTCGAAGACTTTGAGAAAAGTTCCCGGCTAACCGCGACCACCCATCCGTAGGACGGACCCATGGTCCATCCTCCGCACTTTCCTCGGTTTGTTTTAGTTATGTAATTACCTACCACATTAGTTTGACATATACAAACAGCTTCTTTGATTAACCCTGTTATGCACTGGTTCCTTCACGTAATCTTATCACAGGACATAAAGAAAACAATGTCAAACAACTCCTTTATTATCAGTTTATCCTTTTATCTTTGGAATACAAGGAGTTCCTGCCCGTAGGCGTGTTCATAATCCGCCCGAAGGCTATCCAGTAATCCTTCAGTGATTACTAACCCAAGTTTCCGCCCGTAGACTAGTATGCGGGCCTCGAGATCCAATCTCGAGTCACGTTAGTCTCTTGTGCAGGGCCGGGAAGGCGAGGGATTTACAGCCAGAGCCCCCCCTGGCACCCAAGCGTCCTCCTGCTCCAAGCAGAACTCAACGGAGAGACCTCTCACGGCGGGTTCGGTCCACGTTCCCGGCGCGGTTAACAACCCCCTTGGTTAGGGTCAGGCAGGCAGTCGGGGGTAACTGAAGCTGCCTCTCCCTTCAGGCGCCAACCTGAAGCTTTAGATATATTTTCATCCTTTAGTTCATTGAGCAAACAATGCAAACAGTCCTTTCTAAACTGTTACAAGCACAATCAATTTCAACGGTCGTTTGGCTGGCAAACTGTTAAGGAATGGCTCCTTTCCTCCGAATGCAACCCGCATTCGATCCGGAATCAATTGCAACTTGGCAAGATTCCTATCATTCTTGGGTTAGGGTCATACCCTACCAATGCTTAAGGTTCTGTTGTGGCAGGTTCCAGTGACCATGTCGCTTTAGTTTATTGTCTGGTCATTTGCAAATACCTAACTTTCCTTTCCCTTGGCAATTATTTCCCAAGGAAAGTGAGTAACAGGATGATTACTAATCCTCTTGTAAGTTAAATTCCTTCAATAACTTGCCAACCTTATTTCAAGAGATGACAAAAACTCTCTTGTGGACAAATCTCAAGTCTATACGATGTTGCAACCTTTTTGCACATGTGTTGCATCATTCCACGGGATCATTCCACCCATTGAAGGGCGTCCTCCGGCCACGGAATTACCTCTACCCGAGTAGCAAGATTTAGGGTATCCTCCAACCCATTCCTAATTATGTTGGCCCATGGCCTTAGAAGTTCGCAACTCCGTCGGAGTTTCATCATGATCCTTAGGATAAAACCTTAGATCATTTCAAGCATGAACATCTAATTGTTTCACCAATTTGTGAACGTGTGTAGGATCTTTAGATTCACGGATTCCGTCTAAAGCTAGATCGAATTATTATTGTACTAAACCCTAGTTAACACTTAGGATTCCTATCATATTGACTCAATCATGTCTCACGAATCCTTGTGGTTTAGATTATTTAGTCAATTCAATTATGCTTGTCTTGCGGCAAGGATAATCCTTCTCAATGGTAATAATCTAAATCTAACGGGATCAATAGTTACAATTCCACCACTACGCGTAAGCATGCGATTAATTTCCTCTACGTGTCACATGGTTCATGATAACCTATCTTTCCTTGGTGCACGATAATCTGACTATTAACTTTTCCTAAGACCTACTAAGTCTTTCATCAATAGTCGTACCTACAACCTTGTTGTTTACCCTTTGGCATCTTATGTTTTTACTCCTAATTGCGGCTCTTAATGAATGACATTTTTCTCATGACGACTACGCAATTTATAACATTCTCCTAGCTACGAAGTAGTTGATGAAACTCATGCAAAACTAGTGTTAATTTTATTCCATCTTACAAGCTATTTGCAAGTCCATACGTACACTTTAGTGCTCTATTAGTTCTTTTCGAATGATACCTTATGATGCTAACCTTTTTCTATGAAATCATTACGAGAAGTATGTTACCTAATGTGCAGTATACGTTTATTTCTACCATGTCTAGGACGAAGATAATGCACTTATAAATTCCATTTCTTTGCCTAAGTCTCATTACCTTGAAACGGTAACAACTACATGCATCTAACCTTCTAATCGTTCAAATTCATGACAATTTCAATCTTACCTAATGTTCAAGAGATGTATTTCTTTCCAATTTTCATATGCTTTGAAATTTAAGAGAAAAATGCAATTTCCTTTTATGGGCTAAGTGCGCCTAATCATTTCCTTATGCGGAATTAACACGGAAGAACCTGGACTTGTGGAGTCGGGGAGATGTCCACTTGCACATTCGGAGACGAGCCTCCCGCGGTCGCCTCTTGGGATCTTTTCGGGGCCATCGTACACGTAGGTTCGGTTTCTGAATTCGCTTTCGTCGTCTACGGATTGTTTTGCCTTGACATGCAACCTTCCGGCCTTTGCCTTTCCTCGTAAGTGGAAGATTCTTTTACGGAATGTCGCTTGCGGTGAAGGGCCTTTAAAAGACTTATCGCGGGACCTTTTCCGACGGTCTAGTGGGATCCTTATGGCTCCTCTTCAAATCTTGGGAAAGGGGTATTAATGGCCTATTCGAAGTTGTGGTGGAAAAGGGCTTTTGGGAAGGGCCTTTGGAAAAAAAAAAAAAGGGTGGAAAAGGGGGTTAAGGAGGCCCCCCTTGGAAGCTTCTAAAGAAGCTTCTGCTTCTGAGAAGCACGTGGGGGAAAAGGGAATGGTGCTCAGCGTGGCGGCGGCCTGAACGATGGTCGGCGGACAGGGCGGCAGCTGTGGCAGTGGCGGCAGCGCGGCGGACTGGCGACCCTCACGATCCTCCTCTCCAACACGGCCCGCTCCTCCAGCACACAGCTCCTTTCTCTCTCCCTCTCTCACAGACCTCCCCTCTCTCACGGCCTCCCTCAATTCCTCCTTCACCTCTCACAGCTCTTCCCTCTCCCTCTCTTAGCACACCCCCTTGATGGGGGGTGTTTTTATAGTCCTTGGGGGTGGGGAAGAGGGTCTCCACCCACGTGGAGAGCTTCCCCATGCAACCCTCACTTTGCCATCCTCCCCTCCACACTCCCTTTCCTCCAGCCATGCATCGGCTGGGGGAAGGGATAAATATAAAAAAATTTGCATTAATTTAATTAAATTGCCCCTCCCAAGAGGGTGTTTTTGCGGTTCTTGCGGTTTTGAACTCCGGGTTTTGATTTACCATTGTAGAGGACCCTATTTCACGCGCGCGGGTCACATATTATATTGCCAATAAATTTCAATGCGAGGGATACCCTTGCACAGGGTTTGCACGGCGTGTGGGAAGTAATATTTACGGTACGGTACATGGAAATATTACAGTACGTGGCAGACTCATGGTGTAACATTATAAATTCTATCTTCGCATGAAACCCTTCTGTGTAAAGGGGATAATGAGATAGCATTTTTTTAAAAGGATAATGCAATTTTTTTTTCATTATTTCCCTCCCCAGCCGACTGTCGTGCTGGAAGGGGAGGGGAATAGAAACCATGCTGAAGCTCCTCGGTGGGGGCTCTCAAGTGGTAGTGCCATGCATGCGGACACGCAAGGGTGAGGAGGACCTTATCCCCTCCCCTATATAATTGGGGGGGGGGGGGGGGGGGGTTGCAGGCTAAAACGAGACTAAAGGGCTTAGATTGAAAAGACGTTGCTGCCGCCTAACACAAAGGAGGAGGGGCTGCCATTGTCGGCGTTGCCGCTGCTGCCAAAGAGGAGGGAGTAAGGCCACCTCAACACCGTCCTGAGCAGACGGGGAGCAGAGATCGGGGAGGACGAGGTAAAGGCTGCCACTTGCTATGCCGCAAGGAGGGAGATCTCCGAACTGCCGAACGGAGACGCTGCGACGGTCAGGAAGGGAAGTTGCCGTGAGCTGCCGCCAGCCGCTGAGT
Source organism: Lygodium microphyllum (assembly GCF_053477565.2). Lineage (NCBI taxonomy): Eukaryota > Viridiplantae > Streptophyta > Polypodiopsida > Schizaeales > Lygodiaceae > Lygodium > Lygodium microphyllum. The sequence goes on from NC_141146.1 coordinate 139,283,092, forward strand.
CACCGCCGTCAACGCAGGCCTAATTACCCCCCCCATGTGGAAGTCTAGAAGCTCAGAAGCTTCCAAGAGGGGGGGCCTCCTTAACCCCCCTTCCTATACCTTATTATTTTTCCGCCCAGTTTTAATCCTCTTAAGGGCCTTTCATCCCCCCCCCCCCCCGGCGGGTTTTAGAATCCCCTTAAGCCCCTTTCTTTTGGGCCTATTACCCTTGTGTCCTAAAAACCCCCAAGGCCCCCCCTTCTTATGTTTTTGGAACCTCAACCCCCCCCCCCCCCCCCCCCCCCGGTTTTTAGAATCCCCTTAAGCCCTTTCTTTTGGGCCTATTAACCCCGTGTCCTAAAAACCCCCAAGGCCCCCCCTTCTTATGTTTTGGGAACCTCACCCCCCCTCCCCCGGGTTTTAAAATCCCTTACGCCCCCTTTCACCCTCGTGCTAAAACCCCTTTCCCTTCACGTTGGAGTCACTCTCCCCAAGAGCACAAAGGCCTTAAGGGTATTATTACTGTTTTTCCCCGTGTATAATCCCTAAAAGCCCTATGCCTTGACTTCGGGATCACCCCCCCTCCCCCCTCGTGTTTTATTCCTTGAAACCCCTTTCACCCCTGTGTCGTAAAACCCTCCAAGGGCCCTACTTCTACCTATTATTACCCCTCCCTCGGGATTTTAAAGTTCACTTAGGCTCCCTTTCCTTGGGCTCCCCTCCGTGTTTTTATAAACCCTTAAGCCCCTTTTTCGTGGATATTGGAATAACCCCCCCCGGTGCTTTAACCACCTGTAAGCTCTTTTTCTTGGGCTTTATAAGTCCCTTTTCCCCCCAAAAGTACTAAGGCCTTAAAAGTTCTTACTACCCCCCTCCTCATGGTTAAACCCCCTTAGTTGTTCCTTGCCCTTTTCAAAATACCCTTGGGACTTTGGTTTTTTCCCCTACTCGAAAAAGAGAAGAAGAGTATTGAAGTGCAAGGGAGCGATAGTGCAAAATAAAGGAAGGAACTTAGTCGTTATTACTTTTAATGAAACATGCAAAATAAAGAAAGCATAAAAGCATCTCTAGCAAATTGCTTATGCATTGAAATGAATTATAAGATTAGATTATTATCCATTGAAATAGTATACTTTGATTAGGCCTAGAAGTATAAACTGCATCTCTTACTATTAATCCATATCCTCTTTGCAATGAATCATCATGGAAAGTGCAAGCATGAAATGATTCTTACGATGCATAAAACTCTAGGAAAATATCGTTTGTCAAAGGCATAAATTATCAAGTAAAAGGTTGCTTGTTTAGCATGAATTTTGTTTGCAAAGTGTAGGAAGATTATTTGGAATTTACCTAACCTCAAATCGATAAAGTTTAGGATTGAAAAATCAATTTACGCATAGACAACGAATCATGTGGAAGTAATCTCGAAATTATCTTCTAGAGTTAACCAAATTGACATAAAACACCTATGCTACGAAATACTCATTGGGAATGAGTTAAATTCCAAGAAACGCCTATACCTTAAATACTTGCCCACATTCCCTGAATGTAGGGACAGTGAATTGTAATCGTAAAAGGAACTAGGGTTTATCCCTGAGAATCTTACAAAGATGAAGCTTGGAAACCCTAGGTCTAACGACGTCAGCTTAAAGAACCTGAAACAAATTGTTTCGTGACTCCATTGTCGCATAGTTCTATGCGACGCTTGCATAGCAAATGCGGAGTCATATGATCTTGTGATTGGATCACAAGAGAATGGCCAAAGTCTTGTAATGGGGTTGGCAGATCCTTACGCAAGTTATCTTGAAAAAGGATGAATACTTCAGTATCCTTCTTGAGTAAGGTTGTTTAGAAACTAAAGACTGTCAAGAATCGCGTGGTGGAGGGGGTTGCTCAAGATGCTGCGCCGAACACACACAGAATGCACAAGGAGAAGCTCACTCAAGAGACAAGAAGAGAGATGGAGGCCAAAACGTTTTCTTGCTGGTTTCTTCTTCTTTTTCCACACACTTTACAATGTACACAAAGTATAGATAAGATACAACATAAAAGGAAAGTGGCCTACTAAGTCAAACAATGCATAACCGACTACACTAGTCGACTAGCGCTATAACTATGCCAGTTGTAAATAGGTGTAACGACCTGAATATAATAAGTAATGAGTCAATGGCCATGTGAGATTCATAATGACCACCGACATGCTAAGTGTAGACGTGTGGACCCATCTAACCAGGCGGTCCATCATCCATGTCCACATGTGTTGAGCTTGCCATCTCAACAAAGACCAGCCGATTGACTGAAGTAACCAATGAACTCAAGGTTTAACCAAGTTGGGTTAATAGGGTACGCCCTAACCCAGGATATAGGGGATCTTGCCAAGTTGGAAGTCATCTCGGATCGAGTGCTGGACGCATTCAAAATGAAGGATTCATAACTTAGCAATTTGCCACAACAAAAATGATCAATGGAAATGTTTGTGGTTGCTATAGATTTTAGAGCACTGTTTGGCTTTGTTTGATCAATGAATTAAAAGATAAATGGATATCTATACTTCAGGTTGAAGTCCTGAAGGGAGAGGCAGCTTTAGTTACCCGCGACTGCCTGCCTGACCCTAACCAAGGGGTTGTTGACCGCGCCGGGATAGTGGACCAAACCCGCCGCGAGAGATCTCTCCGTTGAGCGCTACTTGGAGTAGGAGGATGCTTGGGTGCCAGGGGGGCTCTGGTCATAAATCCCTCGCCTTCTAGGTCCTACACAAGAGGCTAATGTGACTCGGGATTGGATCTCGAGGCCTGCATACTAGTCTACGGGCAGAAACTTGGAATAGTAATCCCTATGGACTACTGGATAGCCTTCGGGCGGATTGTGGATAAGCCTATGGGTTGGACTCTTTGTATTTCAAAGATAAATATGATAACCTATTAATAAGGAACTTGTCTGATATTGTTTTTCTATGTCAAGTGATAAGATTACGTGAAAGAACTAGTGCCTAACTGGTTAATTAAAGAAGCTGGTTGTTACATGTCCAACTACTGTGTTACTTAATTAAATAACTAAAACAACCCAAGGAAAGTGCGGAGGATGGGCCATAGGTCCATCCTATGGATGGGTGGTCCCGGTTGGCCAGGAAATTTTCTCAAATCACGATGGACAGCAGGGGGATCGTCAAAGAACACGAACAACTAAAGCGTTGACCTAGAGTTAAGAGTAAACCCGATTTACGCTGTTTTAGGGAAATGGAATGGGACTATGCCTTATGGCAAAGAGGTTGAGATTTGCATCCCTCTCGTTTCCCATTCTCTTTGAACCAAGTGCAGTGTGAATCAGCTTCGGACCTGGTGTTTCTGCGTAAAGTAGTTTGCTTGGGTCTGAAACTAGTTGCTGTTTAGGAAATGACCTATAAGGAAAACCCTAATTTAGGTCAATCCTAAGTGGAAACAGCCGAAATACTTCCGCTACGTGGCAGACGCGGAAAGCCCTAGATTGCAAACCCCGTAACATTCCATGGGAGTGCCGGGCGGATCCTTCTAGACACCCTTTCCGATGGACTGCTAAGACGTGACTTAGAGATACAAGTGGACATGTTGGAGTTGGTATCAGAGCCGACCAACAACGGAATTGTTTTTTTTGAAATCTTAATAAGTTGAAGTAAAACAAATGTTGCTGTCCAAACATTTCCTTACCTTCAATGCTGTCTGATGGACCTAAAAACGGGCCGGCACTGGCTCATGCACTAGCCGGACCTCGTCACTATGCACAAGACAACCCCTCGGCCTCGCGGCCAGGAGCGTCTATCAAAATCTCTGCCTTCCTAAACATTGCGTTTGTAATACGTTGTAGTCCAACTGATCCTAACCCAATATTACTCCTCAGAGAGAGTCCCTTTCACATAGCCAAAAGGCTCGAATCACACACACATGGGGTTCCTCCTACGGTTGAATGCCGTCAACCCTCTGCGACTCTCCTACACCTTGGGGATTGGCCCCTCGATGCGTCGCTCAACATTTAAACATTTTGCACAAACGTCGCTCAAGGTAACAAATAAACGTATCCAGGAATGTACCATTGTCGTTACTTGCTATCCCCTTTATGATCCCACGACTAGCCTACAGCATAGGAACCTCACGTTCTCAACGGTGGGTCACAGGCCTACTGAAAACAATTGCTATGCATATCCAGGAGCTAACTCTGATACTTTTAATTTCCTCTAAATGATCATGCAAAGAGGTGGATGCCTAGTGCTCAAACATTTTAAAAACCAGCAGCGTGCAAGTGTAAAACATCTCTTTCATGCTTTTCTTTCTAACCGCTTTGTGCTTCGCTGCAACACCTAGCACCGAAGTGATCTTCGTGCTACTAGGTTTTAATTTTTATCATTATTATTCCGTCCTAGATGCAATACATATAAAATCAGCAAATTATTCATCATGCTCAGCGGCATTTAACCATTTTTTCCACAACTCTTCCCTCCCCCGTTGATAGTGCATCATTATATTCATTTCTTTCAGGGTTTCCTTGTCATTTTATGTGGAGAAAGGAAGGAAACACGCACTAAAACATATAAACAAGGCTGAACTGAAGCACAACTTCATGCCCCAGCCTTGCTATACATCAACAAACATAAATCCTATTTTTCTATATTTTTCGTAGCCCCAAATGTATTTTTCCCCTATTTTTCAAGGGTTTTTTTATCATTTTCCCCCATTTTCTTCATTTTCTGGTATTTTTAAAATTGCTGAAAATGAAAACCAGTTTGTGGGCTGTGGCCCTTAGTTCATTTGCAACAAAATTGAAAGATTAGTTAATGTGTATCGACGGTTTTCCCCATTTATATGCCCAAAACCCTTGTTTTTCCCCATTTTTTCATGGTTTTCGGGTTTCTTGACATTATTTCGAGCCATGAAATGCATGTTTTTCATAATTTCTAGTTATAAACAGTAAGAACTCAGAAGAATCAGCAGCATAATCAAATCTTAGTCCATATGAACGGCATTCCATCAATCAAAAGCATAAAACACTAAATTTTCTTTGTAATTTTTTAGTTTACCGCTTAAACGCGTGTTTCGGGTTTTGTGTCCATGGCTGTAGATCAGGAAAACAGCAACACTTCATGTCCAGCAACATCACAAATCACCATTCTCAGCCCATGTAGCAATCCGGTCCATGCCGGACAAGTCTCCATCATTCTTTCTTCATTGCTCCTTCCCACACATGAACTGCCTCTTAAAAGAGAGAGAGGGAGGAGAGAGAAAGACTAGATTTCCATCTCAGCATTCAGGCCATCAATTGAGGAGCGGAGAATGGCGATAAGATCGGCCTACAGAGAGGATTGAAGCCCCAATGTCGATTGGGTAGGGTATTCACAGCCAGCATGTTGCCTCCATCCACCCCATAGCGCATTTTTCGGCCGTTGACAGGCGCCATGCTTTCATGTTTTATCCTCTCCCTTCTTGCCCACGATTTGTGTTACATTTTAATGTTACATCCCCCCCCCAAGGGTCATGACCACTTGACCAAAGTTTGGTCCACCTTTTCAAATCTTGACCACTTTGTGGCCTTTTCCCCGTCCGGACTCGGAATCGAGCTCTGAAAAATCCTGGGCGTCCGGCTTAGCATCCCGCATTGGCCAGTAGCTTGTGTCAACCCGCACGACTGTCTGAAAAATTATGAAAAATCAACAAGTGTCGCTCGGGCGCCTTTAAAGCACTTTGGCGCTTAAAATCGTCCTAGATCGAGCCGCCGCCTTTGACGGTGAATATTTTTCCCTTGATCTTCATAATTTTTAGCTATTTTTAAGCACTTCCCGTCACCTAAATTCCGCTCTCATTGGCGACCACGGGATAGGGCGACTCAGCCCGTCGAATCCACGAACATATCTGCACATAAACAACCAAAGAAGCATCAAACTGATACAAAACAATTATCATCATGAAACTCAGCACAATGCTCCCCCTACCCCTGGACAGAACCAAGGCATGACATCCACAAGGAGTAGGCCTAGCATCATCTAATAGAAGATCCGAAGTGAGTCACTAACCAGCTGCTCCAACACAGCCAAACTAAAAAAAACTGCCAAAGAGGTTGCCCTAAGTGGTAGTCTGAACTACTGACCAACTAAAGACAACACAACTAGGAGCTCCTACAAGGCGAGGACTCCTATAGCCTGAGCAAAGGATATTTACTTTCAGTCCATTTCTTCTTTTAGGATTTTTATTGGATGAACATACTTGGGCATGTAAAAAGGAGGGAGCTGAGCGTAGTGACCCAAGGAGAACAGGGCATCGGTCTCGGTACCTGTCTCGGCACCCAAGAACCTACCAGGCCCTCGCAAGGCGACACTTATCCTTTTCTAACGCTCACTTTTATTTTCGCTCCAACCTTCCTGGTTTTGATATTATTTTTCCAGCAAGAAGCCACCCCTAGGAAGACAAGGTATCGGCCCCGGGTCTGACTCGTCCCCAGGAACCTACCAGGCCTTCGCAAGGCAATGATCAATTGCTTATATATTTTCATGTCTTTTCTCCTCTTCTTTGATAGGGGTTAGAACCCCTTTTTACACACCTTCGCATTTATATTCATCTTTTAGGATATTCAGGATTTCTTGACATCATTATTATTATCTTCTAGCAGGCTTCTCTAACTGCCTCACTACTAACAAGAACTCCTAGAACGGCTGCCTAGCAGGTTAGCAGGACAGGGCCACTAGGACTTCCTTCTAAAACAGGTCTTTCAATGTCTAACAATGTCTTTACAGGAGGCAATGACTACTCCGACCTCCCTCAAACATACGTAGCCTAACCCTGGGACTTCATGCCTTGGTTGCCGATCCCAAAAAAAATAGATCCCCTCGACAAGTACAAATACACATATAACAGGAAAGAAAGGTACTCGTAAAGGAGAAATATCACCTGGAGTGGCCACAAGAAGCTTCCATCGCAGCAAAGGCTCCTCCAGGCTCCACCAAATTCCACGAACCACGAAACCTGTCCAGCACAACACTCAACAAAAACCCAATTAAACGCACCCGCACTAGACAGGAAAATGGCCCTCTTGGCCTAATGAAATCAGACATGACTTTGCTACAAAACTGAATCGGCCCTCTTGGCCTAATGAAATAAACCAATACTATGCAGAACATCCACCTGGAAACAACCATGATAGACATCAAAGCATACCATTCCCAGGGGAACAAAGGCTCGTAGCCCTAAACTAGGTGCATTAAATTATGACCTATCCCCCCTGCGTATATCGCAAGAGGTGTTCGCATCACATGTCGTCTAATCAGTCTGTGGGTCCCCGATAATAAAGGTAGATGCGTCTCGCTTACCCTTTGCATCACCCAAATCAACCATCGTCTGCCAAAGAGGGCATGTTCAGAAAGCATACCCCACAAACGACCAGGTCCTGTATCACCATCAATAGATATATCGTGACAAGGGCCACAATTAAAGAAGAGGTTCTCTTCATACGCAAGATTAGCCAATGAATCGGCAAACTGATTCCAATTCCGTGGAATCAGCTGAAAAGACACTCTATCGAATTCGTCTAGCAGGGCTATGGCAGTGTGATGGTACATACAAAGGATCGGGTTCCGCACCATGTACGTCCCATTGAGTTGATTTAAAACCAACTGAGAGTCCCCTTTCACCAACAACTGGCGGATACCCCCCTTTTTTGCAATATTCAAACCCATGATCAGGGCTTTGTATTCTGCCATATTATTGGTAAAATTTGCCCCGAGATAAGCAGCTAACTTCATGACAATGCGTCGTCGGGGGTCTCGGATGACAACTCCTACACTTCCTTTTTTGCATGCACCCCTGGACGCCCCATCAAAGTACAAGGTGTACGTCCATAAAGGGTTTACATACCCCGCCATCCTGAACTCTACTCGTAATTATGGTAATCGAAATTCAGCATATTCAATGGGTGGACTGTAGGCTCCATCCCTCCATCATCATTGAATTCAACAGGGATGCTCGTCAAAATTTGTAGGCAGTGATGGCAGAAGACCTTGATTTCCCAAATAAATGTCCCGCCTTGTTGCTCAATCACCTTGTATCCTTTGCTCCACCAAATGAGTTTTCCCTGATGATACCTCTGTTCCAAATATGGGTGCTCTAAATAAGGGATCAGACGACCCATCACACTCTATCACGATTTCCTTGCAGATGTTTGATCAATCTTGCCTAGACCTGCAAAGCAGTCATAGCATTAGTGCAATCAGAAGTAATAAGGTTTAATCTTATTAAGATTAACCTTATTTTTAAATTCTATCCCCTCAAGGTCAGCTAACAACACTGTAGATTTATTCTTTCCTATTCTAACGATCCTATAGGGCCCATCCCATTTGGGTTCTAGCTTGCCTGGGAATAATTCACGTCGTGCGTCATAATACAGAACAATCTGTCCTTTCTTGAAGGTGTATTTCTTGGCGTTGAGGTCGTGTAGCTTCTTCATTCGGCGCTTCGCAACTTCTTGGTGCAATAAGCTCTGCAACTTAAGCTCATCTAAATGTGCCAATGTCGTCAAGCGCTCAAAAAGTGCATCTTCACCGCCCAAAGAATGATTGATGGCAAATCGAATAGTCGGCAGCTCGATCTCTAAAGGCAAGACACACTCCTCCCCATATACTAACTTGAACGGGGTATGGCCAGTGGCTCGTTTGAAGGTCGTATTATAAGCCCACACTGCCACGTATAACTTTTTATCCCAATCCCGTTTCTTTTCCGACACAATTTTGGACAGGATGCCCACAAGCTGCTTGTTGGTACTTTCAACTTGCCCATTGGCTTGCGGATTATATGGGGTTGTCTTGTTATGCTTGATGTTCCACAACTCTGTCAAACCTTTAATAACCTTATTCAGGAAATGGGTTCCGCGGTCCGACACTAATTCTTTCGGTGGACCAAACCGGCATATTATCTGCTCTAAAAGGAAACTAGCAGTTTCTTTAGCATCATCTTTCCTTGTTGCACGTGCTTCTGACCACTTTGTGAAGTAGTCAGTTGCTACAATGATGTATCGCTTTTGCGTAGTCGACGACGGAGTAATAGGACCCACGAAGTCTATTCCCCACTTCTCGAATGGAAGTATCGCCATAATAGGGGTGAGTGGTCGTTTCCTATTCTCTCGACTATCATGTCGTTGGCAAATATCGCATCGCTTAACATACGCAAACGCATCCTGGAAGATGGCAGGCCACCAATAACCTGCTCTTAAAGCCTTTTGTGCTGTAAGCCGTCCAGCAAAATGGCCACCGCAAGCAGAATCATGGCACTCTTCCAAAATGAATGGCACCTCGTCAGGCATCACACATCGGCGATAGATGTCATCAACCCCTTGCCGATATAATGTACCTGCGATCAAGGCAAACTTTAACGCTTGCTGCTTAATTTTCCTTTTCTCAACCTTAGATAATTCGGATCCCGCCTCTCCCATTGATAAATAATGCGTTATTGCAGCATACCAGGAGGGAATAGATGCCGTATCTATTTTAAATATAATCTCCATGTCACTACCTTCAGCCACAGATTCTTTCGGCTCCCCAAAGTCCACTAGACATTCCACGATGCCTTGCAACCTTGGTGGCTTACTCTTGATTTCGTAATCAAATTCCTGCAAAGTGATCAACCACTTCGCTAAACGATCAGGCGGCTGTAACTTGTTCATCAATAGTCGAAGTCCCTCTGCCTTCGTATAAAGCATGACTTTCTCATAGAGAATGTAATGCCTGAACTTCTTGGTCCCAAAGACCATCGCTAGACACAGCTTCTCCATGTAGGTGTAATTGATTTCGGATACCCCTAGCTTCCGACTAGCAAAAGCAATCGGGTGGTACCACTTCTCTTCCCAAAATTGGGCTAAACAGCAGCTGATACTATACATGGTGGCTGCCGAAAATATATAGAACACCTCACCTCTTTTAGGTGCTTTTAAAACGGGCGCTCTTGCTAGCTCTTGTTTCACATCCTCGAATGCTACCTTACAAGGGTCACCCCATACAAATGAACAGCTAAAGGACAATAAATTTGTAAGTGGCAACGTTCTTTCTGCTAAGGCGTTAATGAATCTACGGTAGTAACCAACCGAAGACAGAAAGCTATGAACTTCTTTCGGAGTGCGTGGTGGACCCATGGCAACTATAACTTTGACCTTCTCGGGGTCTGTCGCAATTCCTACCGAACTGACCACATGGCCCAGCAATAGCCCATAAGGTACTCCAAAAGCACACTTCCGTGGGTTTAGGGCGATGCAAAATTGTTTACAGTGCTCAAAGCATTTTCTCAAAATGATCAACTGCCTTCCTCTCACGGTGGCAGCCCCTAAGTCATCAATAAACACCCTCAACTCTTCAGGGGATATGTCACCGAATGTCTTATCGGCTGTTCGTTGCCACGAACCAGGCGCATTGCATAAACCAAAAGCCATCACGTGGTAAGCAAAAGTGCCAAATACAGTGATAAAAGTTGTTTTCAACTTGTCCTCTTCTGCAATTGCCATTTGGTTATATCCTGCAAAGCAATCCATAAATGAATATATCTCCCTACCCGCTAATTGATCCAAAATCTGGTCAATAAATGGCAATGGGTAGTAGTCCTTAACTGTCTGCTTATTCAGCTCTCTAAAGTCTACACATAAACGGATCTGATTATTCTTCTTCTTTCTAATCACAACTGGCGAACACCATTCCGTGTGTTGTACAGGAAAAATCAAACCCGCTTTTCGAAGCTTCTGTAACTCCTCAAACAGCCCGTCCCTCAATTCGAAAGGCATACGCCTTACTTTCTGCCGTACAGGACGACTGCCCTCTTTCAATGGAATTGTATGAACGGCAAGACTAGGAGGGATGCCTCTCAACTCATCATAACTCCAGGCAAAGATATCACGGAATTCCTGGATCAAGGCCACATAGTCCTCCCTTTCTGCTGTGCTGAGCATAGAGCCTAATTTGATTGGCCGCGAATCATCAGGCGTACCAAGGTCTAGCTCGATAACATCTGCATCTCTTATACGATCTTGGGCCTCTATCGGCTCGTTCAAAGTGATCTGATAGATGTCCTCTGTGGTGGATCCCTCTTTGGACTCATCACTCGATGATGTCTCACTAGTAGATAAATCTTCTAATGTCTCCAATTCTGTAGAAGATAGAGGAGCTCTCTCACTCTGCGGGGACTCAGGATAAGCATCAACCACCACATGCTGGGCACCTCTGCCAAATGTTAATCGACCGGCGGGTATATCCACTTGGCAATCCGCTTGCAAGATCCAAGGTCGGCCAAGTAATACTTGGTAACTTGGTCGCCCTGCAAAACGAATCACCCTAAAGTCCAACAGGCATTCTACATTTGCAACAGTGACATGGACCTTAGTAATGCAGCCTTCCGGCTGTCTCAAACTGTCATCTGCCATTCTGAGAATTGTGGAAGTATCTTTCTGAATCGCAAGACCTAACCTTTCCATCAGTTCAGAACTCATAATGTTAACAGATGATCCCGTGTCGACAATGGCATAATCTACTAATATCCCATCGACATAGGCTGCAACCCTTGGGCAATGCTTCTCAGCATGCTCGAACCAGTCATCACCAACTCGCGCAATACCCAAAGGTTCTACAATATACCCAGTACGTAGAATCTTTCTAAATTCCTTGCGTACTCCTGGGGAAAGCTTAATAAGCTGTAAAAGATTCACATCCGGCTTGACTTCGCAAAGAGAGCTCGCCAAATCGAATTCATGATAGTTCGATAGAGCTCGCTTTTCACGCCAAACCATCCACTCTTTAGGTCGCTGCACTGGCTTTATTGCCTCTTTCTTAACTTTCACCTTCTTCTTTGGTGGTTCCTTATCGGCTTTACTCTCTACGGGCTTCAAAGGTCCCCCTTCTAGGGCAGGATCCAAAACTTGCGTTCCTTTGTCGCCTTGTTCAGGGTTTCCGTCGACAGGCTTATCCATGTCGGCTTCTCTACCCTTTTTACCTCTTGTAAGGACAGCTCGTAGATTAGAGGTTTCAGCATCATTAACGCGTACAGCCTCAATCAAACTGACCCCACTACCACTTGGTAGCTCCTCCACTGTAGTCTTTGGTCGTTGAAGTATTTGTTTAGGCCCATTTTCTGGCTGGGAATCATTTCCTTGGGCACGATGATTAACAGGCCCTGGTTGCCGACTACCACGCTGGAGAGAACTGATCTTACTCCAGCAAGTAGCTGCTAAATGGCCAGATTTTCCACAAATGTCGCACTTAACATTTGGGCAATTTCTTGGATAGTGCTGCCCGCCACACCATTTGCAACTAAACCTCGACGGTGCACCCTCCTCCGGGTATCTACTTCCTATCAAATTTTGTTGTTTTTTAAGGAAGTTGACATCAACGGCTATTTGTCGATACTGCTCCGTAATCATGTCGGTATAATGCTTCATCATGTCCTTAACCTCGCCAAGAACATTGGAAGAACTCGACTCATAGCCTTGGTCATTTCCATGTCGTTCAATCGGCCTAACAATTCGATTAGGCACAGGCTGTTGAGTCACAGGCATGGTATTGGAATTGACCGCCTGGCCTCCACCATTTGGAGCCATTTGACTGCCCGTAGGCATCGACATGCTAGGGGGAGCTGGTAATAAAGGGACATTCTGCATCATGTTCCCTCTCCCATTAGGATTAGCCATCACTATCCCTTGGCCACTACTGCCATTGGCTATTGCCATATTGTTTCCCAATACTAAACCCATATTCGAATTGCCTCGAGAAGCATAAGCTGCTTGTAGTCGGGATTCCACCTCTTGTGCTCGTGTAATGGCAGTGTCTATATCCCCCAAGGGGACACTACTCAACTGCAATTGGATATTGAAGTCCAGCCCATGTAGAAAATATTGCAATTGGGCAGCTGCGGGGATAGGAATGGAGGTGTCCAACTTACGGAAGACCTCTTTTATCTTCTTCGCATAAGCACGAATATCCTCGTGAGGATCTTGGCGGGTCACATTGAGTACACGCAACCAATACTGCCCACCCCTTTCAGGGGCAAACTCCCTTCGAAAAGCTCCATAAAATGCATCAATGTTCAATATAGTTCCGGCTTCTAAACCATGATACCATATAGCAGCTCTTCCTTTGAGAGTCATGTTGAAGAACATCATTAAATGCCCTTCTTCTTGAATGCGACAGTTAAACATCAGCTTTTGAAACTCCCTAATGTGGAGTTCCGCATCTTCCTCAACTAGCCCATTAAAAATGGGTAGCGGGTAACCTAGAGCCGGCAAATCCGTCATTCCTGCTGGAATTGCAATAGGCTGCGCCATGACGAGGATTGGATTTGCACTAGGAATAGGGACCGGTGGGGTTACACCTCCCGTACTTGACGTGGACTGGCTTATAGAAGGAAGGGGAGCACTAGAGCTTCCACCTTCTCCTAACTTATTGCTCGTGGTACTAAGACCACTAGATCCACTCCCTCATAAGGGTTCAGCACCGCTACGCTTAGGGGAATATCTCCTAAAAATTTCAGCACGTCACCTAGCTCTTTCGTCTCTTTCTTGCTTTTGGATTTCTGCTAGACGATGCTTATCAATAAATAACGGATCAATCTCAGTATCCTTTGGCATAAACTGCTAGTTGGTCCTTAAACAACCAGGATTCGAGAACCGCCACTTTTAAGCAGCTCCCGGCAGACGCACCACTGATGGACCTAAAAACGGGCCGGCACTGGCTCATGCACTAGCCGGACCTCGTCACTATGCACAAGACAACCCCTCGGCCTCGCGGCCAGGAGCGTCTATCAAAATCTCTGCCTTCCTAAACATTGCGTTTGTAATACGTTGTAGTCCAACTGATCCTAACCCAATATTACTCCTCAGAGAGAGTCCCTTTCACATAGCCAAAAGGCTCGAATCACACACACATGGGGTTCCTCCTACGGCTGAATGCCGTCAACCCTCTGCGACTCTCCTACACCTTGGGGATTGGCCCCTCGATGCGTCGCTCAACATTTAAACATTTCGCACAAACGTCGCTCAAGGTAACAAATAAACGTATCCAGGAATGTACCATTGTCCTTACTTGCTGTCCCCTTTATGATCCCACGACTAGCCTACAGCATAGGAACCTCACGTTCTCAACGGTGGGTCACAGGCCTACTGAAAACAATTGCTATGCATATCCAGGAGCTAACTCTGATACTTTTAATTTCCTCTAAATGATCATGCAAAGAGGTGGATGCCTAGTGCTCAAACATTTTAAAAACCAGCAGCGTGCAAGTGTAAAACATCTCTTTCATGCTTTTCTTTCTAACCGCTTTGTGCTTCGCTGCAACACCTAGCACCGAAGTGATCTTCGTGCTACTAGGTTTTAATTTTTATCATTATTATTCCGTCCTAGATGCAATACATATAAAATCAGCAAATTATTCATCATGCTCAGTGGCATTTAACCATTTTTTCCACAACTCTTCCCTCCCCCGTTGATAGTGCATCATTATATTCATTTCTTTCAGGGTTTCCTTGTCATTTTATGTGGAGAAAGGAAGGAAACACGCACTAAAACATATAAACAAGGCTGAACTGAAGCACAACTTCATGCCCCAGCCTTGCTATACATCAACAAACATAAATCCTATTTTTCTATATTTTTCGTAGCCCCAAATGTATTTTTCCCCTATTTTTCAAGGGTTTTTTAATCATTTTCCCCCATTTTCTTCATTTTCTGGTATTTTTAAAATTGCTGAAAATGAAAACCAGTTTGTGGGCTGTGGCCCTTAGTTCATTTGCAACAAAATTGAAAGATTAGTTAATGTGTATCGACGGTTTTCCCCATTTATATGCCCAAAACCCTTGTTTTTCCCCATTTTTTCATGGTTTTCGGGTTTCTTGACATTATTTCGAGCCATGAAATGCATGTTTTTCATAATTTCTAGTTATAAACAGTAAGAACTCAGAAGAATCAGCAGCATAATCAAATCTTAGTCCATATGAACGGCATTCCATCAATCAAAAGCATAAAACACTAAATTTTCTTTGTAATTTTTTAGTTTACCGCTTAAACGCGTGTTTCGGGTTTTGTGTCCATGGCTGTAGATCAGGAAAACAGCAACACTTCATGTCCAGCAACATCACAAATCACCATTCTCAGCCCATGTAGCAATCCGGTCCATGCCGGACAAGTCTCCATCATTCTTTCTTCATTGCTCCTTCCCACACATGAACTGCCTCTTAAAAGAGAGAGAGGGAGGAGAGAGAAAGACTAGATTTCCATCTCAGCATTCAGGCCATCAATTGAGGAGCGGAGAATGGCGATAAGATCAGCCTACAGAGAGGATTGAAGCCCCAATGTCGATTGGGTAGGGTATTCACAGCCAGCATGTTGCCTCCATCCACCCCATAGCGCATTTTTCGGCCGTTGACAGGTGCCATGCTTTCACGTTTTTTCCTCTCCCTTCTTGCCCACGATTTGTGCTACATTTTAATGTTACATCCCCCCCCCCAAGGGTCATGACCACTTGACCAAAGTTTGGTCCACCTTTTCAAATCTTGACCACTTTGTGGCCTTTTCCCCGTCCGGACTCGGAATCGAGCTCTGAAAAATCCTGGGCGTCCGGCTTAGCATCCCGCATTGGCCAGTAGCTTGTGTCAACCCGCACGACTGTCTGAAAAATTATGAAAAATCAACAAGTGTCGCTCGGGCGCCTTTAAAGCACTTTGGCGCTTAAAATCGTCCTAGATCGAGCCGCCGCCTTTGACGGTGAATATTTTTCCCTTGATCTTCATAATTTTTAGCTATTTTTAAGCACTTCCCGTCACCTAAATTCCGCTCTCACTGTCTTGCAGAATTACGAAGCGTGGAACAAGTTCTTAGTATTTCGAATCATGTTTATGACTGCAATGCATTCCCCGCATTACCGACAAAGGGTTGAGATGATGAACATCCTAGAGTAGATCTATAATCCATCACCTTTGTATATGGAACAAAGATGGACGAGTGCTTCAGGAATCTACTATATTAGCCTCCCACCGGTTTGCTTATCTACAAACCAACCTAAAGAGGATCAAGTGGTTGGAAGACCTGAAAGTCATGAAGCTGTTCATTTTTATGGAAGCTCACGTAAACTCAACTTTACATATTCGAGGTCGGAGGGTTGAAATGAACTCATATGTATATGAGGAAGTAACCCGTATAATCCCCACCGACAGGGTTAAACTGTTGGGCCGCCATGAGAAGTATGGATTCCAACGGAAAGGATATCCTGAACTTCCAATGACTTGCCGATTCCTGAAGATCCATGGCCCGAAACAATACTATTATACAATTCCTGTAGATAAATGTAATACAACGTTGTTCTCCCCAAACTAAATGTAACAATTGGCTTATCATCGCAAGAAATGTTGTATTCGAAAGGGCTATGGCAATATAAATACAAATAAAAACTTCTTTTTATCAATGTCTGATTGTGCATAAGAGTTGATAAAAAGTTAAGTAGCTACATTGTTTACGTGATAGCTGAATTAAAGATGTAATATAAATCAATAACGATTATTGTATAATAACGTTAAGAAACCTTTATCCAGGTACAACCCCAGGTACAAGTTCCTAATTTGCCTCCTACATCAAGTACTGCTGTAATCCAGGATAAGAAGTTTCTTCTCAAGCAGATTAAGCCACTTGAGTTTGACGGGAGAGGCAGATTCGCCCAAGCTGATGCTGAAATTTGGATTGAATCCATGTAGGATTACTTCGAAGCAGCCAGTACTACACCCACCAATCAGGCTATGCTCGCCAAGATAAAGCTCACCGGTGAAGCCAGGCTTTTGTGGAATTAATGGTGCAGGGATCAAGGGATCACGGAGGGATCCGTTACCTAGGAGAAGCTGAAGAAATCCATGCAAGGAAGATATTTACCACCTGCTTATCGCATGCAGAAAATGAATGAGTTCTATGAGCTAAAACAGCTGGAGCTCACGCTTGATGCATACTATTCCAAATTTGTCTCACTTCTTAACTATGTACCACATATGGACATGACATAGCAGGTGTCCAAATTTTGTGCGGGTTTAAATCCACCAGTCAATACCCATCTCGAATCTATGCATCCATCCGATCTTCAGGATCCACTCATTCGAGCGGCACCTATAATTCAGAAGGTGCAGGCTAGACCAAGGGGTAACAAAACTTGGTCTTATAATGACCCGAACAGAGGAGCATTCAGACCTCAAATGAAGAGAGTTCAAGGTCATAATCAGGGGCAAAGAAAGAAAGCAAGGAGTAACAATGTCAACAACTTTGTTCCTACTCAAAGCAATGCCCGAAACCTCCGTTGTTTCCACTGCAACAAACCCGGTCACTTCAAGTGGCAATGTCCCAAGCTTGGTGGAGGACATCGCCAAGCGCCTTTCCAAGGAACAGGACGTGGTCAAGGAGCCATTACCTGAGGAAGAGGAAGAACTGCCTGCATTGTCAATAGGCAAATGTGTGAAGAAGAAGAAGAAGAAGAAGATCCAACCATGGAAGCAGAATTTGAAAGGGCGACAGTCCATGCCGCTCTACACAAGAAAGGACCAAATCGCCAGTTCTTGGTGATTCAGACACCGTCCGACTATCAAGGTAAAAGTTTCAAGACCTTGATTGATTGTGGCAGTACATATTCCTTTATCTCACCAGCATGTGCAAAAAGATTAGGAATAGCCACAGTAGAAGCACCTACCCTACTTGTGGAATTGGCAAATGGTTGTGAGGTTACTTGTACCAGGCAAACTGCTAAGGTGGAATTCTTTCTGGGAGGAAAGAAGACTTCGATCAAATTCAAAGTCATGAATTTAGGTATCCAGGAGTGCAACAAGGCATTCAGATGACCCCTTTTCAAGCATTATATGGTCATGATTGTCGAAGTCCCCTAAACTTTTCAGATCCAACCTTAAGGGTTGAAGCTTCAAGGTAGATGTTGGAAGAGATGGATGACCAAATAAGGTCAATAAGACAGGACATCCAAGCGGCCAAGGATAGATAGAAGGCATATGCGGATTTGAAGCGTCAAGATAGAGTCTTCAAAGAAGGAGACATGGTCTTCATTTGCGTACGCCCTAAAAAGAGTTCCCTATCCTTAGGAGATTGCAAGAAGCTAAGTCCAAGGTATTGTGGGCCATACAAGATCCTCAAATGCCTAGGACCTAATGCTTATAGATTGCAACTCCCTGAGAACCTAAGGGTTCACAATGTATTCCATATCAGCTTATTGAAGAAGTATGTACCTAATCCTAACCATGTACTTGACGATCAACAAGTTGTAATGCCTAGTCAAGGAGTCCTTGAACTAAGGCCTGATAGGATCTTAGACGTTAGGGAGAAACAATTAAGATCCAAAACCCTGAGAGAATACCTCGTCCAGTTGATAGATTATCCCGAAGAGGATGCCACTTGGGTAGATGAAGGCACTCTCAACCATCAATATCCCCAGTTTATCTTGAGATGAGGACATCTCAATTCCTCTAAGGGGGAGAGAATGTAACATTCTAAATTCTATCTTTCGCATGAACCCCCTTCTGTGTAAAGGGGATAATGAGATAGCATTTTTTTTAAAGGATAATGCAAATTTTTTTTCATTATTTCCCTCCCCAGCCGACTGTCATGCTGGAAGGGGAGGGGAATAGAAACCATGCTTAAGCTCCTCGGTGGGGGCTCGCAGGTGGTAGTGCCATGCATGCGAACACGCAAGGGTGAGGAGGACCTTATCCCCTCCCCTATATAATTGGGGGGGGCTATAGGCTGAAATGGGACTAAAGGGAAGAGATTGAGAAGATGTTGCTACCGCCTAACACAAAAGAGGAGGGGCTGCCATTGACGACGTTGCCGCTGCTGCCGAAGAGGAGGGAGTAAGGCCACCTCAACACCGTCTTGAGTAGACAGGGAGGAGAGATTGGGGAGGATGAGGTAAAGGCTGCCGCCTGCTACGCCGCGAGGAGGGAGGTCTCCGAACTATCGACGGAGACGCTGCGATGGTCAGGAAGGGAAGTTGCCATGAGCCACCGCTGGCCATCAAGTCACCGCCGTCAACACGCGGCCTAATTACCCCCCTCCCCCCCCCACATGGAAGTCTGGAAGCTCAGAAGCTTCCAAGGGGGGGGCCTCCTTAACCCCCCTTCCTATACCTTTTTATTTTTTCCCTTGGTTTTAATCCTCTTAAGGGCCTTTCACCCCCCCCCCCCCCCCCCCCCCCCCCCCCGCGGGTTTTAGAATCCCCTTAAGCCCCTTTCTTTTGGGCCTATTACCCCCGTGTCCTAAAAACCCCCAAGGCCCCCCCTTCTTATGTTTTTGGAACCTCCCCCTCCCCCCCCCCCCCCCCCAGGTTTTAGAATCCCCTCAAGCCCCTTTCTTTTGGGCCTATTACCCCCGTGTCCTAAAAACCCCCAAGGGCCCCCCTTCTTATGTTTTTGGAACCTCACCCCCCCCCCCCCCCCCCCCCGGGTTTTAAAATCCCTTAAGCCCCCTTTCACCCTCGTGCTAAAACCCCTTTCCTTTCACGTTGGAGTCACTCCCCCAAAGAGCACGAAGGCCTTAAGGGTATTATTACTTTTTCCCCCCCATGTATAATCCCTAAAAGGCCTATCCCTTGGCTTCGGGATCACACCCCCCCCCCCCCCCCCCGGTGTCTTATTCCTTGAAACCCCTTTCACCCCTGTGTCGTAAAACCCTCCAAGGGCCCTACTTATGCCTATTATTACCCCTCCCTCGGGATTCTAAAGTTCACTTAGGCTTACTTTCCTTGGGCTCCCCTCCATGTTTTTATAAACCCTTAAGCCCATTTTTCGTGGATATTGGAATCCCCCCCCCCCCCCTCCTCGTGCTTTAACCACCTGTAAGCTCTTTTTCTTGGGCTTTATAAGTCCCTTTTCCCCCCAAAAGTACTAAGGCCTTAAAAGTTCTTACTACCCCCCTCCTCATGGTTAAACCCCCTTAGTTGTTCCTTGCCCTTTTCAAAATACCCTTGGGACTTTGGTTTTTTCCCCTACTCGAAAAAGAGAAGAAGAGTATTGAAGTGCAAGGGAGCGATAGTGCAATTCCGAAAAGGAGTGTAAAGCTGCTTCCACGTCCGAAGGACTACAATTGCGATGCCTCCTAAGAAAGTCCAAGGCGTAGCCGTTGGAGGGTCATCTCCCGGTATCCATGTGGATATCTTACCCCAAACCCAGGTTTTCCTTCTTAATTTTTATTTGATATTGTTGTAACTCAAACATGCAAGGTTAATTATTAGAAATAGGATATATTTTTGTCCTAGATGCTCGCGACAAAGGAACTTAGTCGTTATTACTTGTAATGAAACATGCAAAATAAAGAAAGCATAAAAGCATTTCTAGCAAATAGCTTATGCATTGAAATAGTATACTTCGATTAGGCCTAGAAGTATAAACTGCATCTCGTACTATTAATCCATATCCTCTTTGCAATGAATCATCATGGAAAGTGCAAGCATGAAATGATTCTTACGATGCATAAAACTCTAGGAAAATATCATTTGTAAATAGCATAAATTATCATGTAAAAGGTTGCTTGTTTAGCATGAATTTTGATCGCAAAGTGTAGGAAGATTATTTGGAATTTACCTAACCTCAAATCAATAAAGTTTAGGATTGAAAAATCAATTTACGCATAGACAATGAATCATGTGGAAGTAATCTCGAAATTATCTTCTAGAGTTAACCAAATTGACATAAAACACCTATGCTGCAAAATACTCATTGGGAATGAGTTAAATTCCAAGAAATGCCTATACCTTAAATACTTGCCCACATTCCTTGAATGTAGGGATAGTGAATTGTAATCGTAAAAGGAACTAGGGTTTGTCCCTGAGAATCTTACAAAGATGAAGCTTGGAAACCCTAGGTCTAACGACGTCAGCTTAAAGAACCTGAAACAAATTGTTTCGTGACTCCATTGTCGCATAGTTCTATGCGAATTTTGCATAGCAAATGCGGAGTCATATGATCTTGTGATTGGATCACAAGAGAATGGCCAAAGTCTCGCAATGGGCTTGGTGGATTCTTACGCAAGTTATCTTGAAAAAGGATGAATATTTTAGTATCCTTCTTGAGTAAGGAAGATTGCTTAAAAACTAAAGACCATCCGATTGACTGAAGTAACGAATGAACTCAAGGTTTGACCAAGTTGGGTTAATAGGGTATGCCCTAACCCAGGATATAGGGGATCTTGCCAAGTTGCAAGTCATCCCGGATCAAGTGCTGGATGCATTCGAAACGAAGGATTCATTCCTTAGCAGTTTGCCACAACAAAAACGATCAATGGAAATATTTGTGCTTGCCATAGATTTTAGAGCACTCTTTGGCTTTGTTTGATCAATGAATTAGAAGATAAATGGATATCTATACTTCAGGTTGAAGTCCTGAAGGGAGAGGCAGCTTTAGTTACCCGCGATTGCCTGCCTGACCCTAACCAAGGGGGTTGTTGACCGCGCCGGGATAGTGGACCGAACCCACCGCGAGAGGTCTCTCTGTTGAGTGCTACTTGGAGCCGGAGGACGGTTGGGTGCCAGCGGGGGCTGTGGCCATAAATCCCTCACCTTCGGGGTCCTGCACAAGAGGCTAACGTGACTCGAAATTGGATCTCGAGGCCCGCATACTAGTCTACGGGTGGAAACTTGGAATAGTAATCCTTGTGGATTGCTGGATAGCCTTCAAGCGAATTGTGGATAAGCCTACGGGCTGGACTCTTTGTATTTCAAAGATAAATATGATAACCTGTTAATAAGGAACTTGTCTAATATTGTTTTTCTATGTCAAGTGATAAGATTACGTGAAAGAACTAGTGCCTAATGGGTTAATTAAAGAAGCTGGTTGTTACATGTCCAACTAATGTGTTAGTTAATTAAATAACTAAAACAACCCGAGGAAAGTGCGGAGGATGGACCATAGGTCCATCCTATGGATGGGTGGTCCCAGTTGGCCGGGAACTTTTCTCAAATCGCGATGGACAACAGGAGGATTGTCAAAGAACACGAACAACTAAAGCATTGACCTAGAGTTAAGAGTGAACCCAATTTACACTGTTTTAGGGGAACAGAATGGGACTATGCCTTATGGCAGAGAGATTGAGCTTTGCATCCCTCTTGTTTCCCATTCTCCTTGAACCAAGCATAGCGTGAATTAGCTTCGGACTTGGTGTTTCTACGTAAAGTAGTTCGCTTGGGTCTGATGCTAGTTGCTGTTAGGAAATGACCAATAAGGAAAACCCTAATTCAGGTCGATCCTAAGTGGGAACGGCCGGAATACTTCCGCTACATGGCAGACGCGGAAAACCCTAGATTGCAAACCCCGTAACATTCCATGGGAGTGCCGGGCAGATCTTTCTAGACACCCTTTCCGATGGACTGCTAAAACGTGTCTTGGAGATACAAGTGGACACATGACACATGGGGACTATGACCTTGATCTTTTCCGGCTCAATCACAATCCCTATCGAACTGATCACATGGCCTAACAATAGCCCATAAGGCACTCCAAAGATGCACTTCCATGGGTTGAGAGCTATGCAAAATTGTCTGCAATCCTCGAAACACTTCCACAAAATAATCAATTGCCTTTCTTTTACTATGGCTACCCCTAGGTCATCAATGAATACTTTCAACTCCATTGGGGAGATATCACCAAAGGTCTTATCGGTTGTTACATAACCCAAATGCAATCACATGGTATGAAAAGGTACCAAAGATAGTTATAAATGTTGTTTTCAACTTGTCTTGCTAAGCAATTGCCATTTGGTTATACAAAGTAATCCATGAATGAATATATTTCCCTATCTGCTAATTGATCCAAAATTTGGTCAACAAATGGCAACGGGTAGTAATCTTTAACAGTCTCTTTATTTAGCTCTCTAAATTCTACACAAGGACAGATTTGATTATTCTTTTCCTTTCTAATCACAACTGGCGAACACCATTCATTATGCTGAACTGGGAAGATCAAACCCACCTTCTACAAATTTTGAAGCTCTTCAAATAGCCTGTCCCTTAGTTCAAAAGGCATACGCCTTACTTTCTGATGTACAGGGCGGGTACCTTCCTTTATAGGAATGGTATGCAAAGCCAGACTAGGAGGAATACCCCTAAGTTCAAGCAAAGATGTCACGCAACTCCTGAATCAGGGACACATAGTCCTCTCTCTTTTCCAAACTGAGCATGGAACCTAATTTGATTGGTCGCGAATCATTAGGCATGCCAAGGTCCAACTCAATAACATCTGATTCTCTTATTCGATCTTGAGGATCTATCAGCTCATTCAAGGTTATCTAATAAATATCCTTTGTAGTGGATCCTTCTTTAGATCCATCGCTCGATGATGTCTCACTATCAGATGGATCATCTATTGTTTCTAGTTTAGTGGAGGATAATGGAGGTCTCTCACTTTGAGGAGACTTAGGGTAAACATCACTATTACATGATGGGCACCTCGATCTAGAATCACTCGACCAGTGGGTATATCGACTTGATAGTCTATTTGTAGAATCCATGGCCTGCCTAGCAAAACGCGATAACTAGGACATCTTGCAAACCTTAATACCCTAAAGTCCAGATAGCATTCCGTGCTCGCAACTGTAACGTGGACTTTAGTGATGCAACCTTCCGGTTGTCTTACACTAACATCAGTCATCCTAAGAAGTGTGGAGCCGTCTTTTTGGATCTCTAGACCTAACCTCTCCATCAAATCTAAACTCATGATATTGACAGAGGATCCAGTGTCCACGATAGCGTGCTCCACTAATATTCCATACACATACGCTGGATGTAACGTGTCCGCTAGAATCATTCCGGACACGTCTTAGCAGTCCATCGGGAAGGATGTCTAGAAAGCTCCGCCCGGCACTCCCATGGAATGTTACGGGACTTGCGATCTAGGTCTTCCCGCGTCTGCCACGTAGCGGAAGTATCCTGGCCGTTCCCACTTAGGATCGACTTGAATTTGGGTTTTCCTGTTTGGTCTTTAGCTAGCAACAACTAGCGTCAGACCCGAGTGAACTACTTTACGCAGAAGCGCCCGGTCCGAAGCGGATTCACACTGCACTTGGTTCAAGGAGAATGGGAAACGAGAGGGATGCAAGGCTCGACCTCTCTACCATAAGGCATAGTCCCATTCCGTTCCCCTAAAACAGCGTAAATCGGGTAGGATGTAACTCTAGGTCATCGTCTTCGTTATTCCCTTTGATGCTGAACATCAACCTGCTGTTCGTCGAAGACTTTGAGAAAAGTTCCCGGCTAACCGGGACCACCCATCCGTAGGACAGACCCATGGTCCATCCTCCGCACTTTCCTCGATTTGTTTTAGTTATGTAATTACCTACCACATTAGTTTGACATATACAAACAGCTTCTTTGATTAACCCTGTTATGCACTGTTCCTTCACGTAATCTTATCACAGGACATAAAGAAAACAATGTCAAACAACTTCCTTATTATCATTTTATCCTGTTATCTTTGAAATACAAGGAGTTCCCGCCCGTAGGCGTATTCATAATCCGCCCGAAGGCTATCCAGTAATCCACCAGGGATCACTAATCCAAGTTTCCGCCCGTAGACTAGTATGCGGGCCTCGAGATCCAATCCCGAGTCACGTTAGTCTCTTGTGCAGGGCCCGGAAGGCGAGGGATTTACAGCCAGAGCCCCCCCTGGCACCCAAGCGTCCTCCTGCTCCAAGCAGAACTCAACGGAGAGACCTCTCACGGCGGGTTCGGTCCACGTTCCCGGCGCGGCTAACAACCCCCTTGGTTAGGGTCAGGCAGGCAGTCGGGGGTAACTGAAGCTGCCTCTCCCTTCAGGCTTCAACCTGAAGTATTTAGATATATTTTCGTCCTTTAGTTCATTGAGCAAACAATGCAAACAATGCTTTCCAAACTGTTACAAGCACAATCAATTTCCAATGGTCGTTTAGCTGGCAAACTGTTAAGGAGTGACTCCTTTTCTCCGAATGCAACCTGCATTCGATCCGGAATCAATTGCAACTTGGCAAGATTCCTATCATTCTTGGGTTAGGGTCATACCCTACCAATACTTTTGTTGTGGTAGGTTCCAGCGACCATGTCGCTTTAGTTTATTGTCTGGTCATTTGCTTCAAGGCAAATACCTAACTTTCCTTTTCCTTGGCAATTATTTCCCAAGAAAAGTGAGTAACAGGATGATTACTCATCCTCTTGTAAGTTAAATTCTTTCAATAACTTGCCAACCTCATTTCGAGAGATGACAAAACTCTCTTGTGGACAAATCTCAAGTCTATACGATGTTGCAACCTTTTTGCACATGCGTTGCATCATTCCACGGGATCATTCCACCCATTGAATGGCGTCCTCCGGCCACGGAATTACCTTTAGCCGAGTACCAGGGTTTAGGGTATCCTCCAACCCATTCCATTCCTAATTATATTGGCCCACGGCCCTAGGAATTTCCAACTCAGTCGGAGTTTCATCATTTGTACGAGTGATCCTTAGGATGAAACCTTAGATCATTTTATGCATGAGCATCCAATTGACTCGACATTTAGTGAATATGTGTAAGATCTTTGGGTTTGCGGGTTTTGACTTGGCAACACGTGTAAAACTAGGTCGAATTCTTGCCGCACTAAACCCTAGTTAGCACTTGGGATACTTATCATATCAACTGAACCATGCCCAAATGAATCCCTTGTGTTTTAGGTTACTTAGACAACACAATATACTTGTCTTGCGACAAGGATGAACTTTTCCTAAAGGTAATAAACTAGATCAATAGTTCCAACTACACCAATACGTGTAAACATGCGATTCACTGCTTCTACGCATCACATGGTTCACAATAACCCTATCTTTCCTTGGCAAAGTAAAAAAAAATGCCTGATAATCTGAACACTAACTTTCCTAGGTCCTACTAGGACTTACATCAAATAGTCATGCCACTTGCAAGTCCATAGATCATTTTCATGCCCTTCTATTCCTTTTCGAATAACATCTTATGGGTGTTAACTTTTCCTCATAAATCATTACAAGGAAGATTCATCTAAAAATGGGACATGCCATTAATCTTTCCATGCCTAGTAAAAAGGTGTACCTCAATAATTTCAACCTTGTAATGAGGTAACGGTCGTCCTAGGCTCGTCGCTTTTGAATGCACAAAAGGAAACTTACTAATAAGGTCCTGCAAATGCATAGACACCTTATGCTCTTTTCATTAACTCCATTGAACGTACCAATGATCAATTTCCATATCTTAGGCTTTCTCTAATAAATGTTCAAATAGCCAATTCATTTTCCAATTGCATTTAATTTGACTAGTTGCATTAGACATGCATGAGTGCCTCCTAATCCATGAAGTTATCGTGATTAATTCAATACTTCTGTGTGGAATCCAAATAGATAAAACCTGGACTTGTGGACTCGGGGAGATATCCACTTGTATACTTGGAGATGAACCTCCCGCAATCGCACCTTGTGATCTTTTTGGGGCCATCGTAGGCGTGGATTCGGCTTCTGATTTGCCTTTGTGGTCTACGAATTGACTTGCCTCGGAATGCAGCCTCCAGATCTTGCCCTTCTCCCTCATACGTACAAGATCCTTTTTGTAAGTACGGATCCTTGAAAAAAGGAAATACCGGCTTGTGGGATTTGGCTTATGGAAGGCCTTAGGGATTGGAACTTGGGCTTTTTGCAGAAGAGCTGTGGAAAAAAAATGAAACTTAATAAAGGCTTGCGGGAATTGGGGCTTTCTCGAGCAAGCTTGTGGGAATTGAAGCTTGTTATGGGAAGGAACTCTTGCGAATGGGCCTTGCAAGAATGGGGCTTTAGAGTTCATCTTCTCCTTCCCAAAAATCCTAGGCCCAGCCTTGTGGGTGATTGGCGGGGAGGCTCGTAGGCTACCCCTTCTTCTCTTCAAAGTCCGGCTAAGGGCTTGTGGGTGTTGCAAAGGGAAAGGGTTTAAAAGAAACCCATGGGGGTAATATGGACTTGTGTGGGAAAATCCATGGGAAAAGACCTTTAAAAAAAAAACTGGGGCTAATATGGATTTGCGGTGGTTCCAATAGGAAGGGGGCTTAGAGAAGCCCCCTTAGAAGCTTCCAAGAGAAGCTTCTAAGAAGCTTCTGTCAGCACGTCCCAGGGGGGGGAGTCGAATTCCAGGCGGCGGCGGACTGGGCAGTCAGGCGGGCGGCTGGCGGACTGAGGTGCAGCGTTTCCTTCCTTGCCTCCCACAGCCCGTCCTCCCTCCTCTCACGCCTTCTGCCGCATTGTCCTCCTTCATGTCCGTCTTCTGCCGCCATCTCCTCCCTCTCACGCTTCCTTTCCCCAGCATGACCCCTCCTCCAGCACGTCCGGCCCCTCCAGCACGTCGACCCTTCACGGCAGCCTTCCGCCCACAGCCGTCCCTCCTCCACATGGTCACCTCCCTCACACGTCCGGCACCCCTCACGGCCCCTTCATCACCGTGGCCTTCCACAGCCTTCTGTCCCTGTTTCCCCCCCCCCAAGAGGGGGTTCTTATAGTCCAAGGGGGGAGAGGGGACCTCCCCACATGGCCTGTTGCATGGCTCTCTCCCCCACGTCCTCATGCTCCCCTAG
The DNA here is from genome assembly GCF_053477565.2 of Lygodium microphyllum. Lineage (NCBI taxonomy): Eukaryota > Viridiplantae > Streptophyta > Polypodiopsida > Schizaeales > Lygodiaceae > Lygodium > Lygodium microphyllum. The sequence continues at coordinate 139,310,645 of NC_141146.1, forward strand.
CCCATCCCTTTCCCCCAGCCACACATCGGCTGGGGAGAATAATAAAAAAATTTGCAATAATTCCACCTTTATCCCCTTATCCTCCTCCCAAGAGGGAGTTTTCCCGCGGCTATGTAGGATTGAATCCCCGGCCTTATTTTCGTAAGGTGGAGTGTCTCCATTTCCCGCGTATGGCTATAAATTAGCTGCTGGCACTAGTGATAATCTTTGCACGAGATTTACACGACGTGCGGGAAGTCAATATTTACGGTATGCAGTGTGCGGAAATATTACACTGGAACCCTAGGGCAATGCTTTCCAGCATGATCAAACCAATCTTCTCCCACTCTAGCTATGCCCAAAGGCTCTACAATATACCCTATACGTAGGATTTCTTGAACTCCTTGCGTACTCCTGGAGAAATTTTAATCAATTGTAGGAGATTTATGTTTGGTTTAACTTTGCAAAGAGAACTTGCTAGGTCAAAGTCGTGGTAGTTAGCCAAATTTCTCTTCGTCCTTCTCGAGATCAACTTTACTACCAATAGGTCTTAAAGGTCCACCTTCCATACTAGAATTCAGGACTTGCTTTTCCCTAGCATCTTGCTTAGGGCTTCCCTAGACAGGTTTTACAATTCCTTTGTCACCCTCTTTGATCTTTTGACCTCTTGTTACGGCTCGTAAATTAGAAGTTTCAGCATCATTGACACATACATCCTCAATAAGGCTGACTCCACTACCATGAGGCAACTCCTCTACAATAGCCTTTCCTCATTGCAGTATTTGTCTTGGTCCCTCATCTTGCTGGAGATTATTCCCTTGTGTGCGATGGTTAACTGGACCTGGTTGTTTACTCCCTTGTTGGAGAGAACTGATCTCACTCCAACAGGTAGTAGCTAAATGACTAGACTTTTCGAAAATATTGCATTTGACATTCAGGCAATTCCTAGGGAAATGTTGGCCACCACACCACTTACAGCTGAATCTTGAGGGGGCACCCTCCTCAGGGCGTCGACTCCCTATCAAATTTTGCTACTTCTTAAGAAAATTGATGTCCACAACTATTTTTTTTAATTGTTCAGAAATCATATTAGTATAGTGCTTCATCATGTCCTTAGCTTTGCCAAGGTTATTAGAGACACTCGACTCATAGCCGCGATCATCTATCTTTCATCCCATTGACCTAACTACTTGATTAGGAATTGGCCGTTGACCTACTGGGACAACATTAGGATTCATTGTTTGGCTTCCACCACTATTTAGTGAGGCTACGTGACTAGCCATGGGCATAGTCATGCTAGTAGGAGCGAGTAACATAGGAAAATTCGGCATGATACTCCCTCTCTCATTTGCGTTTGACATGGGGTCACCTTGACTCCCATTGGTCAAGGCCAAATTATTACCATTCCAATTTATCATTGTTGCATAAGGTGCTTGCAAGCGTAACTCTACTCTTTCTACTTGGGTAATAGCAGTGTCAATGTCGGCCAAAGTGACACTACTAAGTTGCACCTGGATATTACAATCCAATCCGTGTAGGAAATTTTGCAACTATGCAGCCGCTGGAATGGGGATATAAGTATTAAGTTTGCGAAAATTTTGCTTTAGTTTCTTGGCATAGGCCTAGACATTCTCATTTGGTTCTTGACATGTTACATTCAAGACATGTAACCAATACTGCCCACCCCTTTTAGGGGCAAACTCTCTTTGGAAGGCCATGAAGAATTGGGCACTGCTAGTTATGGTTTTGGCTTTGAGACCGTGATACCATACTACCGCTCTTCCTTTTAACGTCATGTTGAAGAACATCATTAGGTGTTCTTCGTCTTAGATTCAATAGTTGAACATGAGCCTTTGGAACTCCTTAATATGGAGTTCTCCATCTTCTTCTACTAACCCATGGAAAATGGGCAACGATGCTCCTAATGCTGATAAATCCAATGTACCTGTTGGAATTGCAATAGATTGTATCATGGCTACAACTGGATTGACAATAGAAGTTTGTGTAGGTACAACTACACCCCCACTTGAAGTGGGTTAATTAACTAGAAGAAGGGAAGTACCAAGACTTCCACTTGCACTCGAAGAGCTACTCGTAACACTTAGGTTACCAAAACCATTGCCACTTATTCTTAGTGGACTGCTTCTTTGAGGAGAATAGCATATTACAATCTCCAACAACCGTCTAGCCCTCTCAGCACGTTCTGCTTTTTGTATTTTGGCTTGACGGTCCTTGTTAGAGGACATAAACCAACTATCTGGTCCCTAGAAACCCTAGATTTGAAACCACCACTTGTTGGCAGCTCCTAGAAAATGCACCACTGATGGGACTTAAAATGGGCCGGCACTGGCTATAGCACTAGCTGGACCTCTGACATGCATAAGACAACCCCACGGCCTTGCAGCTAGGAGCGTCTATAGGACACATTACCCTGCCATCATACGTACATTTTGCATTTTTATCATGTTTGTAGTCCAACCCTTAACCTTCTCAAACTCCTCAAAGGGAGACCCTACACGTTTTGGTGTAGTTCACGACGTAGAACAACATACGAGGCACCCCTTGGCTGATTGCCGCGACCCCACTGCGACCCTCCTACACCTTGGGGATTGGCCCCTCGATGCATTGCTAACACATATAACACATACAAAACAGACTCTTCTCTTGGTACCAATATTATATCGTTCCAAGAATGTACCACTCCTCACTTACTTGTCCCCTTGGACCCACCGTCTAGACCTACAGCTTGGGTGCCTTACTCTCTCTAGCGTGGGTCATTTTTAATTCAACCAATTGCTATGCATGCTAGGAATAGATACATGTGTATGATTCATGCAATAGTGGATGCCTTGTTGTGCACAAACAATTATGGTTTGAAATTAGCCTATGTATCATGCAAAAACAACCCTTTTAATGAATTTCCGCTAATACGCTATGCTTCATTGCAGGAACCTAGCACCAAGGTGAACCTCGTACTACAAGATCCATTATTTCCATATAAACTGCATCCTAAATGTTATGCATAAAGAGAACAATCAAACTTTGTATTATTTCAGTGCTTAAACTATTGTATATGTAACATGTACGCTTGTATTTTCAGGACACGTCTTAGCAGTCCATTAGAAAGGATGTCTAGAAAGCTCCGCCCGACACTCCCATGGAATGTTACGGGGTTTGCGATCTAGGGCTTTCCACGTCTTCCACGTAGCGGAAGTATTCTGGCCGTTCTCACTTAGGATTGACCTGAATTAGGGTTTTCCTTATTGGTCATTTCCTAACAGCAACTAGCGTCAGACCCAAGTGAACTACTTTACGTAGAAACGCCAGGTCCGAAGCTGATTCACGCTGCACTTGGTTCAAGGAGAATGGGAAACGAGAGGGATGCAAAGCTCAACCTCTCTGCCATAAGGCATAGTCCCATTCCGTTCCCCTAAAACAGCGTAGATCGGGTTCGCTCTTAACTCTAGGTCAACACTTTAGTTGTTTGTGTTCTTTGACGATCCTTCTATAAGGACATGCCAATTTCATTGCGAGAACTTGGCCATTCCCTTGTGATCCAATCACAAGATGATATGACTCTGCACTTGTTGCGCAAGTGTCACATCGAACTATGAGACTTATTCTACTCATTGACGGAGTTACGAAACAATCTGTTCCTAATTACGTTAGGCTGACGTCGTGAGACCTAGGGTTTCCAAGTTCCATCTTGTAAGAATCTTAGGGACAAACCCTAGTTCACCTTCCAAATATGTTGCACTATCCCTACATTTCGGCGAAAGTGGCCAAGTATGTAAGGTATAGGAATATTAGTTTTAACAATACATACGATTAGTTCACGTATTAAATTCCCTAGATAGTTCTTTGGTATTCAACTTTTTCTAAACGAGTACTCCGCAGTTTAGGTGTTTTAGGTTTATGCCAATTTGGTTATCTCTAGAAGATAATTTCGAGATTACTTCCACATGATTCGTTGTCTATGCATAAATTGATTTTTTTTTTCAACCCTAACTTTTCGATTTGAGGTCAGGTTAGGTTAATTTCAACTAATCTTCCCTTTACTTTGCGAACAAAATTCATGCTAAATAAGCAACCTTTTCCTTGATAATTTATGCAGTTCACAAACGATAATTTCATAGAGTTTATGCACTGTAAGAATCATTTCATGCTTTGCACTTTCCATGATGATTCATTGCGAAGAGGATATGGGTTAATAGTGCGATAGGTAGTTTATACATCTAGGTTTAAATGAAGTATACTATTTTAATGGACAATAACCTAGTTTATAATTCACTTCAATGCATAAGGCTATTTGCTAGAAATGCGTTTATGCTTTCTTGAATTTGCATGTTTCAATAAAAGTAGTAATGACTAAGTTCCTTCGTCATGAACATCTAGGACAAAAATATACCCTATATCCAACAATTAACCTTGCATGATTGAATTTCAACATTTAAAAATTAGGAAGGAAAACCTCGGATTGGGGTGAGATGTCCACATGGATGCCCAGAGATGACCCTCTCGTGGCTGCGCCTTGGACTTTCTTAGGAGGCATCGCAATTGTAGTCTTTCGGATGTGGAAGTAGCTTTACAACTCCTCTTTGAAATTCCACCGTCGCTCCCTTGCACCATCCGTCGAAAGTAGTTTTAGAAGGCTCCCTCGAGGATTTTTGAGTGGAAAAGGAAGGTGTCAAACGACCCTTAACATTCCTCTTTCTTTTACATGTGGGAAAAGAAACAAGATGCGGGAGAGTTCCATGGGTATTTTTGCATGGCCTAAGGGGGATTTTAACAAAACATGGGGGAAAAAGAAAAGGTTATTTGAAGTAACCTTTTATGGGGGAAAGACCCTAAGGGGGGAAACTCCAAGGAAAAGTAACCTTAAAGGTTATAAGTAAGGGTCTAAGAACCCTTAGGCAAGTTTGGAGGAAAGGGTTTCAAGAGGCCACAAGAAAGGGGCTAAGGGAAGAAAAAAAAGAGGGCTTATGAGTTTAAACATGGGGGGGGTGAGTGGTTTTGAAGCCCAAGGAAAAGGGGCTTATAGGGGGTTAAAATCGGGGGGAAAAAAGGTTTTAAAGCCTAAAGGACAGGCTTAAGGGATAAAACACGCGGGTTCTAACACCCATGGGAAAGGGGGGCTTTAAGGGTTTAGACATGGGGGGTGAGTGTGGTTTTTTTAAGCCCAAGGAAAAAGGGGCTAAGAAGGCCCCCCCCCTTTGGAAGCTTCTAAGCTTCCAAGAAGCTTGCTCGGGGGGTAATAAGGCCGACTGTTGACGACGGATGAAGGCGGCTCCTACCGGCGATGTGGCAGCCCGTGTCAACACAGAGCGGCAGAATCAGGTGGTAGCGACGGTTCGGCAGAATTAGGTGGCAGCGTGCTCCCTCAAGTCCTCTCTCTCACACGTCAACTGCATCAAAGTGGCGGAAGCACTCCCTTCCTCTCTTCTCCAAGTGGCCCAGGGTTTAAATAGGGGAGGGGAGGGGGATCCTCCCTATACTTCGTGTCAATTGGCATGGCATTAAGGGAGAGCAAGCTCCAGCGAGGAGCTTGCTGGACCTTCTATTCCCCTCTCCCCCTCCAACATGACCGTCTCGCTGACGGGAAGATAAGAAAAAAAAAATCCCATTAACCTTAATAAATTTTCAAGATGCTAAATCATTATCCCATTTCCTATACGAGGTAGTTTACGCAAAGAAAAAAAAATTAGAACGTTACATTCTCTTCCCCTTAGAGGAAGCGAGATGTCCTTATCTCGAGATAAACTGGGGATATTGATGGTTGAGAGTGCCTTCATCTATCCAAGTGGCATCCTCTTTAGGATAATCTTTCCACTGGACGAGGCATTCTTTCAAGATTCTGGATCTTAATTATCTCTCCCTAATATCTAAGATTCTATCAGGCCTTAGTTCAAGGACTCCTTGATGACTGGGCATTACGACTTGTTGGTCATCGAGTACATTTTTAGGATTAGGTACATATTTCTTCAATAGGCTGATATGGAATACATTATGAACCTTTAGGTTCTCAGGGAGTTGCAATCTGTAAGCATTAGGTCCTAGGCATTTGAGGATCTTGTATGGTCCACAATACCTTGGACTTAGCTTCTTGCAATCTCCTGAGGATAGGGAACTCTTCTTTGGGCATATGCAAATGAAGATCATGTCTACTTCTTCGAAGATTTTGCCAACTGTCGACAGTGGATGAAGGCGGCTCCTACCGGTGATGTGGCAGCCCGTGTCAGCGCAGAGCAGCAGAATCAGGTGGTAGCGGCGGTTCGGCAGAATCAGGCGGCAGTGTGCTCCCTCAAGTCCTCTCTCTCTCACATCAAGTGCATCAGAGTGGCGGCAGCACTCCCTTCCTCTCTTCTCCAAGCGGCCCAGGGTTTAAATAGGGGAGGGGAGGGGGATCCTCCCTCTCCTTCGTGTCAATTGGCATGGCATTAAGGGAGAGCAAGCTTTAGCGAAGGAGCTTGCTGGGCCTTCTATTCCCCTCTCCCCCTCCAGCACGACCGTCACCGACGGGAAGATAAGAAAAAAAATTTCCCATTAACCTTAATAAATTTTCAAGATGCTACATCATTATCCCATTTCCTATATGAGGTAGTTCACGCGAAGAAAAAAAACATTAGAACGTGACAGTATAACATCATACTCCCCCTCATCGTTTAAATTTTGATGCGTTGCATAGGTGTAGAGGTTCTTTTATGTCATTTTTTGTATGTAAAAGCAATAAATACACACTTTAACACAAATTACAAGGGCCAAACTAAGGCTTTTAACCTCATGCTTCAGCCCCGTCAAACATTCACATACATAGATCTCATTTTTCCATTTTTTTCGAATGTAAGAAACCCATTTTTTTCCAATTTTCTCTATTTTTCCTATTTATTTTTAATAGAAAATAGGTATTTTTTGGGTTTTTTCCGATGACTGATCATTGGAACTGAAACTTAGCCTTTTCTTTTATTTTACCCCATGTCCACTCATTTCTCCCACTCAAAATCAAAGAAACTATCAATTTTCATCAAAATTAGTGTTTTTCGGGTTTTGAAAATTTATAATTGTTGTAAATCAATACGGGTTCTACATAACATTGATTGCAGCCCTTAAACATAATGCAAGGAATGTTCAAATAAAATTTCAGCTCATGTGCACACCATTTAGACCATGAACGATAAAAAACAAGCAAAATTCTTTTATAAAATAGAGCATACCGCCTTTTTGTGTGTTTTCGGTTTTTTTGAATATTTAATTGGGACTGTGTATTGACCAACCAGCCATGTATTTTAGCATAGATCTTCAGCCTTTAGCCTCCTCAGCCTCTTGGAACAATCCGGTGCCTCCTAGACAAGCATCCATCTCCCGGTTCTCATCTTGATTCCTTCCACATAAAGTACCTCTATAGAAGAGAGAGAAAGACTAAATCTGCATCTCCACAACCGGGCAGCCATTTGAGGATTGGAGACAAGCAATGAGGAGGAAATATTGAGTGAAAACAAGGCATCCAATCAGTTGGGGGGATTGCTTTTAGGCTCTCCAACCCCCCTCTCCATCAATCGTGGCCATGGCACCTTCTTTCTGCTCATGATGTGAAAACCCCCACCCCCCCATGAATTTGATTTTGTTAGGGGGCCCCCCAAAGGGAGCCCCCAAAAGGCAAAATCTTTGGGCTCCCTAAAGCCTATTTCCACTTGTCCTTTTGGGTCTTGGCCTCCCGGGCACTCCCTCTTTCTCGTCCGGTATCCAATTCGCGATCTGAAAAATCCTGGGCATCCATCTTGAAGTACTCCACTGCAGAGCATCTCCCAAGGTCTCATCTGATATGCCAAAAATTTATGAAAATTCACCAACTATCATCTCGTGGGTCTTTTAAGCACTTTTGAGCATTGCCACTTAAAATTGTATTGATTGTAATCGCCGCCTTCGACGAGTCTATTTTTCCCCTGAAATTCGAAGATTTTAGCTAGTTTAAAGCACTTCTCAGCATCAAAAATCATCCATCATGTGTTGTGGTGTGATGGTCAACACTTTTCGAGTAACTATCCTAATATCAAATTCGACATATGTGGAAGTCCATCCATCTAGCTAGTACTTGCTAGAGAAAGATTAGCTCTCTTCAGCAAAAGGGAGTAAGTAGCCAAGTCTAATTAATCATCGAGCATAAGGGAATAATCTTTAGCATGATGAGGGACCAAACTAAAAATTGTAAAGAGAAAAAGCTATCGTAGAAGAGTTGCCTAGTGGTAGTGGTGTCAGCCCCTTATTGAAGTTGTGTATGTCAACATCACTGAGACTTCCAATTTGCAAGCTATTATAAGAGGACAGAAGGCTAAAGAAAGCGATAGAGATAATGTAAAACCTATTGATATAAACCCTAAATAGGACAAGGGGACATAAGTCATTAATCCTAATGTGGAAGCCAATCCTTTAAAAGTTGTTCAGTTGACTCTAATAAGGAGTTACCAAAGAAGAAGGTAAAAGCCAAAAAACATGCATCTAAGGTTGTTTAGTGATTGACCAAGAGAAAGAATGGTCTCACAAAATATGAGAGCCATTGCTAGTTCTTATGAATTTGACTTAGCCAATTCACTTTGTGAGGTAAAGCTTGATGATTTGAACCTCTCCTGATAGTTAATCAAGTTATCTCTAGGAGTGTATAGAGAGTTTAAGAAGATTATTCGCACGGAATATATAATCAAACCATTGGGAATAGCATGTATGGGAGATGGTTGGTTTGAATATGCTGAAAAGAAATTTCCAAGGGTGGCAACATATGTTAATGGCATATTAGTGAGTCATGCCATTGTGGATATGAGATTCTCTATCAACATTATGAGTTCAAAATTGATGGAAAGGTTGGGACTAGAAATCCAAAATGATGCCTCCAAAATTATTCAGATGGTTGATTATGACAGGTTAAGACAATCAAAAGGTTGCATTATCAAATTCCATGTGACTATCACTAATGTAAAATACATTTTATACTTTAGGATTATTAGGTTTATGACCAAGTTATCAAATATTATTAGAAAGGCCATGGATCTTGCAATTTGTCTATCAAGTTGATATACACACGAGTTGCTTGATTTTTGGCAAAGGTGCCAAATGTGTAATATTAGATATATATCATGAATCTTCTCAAAGAAAGATATAACATTTATCTTTGATCGAATTAGATGCATTATAGGATCCTTCTGGCAGTGAGACTTTGTCAAGCGATGAATCAAGAGAGGGGTCCACTATTGAATATGTCTATCAGGTGACTCTGAATGGGCTCATAGAAGCTCAAGACATAATCAAAGATATGGATGTGATTGAGCTAGATCTCGATACATTGGATGATCCATGACCAATTAAAATAGGATCTATGCTTAGCTAGGAAGAAAGAAAGGGCCAGGTGTCCTTGATCGAAGAATTACATAATATTTTTGCCTAGAGTTATGATGAGCTAAGGAGTATTCCTCCTAGTTTGACTGTGCATACTCTTCCCTTAAAGGAAGGTAGCCATCTCATTTGACAAAAAGTGAGGTATATGCCTTATGATCTGAGGCATGCACTATTTGAGAAACTACAAAAATTACGTAGAGCTAGCCTAATATTTTCTGTACAATACACTAAGTGGTGTTCATCAATAGTTATAAAAAAAAAAGAAAAAATGATAAAATCTAAATTTGCATAGATTTTAGGGAGCTCGATAAATAGACTATTAAAGATTACTATCCACTACCATTTATTGATTAGATTCTAGATCAATTAGTAAGTAGGGATATCTATTCATTTATGGATTGCTTCATTGGTTATAACCAAATGGCTATCACAAAGGAAGACAAAATAAAAACATTTATCACTATATTTGGTACCTTTGTGTATCATGTTATGGCTTTTAACCTATCCAATGTGCTAGGGTCTTGGCAACCTATGACTGATTAAACTTGTAGTGATATTTTCCCAGAGATAAGTTGCAAGTCTTTATTGATGGCTTGGGGGTAGCCACCACAGGGGAGAGATTTCTTATTATTCTAAGAAAATGTTTTGAGCAATGTAGGCCTCTACATTGTTCTCAATCCAAGAAAGTGTGTCTTTGGAGTGCCCTATATGGATTGTTGTTGGGCCATGTGGGTAGCTCGGCTAGTATTGCAACCACTCCTCAAAAGATAAAGGTTATTGTCTCCATGAATCCGCCACATACTCCTAAAGAAGTGCATAGCTTTCCATCTAAGTTGGATATTATGTAACAAGCGAGATACACACCGACTAGGGTTTAGACACCCCGTCACACTGACTGAGGTATTTAAGGTGTAAGAGACCCAGATTAGGGCAACCAATTATTATCAAGATCAAACTCTTCACCTTCATCTCCAGCTTCCATGGCTTCCTCCTTCCTTCTCTCCTCTTCTCTCTCTTTCTCTCTTCTTCTAGTCTTCTTCCTTCTTCTTCTTGTTCTCTTTCTCTCTCCTCAGCTCTCCTTCTCTCCTCTCAGCTTCCTTCATTACAACTGGTATCAGAGCTTTAGCCTTTGGTCATTTTCCTCTTTCCCCTTTCTCCATTTTCAAATCCCAAAAACCCTAGTTACTCGGCTTACAGGTACAGGTACAGCAAGGACTGCAGTTAACTTCAGCTTTTTATAGAAAGTAGGAGCTATGGATGGAGACTCAAACATATCTAGAGGTAGAGCAGTTAAAATAGCAGGTTGTCACTTCTTTTCATACAAATTTTAAGGGTTCCATGCCAAGTTTAGGGTCCCAGGAGTTGGAAGAAAGCAAAACTTGAGTTACTTTTTGCTCCAGCCCCTTTCTCTCTCCTCCCAGGCAAGCTGCCATAGCCACACAGCAATGAAGAACTCCTCTTTTCCCTCGGAGCAGCCATGGGAGTCCCCATCTGAGGGTCCATGAGCCTTCCCAACTTGCCCCTAACCAAGGGCACCACCCTTATGGAAGGGCACAACCAGGTAGAGAGCCCAGGGAACAGCCCAAAAATTGCGGCGCATTTTGCATTGCTGTTCCCTGCTCAGCCTGCCCCTCCCCCAATCCTCTTGACCTTCTCCTCTTGCTGCCCTCCCCTCCCTACCACTCCAAGGCACTGACTGAGCACATTGGTCTACCCCTTTGGCACTCTTGCTCTTGGAATTCAGCCCCATAATGGACAGCAGTTGGACTGTTTGAAATAGTTTGGGGCAGCCATGGATTCTTTAAGTTGAAGCCATCCCTGACCTTGAGAGCTCATACCCCACAAGCCCTTCATCCCGTGAATGATTTCTCTTGCCTAGATGAAGACATTGAGTTCAGCATGCATGGGAGATTTGCAGGTAGCCATGGAGTTAAGGGTCTCTTGACACCTTTCCCCATACAAAAGCCCTCGTAAGGGTTTCTACACCTTTTATTCCTCTTTCTTATGAGTCTTTAAAAGGCCATTAAGCCTTTCCCATGGCTTTAATGGGCCTTATTCACGGAGGATTTTGAAACACCCCCTTCCCGGTTTTGAACCCTTTCCGTGGTTTCTCCCCTCCTCCACAAGTATCCCTTCAAAGAGCTTCTACAAAAGGAAAGAACAAAAGACTCATACAGGACAGTGGTATTTCAAAAAGGGAATTCGCAAGCTACATCCACGACGGAAAGGCTGCATTCGCGATGCCTCCTAAGAAAGCCCAGGGCACAACCGCAGGAGGATCGTCTCCTAGCATCCATGTGGACATCTCACCCCAAGTCTAGGTTTTCCATCCTAATTTTTATTTGGTACTGCTATAATTCAATCGTGTGAGGATAATTGTTGGAAATGGGATGCATTTTTTGTCTTAAATGCTTTAGAAAAATTAGCTCATGACGGAGGAATTTAGTCGTTAGTATTTTCAATAAAACAAACAAAAATAAAGTGAGCAGAAAATTGATATACATTTAGTCCATATTTACAAAAACGGAATAAAGATAGTGCACTCCATTTAGGCATGGAAGTATAAAATTGCATGTCACATTATTAGGCCATATCTTCTTCACAATGAGTCATCATGGAAAGTGCTAAGAATCCGTAGGAAAGTGCGAGGCATGAAATGACTCCTAAGTTGCATAAATTGGTCAATTATCGTTTTTCAACTGCAAATTATTAGTAAAAGGTTGCTTGTTTAGCATGAATCTTGTTCGTAAGTTATAGGATGATTAATTGGAATTAGGTTATAACCTAACCTATGCTTGATCTTAAATCGATAAGTTAAGGCTGAAAATCAATTTACGCGTAGACAATGACTCATGTGTTATGGAAATGATAGCATAATTAACTTCAAAAGTAGATAGGTTAAATTGACATAAACCTAAAACACCTAAACCTGCCGAGTACTCATTTTAGAAAGAGTTAATTTAATTCCAAAGAACTAACTAGTATTTCATACCTGACCTAGTCACACGTATTGCTAAAACCGAAACTCCTATACCCTAAATACTTGCCCACATTCACCAAATGTAGGGAACACGGAACATACTTGAGAAGTGATCTAGGGTTTGTCCCTAAGAATCTTTTGCTAAAAGATGGAACTTGGAATCCTAGGACTGACAACGTCAGCCTAATGTAATCAGGAACAGATTGTTTCGTGACTCCATTTGATGGGTAGAATAGTCCCATAGTTCGATGCGACACTTGTGCAACAAGTGTAGAGTCGTATGATCTTGTGATTGGATCACAAGGGAATGGCCAATTCTCGGAATGAGGTTGGCAGATTCTTACGCAAGTTATCTTGCAAGAGGATGAATAATCGTCCTAATATAGTATCTTTCTAGGATAAAAATAATTGCTTGGAGCAAAGGACAAACCAATAAATTGGAATAACATATGGAATTAAGGTATTGACCAAGTCGGGTTAATAGGGTACGCCCTAACCCAGGATATAGGGGATCTTGCTAAGTTGCAAATCATCCCAAATCGAGTGCTAGATGCATTCGTAAAGAAGGATTCACTTCTTAGCAGTTGGCCAACAATAAACGACCAATGGAATTGTTTGTGCTTATTACAGATTTAAGAGCACTTTTTTGCTTTGTTTGATCAATGAATTAAAGGATAAATGGATATCTAATACTTCAGGTTGAAGGCCTGAAGGGAGAGGCAGCTTCAGTTACCCCCGACTGCCTGGCTGACCCTAACCAAGGGGGTTGTTAACCGCACCGGGAAGGTGGACTGAACCCGCCGCAAGAGGTCTCTCCGTTAAGCGCTACTTGGAGCAGGAGGACGCTTGGGTGCCAGGGGGCTCTGGCCATAAATCCCTTGCCTTCCAGGCGCTGCATAAGAGGCTAACATGAGTTGGGATTGGATCTCGAGGCTCGCATACTAGTCTATGTTGAGATATCGAGCTCCACTCGTGATACGCCAGGGTGACCGTTGTGCATTTTTGTCACCGACGTGTCAGTTGCAGACGCGGTTGGTACACCGCCCATGAATAATAGCTACATGATAGCTATCCTTATCTACTCTAGTTCGTGGCTCAGTTAGTATGCCACCTTAGTTAGTTGAGTTTGGTTTGAGACCCATATATAGGGTTCTTCTATTTCTTTGTACTTGAGTTCTTTTGGCTTACACAACTAAGAAGAGGAAAACTGTTTTCAGCCTCCACCCTTGTGTGTCTTCCCCCATTGTGCAAGCAAGAAAGCTTCAAGCGAGACTCCTTCCTTCTCTCCCACAATCTTGACTTGGTATCAGAGCCTTGTTCGTGGTAAGGAGCTCAAGAAAGCAAGCCAAGCTCGCGGTGGTCTGGTAAGAGGAGCAGTGTTGCTTTCATTTCCTGTTTTGGGAGCAGATCACTGCAGGTAGCACAGCCGGAAATTGCAGGAGTGCATTGTCTCAGGTTGAGACGCCCTTCGCGGTGAAGCAAGAGGGCAGTATATGCTGCGGGACAGGGCTTTAGCCCTTGGCGACCTTGTTTTTTTGATTTGAGGCCATTTCGGGGCCTGTTTTGCAGACGGAAGTTTTCTGCACGCACTCAAGAAAAGGCTCAGTTTTATGCTGTGCGACCACTGTTCTACAGGTCGGTGAAAAGTTACTGTAGAAATTGCATCGTATGCTTGTGCGCAGAGACATTGGGAGTTTCAGAATCATCCTTGGTTCCTGTTTATGAAAAATCGTCACTAGGAAGTGACTGTGTGGTCAAATACCACTTTCGCCAGTTTTGCAGATTTGCCCTTGTGAGGCTGAAGCTGTGGTTTTTGCAGTGACAGAATTTTTTGCAGTCTTCTGTAATGGCATCTGATTCTCTTTCACAGATTGTCACTGAAAAGCTTGACAAGAACAACTTCCAGGCATGGAAGTTTAGAATGACGAATTTCCTTATGGGAAAAGGATATTGGGAATTTGTTGCAGGAAATGAAGAAGAACCAGTTCTTCCTGATGTTCCCAATCAACAACAAATGCAGGCATTTAAAACATGGCATGAGAGAGCCAGGAAAGTTATGTATTGGCTGTCTATCAGTATTTCAGACTCTATGATTGTGCATATTCAGGATGCAAGTACGCCAAAGGAGGCATGGGATACTTTGTCAAAAATGTATAGCACAAATACGCAAGCCAGGAAAATGCAGCTCAAGCAAGAGTTGCATAATGTGCAAAGAGAAAGTATGAGCATCAACGACTACCACATGAAGGTGAAGAAGATTGCAGATGCACTTGCTTCCATTGGGTCGCCAGTGGAAGATGATGATTTAGTTTCCGTGACCTTGAATGGTCTAGGAAAGGATTATGCACAGTTTCGAACATCCATTTCCGTTCGTGAAAGATTCCCTGACTTTGAGGAGTTGATTGCTCTTCTAATTTCTGAGGAGCAGAGAAATGGTGGTGCATCTTCTTCAGGAGGAACTTCAAAAGAAGCTGTCTTCTACTCAAATGCTGGAAGAGGTAGAGGCAGAGGTAGAGGAGGCCGATTTGGAGGCCGTGGCAGAAATCAGAATATGCAGCAAACTCAAGAAAACCAGTCCTATGGAGGAGGACGTGGTAACTCTAGAGGCAGGGGGAGCCAAAGAGGTCGTGGTGGATGGCAAAGAGGTCAAAATGCAAACAGTAATGTTGAATGCTACTACTGTGGTAAAATGGGTCATATGGCTAAAGACTGCTATAAAAAGCAGAATGACATCATGAATGGAAAACTGCAACAAGGGAATTATGCATCTTCTAGTAGACAGGGTGATGACAGAAATGAGCATTTGTTCATGGTGCAGCACATGAACAATTCTATGACAAGTGCAGAAGAAAGCAATGATGTATGGTATGTTGACTCAGGTGCATCAAACCACATGACAGGTCATGCAGAATGGATGGAGGATGCAAAGAAAATGGAAAAACCAAGATTTGTGGAGACTGGTGATGATACTGCACATCCTATTGTGCAGATTGGAAAAATTCCCTTGTCTATGCAGGGTGGGAAAAAGAAATACCTGTCCGATGTATTTCATGTCCCGAATATCACCAAGAATCTGGTTTCAGTTGGTCAAATGGTTGAACAGGGCTTGCAGGTCAGATTTAATCCTCATGGATGCTTTGTTGAGGATATGAAAAATAAAGGTCGCTTGATAGCAAAAGGAAAGAAGAAGGGCAGAATGTTTACATTGGATGCAGACATGTCTGAATTGAGTGCAGCAATGTTTGCACATGGGACCGGTGTAGTTGCAGATATTGATATCTGGCATAAACGCATTGGTCATGTTAATGTACAGCGACTTAAATCAATGCAGGCCCAAAATATTGTTGCAGGATTGCCCAAATTCAAGGTTGCAGAAATGCATAAGGTATGTGAAGCCTGTCAGTTTGGAAAACAGGCAAGGAAACCATTTCCTAGACATGTTCAAGAGAGTGAGAAGCCATTGGAATTAATTCACTCTGATGTGTGGACAACTAAAGCTGCATCTCTTGGAGGCTGTCATTATTTTGTCAGTTTTATTGATGACTATAGCAGAAAAGTTTGGGTGTATTTTATGAAAAAGAAAAGTGAAGTTTTTGGGCATTTCAAAACTCTTAAAGCTATGGTTGAAAAAGAAACAGGCTTGCAGATAAAATGCCTAAGGTCAGATGGAGGGGGAGAGTACCTCTCAAATGAGTTTGCAAAGTTCTTGCAGGAGCATGGCATAAAGCAGCAATATTCATGCAGTTATACCCCACAACAAAATGGAATTGCAGAAAGGAAAAACAGGCATATTGGAGAGGTATCTCGTGCCATGCTCAATGAAAAAGACTTGCCAGATTTTTATTGGGCTGAAGCAGTTGCTACAGCAGTCTACATAATGAACAGGACTCCCACTGCAGCAATACATGGAATGACTCCAGAGGAGAGGTATACTGGTAGGAAACCAGATATTTCTCATTTGAAAATTTTTGGTTGCATTGCCTATGTACATGTGCCAGATGAGCTGAGATCCAAGTTGGATCCAAAAGCTGAGAAGTGCATCTTTATTGGTTACTCTCTGCAGCAAAAAGGGTATAGATGCTATAACCCTTCTACTCGTAAGTTTACAGTGAGCAGAGATGTTGTTTTTGATGAGATGAGTAGCTGGTATAAACCAGTAAATGTGATTGATGATGAAGATGCACAAAATGGTAATGCTACACAAAATTCACAGCAGCAGTCACAAAATATTAGTGGACCTGGAGCGTCCTCTAGCAGTGGTTCACATTCTTCGCCATGGACAGGCAGATTGAGATCAGGAGAATCTTCTCAAAGCAATGCAGATAGTGGTATGCAGGTATCACAAAAAGGAAAAGAGAAGGTTGATCAGCCCATGTTTGATGTGAATGCAGGTCACTCTTATGTGGATGGTGAATCCAGTGGCTCAGAACAGAGCATTGATGATGAGTTGGGTATTCCTTCTATTGTTACACCTGGAGTAAGGAAGACCAGGGATGTTTTGAGAGCACCTGGGAGTGAACCTACTTTGCGCAGGTCTACGAGAGCTAGGTATCCTGTGGATAGGCTGAAATATGATGGATTTACAGCCATTCACTATGCATATATGGTCAAGGTGATACAGGAACCAGAACCCACTTCTTTTGAGCAAGCCATGGGAAAAGAAAAATGGGAGAAAGCCATGGATGAAGAAATGGATGCCTTGGAAGCAAATGCTACATGGGAGTTAGTACCTTTGCCTAAAGGTAAGAATGCAATTGGCTGTAAGTGGGTTTATAAGGTGAAGCACAATGCTGATGGTTCTGTGAACAGATACAAGGCAAGATTAGTAGTCAAGGGGTATGCACAAACATATGGCATTGACTATGAAGAAACATTTAGTCCGGTTGCAAGGATGGCAACCGTAAGAGCAGTCATTGCTATGGCTGCATCAAAGGGATGGTCTTTACATCAGATGGATGTAAAGAATGCCTTCTTGCATGGTGATTTGCAAGAAGAGGTCTATATGGAGCAGCCACCAGGTTATGTGCATGCTGTTCATCCTGAGTTTGTTTGCAGGTTGAAGAAAGCCTTGTATGGCTTGAAGCAAGCACCTAGAGCATGGTCTGAGAAGATAGGACAGTATCTTGTCACTATTGGCTTTCAGATTTCCAAGGCAGATTTCTCACTTTATGTGAGAAAAACAGAGAAAGGTATTATGCTGCTTGTCATTTATGTTGATGATTTGATTATGACAGGTGACAGTGATGAAGATATCCTTCATGTGAAAATGCTATTGAAGCAAAAGTTTGAGATGAAGGATTTGGGAGAGCTGCGTTATTTCTTGGGCATTGAGGTGATTAGATCACCAAGTGGGATACAGCTCTTGCAGAGGCAGTATGGATTGGACATGCTGTCCAAATATGGGATGACAGGCTGTAAGCCTATTTCAGTTCCTTTGGAGCAGAATGTGAAGCTGAGCGCAGATGTAGGTGAGCTTCTGGAAGACCCTACTATGTACAGACGCATAGTAGGAAGCTTGATTTATATGACTATTACCAGGCCAGATTTGAGCTATGCTGTTGGATTGGTAAGTCAGTTTATGCAGGCTCCAAGGAAATCGCATTTGGATGCGGCTAGACGCATACTCAGGTATGTGAAGTCCACATTGCAGTATGGACTATTTTATGAGACTGGGGTTCAGATACAGTTGCATGGATACACTGATGCTGATTGGGCTGGTAGTATTTCTGATAGACGATCTACCAGTGGATATGTGTTCTCTTTTGGGAGTGCTGCAGTCACTTGGAGCAGCAAGAAACAGCCTACAGTTGCCTTGTCGAGCACAGAGGCTGAGTACAGGGGTGCAGCAATGGCTGCATGTGAGGTAGCTTGGTTGCATAAGCTACTTTATGATATGCATCAGTCTACAGATGGGCCAGTTGTCATTTATTGTGACAACATGAGTAGTATACACTTGGCAAATAACCCAGTCTATCATGCTAGAACAAAGCACATTGAGGTGCATTATCACTATGTGCGAGAGAGGGTTTTACTAGGTCTTATTGATCTAGTTTATGTCAGCACAGAGGATCAGGTAGCTGACATATTCACGAAGGCATTGGGCGCAGAGAAGTTGCGCAAGTTCAGAGACCTGCTTGGTGTGCAGGAATTGGGATTGAGCTCGAGGGGGAGTGTTGAGATATCGAGCTCCACTCGTGATACGCCAGGGTGACCGTTGTGCATTTATGTCACCGACGTGTCAGTTGCAGACGCGGTTGGTACACCGCCCATGAATAATAGCTACATGATAGCTATCCTTATCTACTCTAGTTCGTGGCTCAGTTAGTATGCCACCTTAGTTAGTTGAGTTTGGTTTGAGACCCATATATAGGGTTCTTCTATTTCTTTGTACTTGAGTTCTTTTGGCTTACACAACTAAGAAGAGGAAAACTGTTTTCAGCCTCCACCCTTGTGTGTCTTCCCCCATTGTGCAAGCAAGAAAGCTTCAAGAGAGACTCCTTCCTTCTCTCCCACAATCTTGACAGTCTACGGGTGGAATCTTGGATTAGTGATCCCTGTGGATTGCTGGATAGCCTTCGGGCGGATTGTGGATAAGCCTACGGGCTGGACTTTATGTATTTCAAAGATAAATATGATAACCTATTAAAGAGGAACTTGTTTGATGTTGCTTTTCTATGTCAAGTGCTATGGTTACGTGAAAGAACTAGTGCCTAATGGGCTAATTAAGGAAGCTGATTGATACATGTCCAATTAAATGTGTTAGGTAATTAAATAACTAAAATAACCCGAGGAAAGTGCGGTGGATGGGCCATAGGTCCCGTCCTACAGATGGGTGGTCCCGGTTGGCTGGGAACTTTTCTCAAATCATGATGGACATTCAGAAGACCGTCAAAGAATACGAACAACAAAAGCGTTGACCTAGAGTTATAATTAATCCCAATTTACGCTGTTTTAGGGCAACAGAATGGGACTATTCCTTATGGCAGAGAGGTTGAGCTCAGCATTCCCCTCGTTTCCCATTCTCCTTGAACCAAGTGCAGCGTGAATCCGCTTCGGACCTAGCGTTAGTGCGTAAAGTAGTTTGCTTGGGTTCGACGCTAGTTTTGCCGTTAGGAAATGACCAATAAGCAAAACCCTAATTCAGGTCGGTCCTAAGTGGGAATGGTCGGAATACTTTCGCTACGTGGCAGACATGGAAAGCCCTAGATTGCAAACCCCCTAACATTCCATGGGAGTGTCGGGCGGAGCTTTCTAGACACCCTTTTCGATGGACTGTCAAGACATGTCATGAAGATAACAGGAGGACACGTTACAGTTGGTATCAAAGCCAACCAACAAAGGAATTGTTTTTATGAAATCTTAATAAGATAAAGTAAAGAAAATGTTGCTATCCAAACATTTCCTTACTTCCAATGCTGTCTTGCAGAACTATGAAGCATGGAACAGATTCTTCATATTTTGAGTCTTGTTTATGACTGCGATGCATTCCCTGCATTATCGACAAAGGGTTGAGATGATGAACATCCTAGATCGAATCTATAATCCATTTCCTTTGCACATGGAGCGAAGATGGACAGGTGCCTCAGGAATTTACTATATAGTTGCCCACCGGTTTGCATACCTACAAACCAACCTAAAGAGGATCAAGTGGTTGGAAGACCTAAAAGTCGTGAAGCTGTTCATTTTTGTGGAAGCTCATGTAAACTCAACTTTACATATTCAAGGTCGAAGGGTTGAGATGAACTCATATGTATATGAGGAAGTAACCCTGTAATCCCCGCCGATAGGATCAAAGTGTTGGGACGCCATGAGAAGAATGGGTTCCAAAGGAAAGGGTACCCTGAACTTCCAATGACTTACCGATTCCTGAAGATCCATGACCCGAAACCATACTATTATACAGTTCCTATAGATAAATGTAATACAACATTATTCTCCCCAAACTAAATGTAAACAGTTGGCTTAACATCGCAAGACATGTTGTATTCCGAAAGGGCTATGCCCATATAAATACAAATAAGACTTCTTTTTATCAATGTCTGATTGTGCATGAGAATTGATAAAAAGTTAAGTGGTTAGATTGCTTGGTTGATAGTGGAATTGGAGATGAAATAAAAATCAATAACGATTATCGTGTAATAACATTAAGAAACCTTTATCTAGGCACAACCCAGGTACAGGTTCCCAGTTCGCCTCCTACATTAAGTACTGCTGTAATCCAGGAGAAGAAATTCCTTCTCAAGAAAATTAAGCTGCCTGAATTTGACAGGAGAGGCAGGTCCATCCAAGCAGATGTTGAAATTTGGATTGAATCCATGGAGGATTACTTTGAAGCAACCGGTACTGCACCCGCCAATCAGGCTATGCTCGCGAAGCTGAAGCTCACCGGCAAAGCCAGGCTTTGGTGGAAGCAATGGTGCAGGGATAAAGGGATCGCAGAAGGATTCGTTACCTGGGAGAAGCTGAAGAAAGTCGTGTAGGGAAGATACTTACCACCTGCATATCGCATGCAGAAAATGAATGAGTTCTACGAGCTAAAATAGTTGGGGATCACTCTTGACGCATACTATTCTAAATTTGTTTCACTTCTAAAGTATGCGCCACAGATGGACATGACACAGCAGGTGTCCAAATTTTGTGCTGGTTTAAACCCACCAATGAATATCCATCTCGAATCTATGCATCCATCAGATCTTCAGGACGCGCTCGTTCGAGTTGCACCTATAATTCAAGAGATGCAGGCTAGACCAAGGGGTAACAAAACTTAGTCTTATAATGACCCAAATAGAGGAACATTCAAGCCTCAAATGAAGAGAGTTCAAGGTCAAAATCAGGGACAAAGAAAGAAAGCAAGAACTAACAATGTCAACAACTTTGTTCCTACTCAAAGCAATGGCCAAAATCTCCACTGTTTCCACTGCAATGAGCTCGGTCACTTCAAGAGGCAATGTTCCAAACTTGGAGGAGGACATCGCCAAGTATCTTTCCAAGGAACGGACCGTGGTCAGGGAGCCGCTACCCGAGGCAGAGGAAGAACCGCCTGCGTTGCCAATAGGCAAATGTGCGAAGAAGAAGAAGATCCGAACATGGAAGCAGAGTTTGAAAGGGCGATAGTCCATGCTACTCTTCACAAGAAAGGACCGAATCACCAGTTCTCGGTGATTCAAACACCGTCGGACTATCAAGGTAAAAGTTTTAAGACCTTGATTGATTGTGGCAGTACATATTCCTTTATCGCACCAGCTTGTGCAAAAAGACTAGGAATAGCCACAGTAGAAGCACCTATCTTGCTTGTGGAATTGGAAAATGGTCGTGAGGCTACTTGTATCAGGCAAACTGTTAAGGTGGAATTCTTTCTGGGAGGAAAGACAACTTCAGTCAAATTTAGAGTCATGAATTTAGGTATCCATGAGTGCCTACTCGGAATGGATTGGCTTAAGCCTAATGACGCCCACATTCATTGTGGAAAGGGCCAAGTTTCCTTTCGAAACTCTGAAAGGGAATTAGTCACAACTCAAGGAGAGGCTGGAAGTCCAAAAATTCAATTGGCCAAGGCATCTCGGATCATAAAAGGAGTTAGAAAAGGATAACCTATCTACTTGATTAAGCTCAACAAGTTAGATCAGAAGCAAGAGTCTAGTGAAGGACCTTCTTGGCTAAAGGAATACGCGGACGTATTCCCTGAAGAGTTGACAGAACTCCCGCCTCAAAGAGAAGTGGATCATGAGATTAAGCTAGTACCAAGAGCTGCGCCAATTGCAAACAGACCTTATAGAATGTCCATACCAGAAGCAATTGAGCTGAAGGAGCAACTCAAGCAACTGCTAGATCAGGGCTACATCCGTCCTAGCAGTTCACCATGGGGAGCTCCAATATTGTTCCAGAAAAAGAAAGATGGAATACTTTGACTATGTATTGATTACAGAGGGTTGAATCAATCAACTGTAAAAAATAAGTACCCTATTCCTAGAATAGATGAGCTTCTTGATCATCTTCAGGGGGCAAATATCTTCTCCAAGATTGATCTCAGGTCGGGTTACTATCAGATAAGGATCAAGGAAAAAGATATCCCAAACACAACCTTCAATACAAGATATGGACACATTGAGTTCCTAGTTATGTCATTCGGGCTTACGAATGCACGTGCCACCTTCAACAGGTTAATGCAAGATATCTTTAGGCCATATCTTGATGACTTTGTGCTCGTCTTCTTCGACGACACTTTAGTCTATTCCAAACAGGAAGAAGATCATGAATCCCAACTTCGGATTGTCCTTGAGACAATGAGGGCACATAAGCTGTATGCTAAGATGAAGAAGTGTGCATTCTTCAAGCGTTAGATTGAATATATGGAATTCATCATATCAACGGAAGGAATCTCAGTAGATCTAGCCAAGGTCAGAGATGTGCTCGAATGGCCAATACCAACAATTGTTAAAGAAATACACAACTTTCTTGGATTGACAGGATGGTATACGGTCTTCATAAAAAACTATGCTCTAATTGCAGCACTTCTGATGGACTTACTGAAGAAGCAAACATGCATTGCATAGTCAACTCCCGAACAAACTAGCTTCGACAGATTGAAGCAAAGTTTGGTATCAGTACCTACCCTAAAGCTTCCAGACCTCAGTAAGGAGTTCGAGGTAGTAACTGATGCTAGCACAGTTGCCTTAGGTTGTGTGCTCATGCAGGAAGGTCATCCTGTAGCATACTCTTCAAAGAAATTGAAGAGTCATGAGAAGAATTATGCTACCCATGATCTGGAATTGTTAGCTGTCATCCATGCTCTAAATCTTTGGAGACACTACCTGTTGGGTAATAAGTTTACTCTAGTAACTGACCATAAGAGTCTCAAGTGGATCTTTACCCAAAATAAGCTCAACATGAGGCAACGTCAGTGGATTGAAGTGCTGGAGGAGTATGACTTTGAAATCAAGTACCGACCAGGGAAAGAGAATGTAGTTGCCGATGCACTCAGTTGCAAGGCATTCCTTAATTCCCTAATCTTGCAGAATCCAACAACAACTAGATCTCTAGCTACAAAAGTATCTATGCCAAACAATCCAATACTTGAGTTAGCTAGAGAGAAAGCATGCCATGATCCAGCCTACCAAACGATACTAAGGGAAATCTCTATCAAGGATCAAGATCAAAAGTTGCAGGCTAAGTATCATGAATTCTCTATCAATAATGGACTTGTCTACTATAGGACGAGGCTGTGTATACCCACAAGTCAGTCACTTAAGCAGAAGATATTGTGGGAAGCTTATGATTCCCCTTTCTCAGGACATCCTGGCTATGCCAAGACTCTCAATGCAGTTAGGAAGAGCTACCATTGGGAGAGGCTTAAAAGTGAATTTCTCAAATATGTCACCGAGTGTTTGTCTTGTCAACGTTTCAAAGCCGAACATGTCAAAATGCCAGGGAAATTGCAACCGCTTGACATTCCCAAAATGAAATGGGAATTCATTAGTATGGATTTTTTTGTTGGCCTACCCCAAGTTCAAGGAGGATACAACTCCATCATGGTTGTGGTTGACATGCTAACTAAGGTTGCACACCTTATTCCAGTAAAGACAAACTTTAAAGCCTCAGACATTGCAAGATTGTTTATCAAGGAGATATTCAAGATACATGGGCTACATAGAGGAATCATTAGTGACCGTGATTCTCTCTTCACATCACACTTCTGGAGAGCTATCTTTGAGGCCATTGGGACTCAACTCTGCTTTAGCACAGCTTACCATTCCCAAACAGATGGCAAAACAAAGCGAGTCAATCAAGTCATTGAGGACATGCTTAGGGCATACTGCTGTCGTGAGCCAAAAAGGTGGATTCAATACTTTCCTTTGGTTGAATTTTCCTACAATGCTTATTACCAACAAAGCATTCAGATGACCCCTTTCGAAGCATTGTATGGTCATGACTCTCGAAGTCCCCTAAACTTCTCAGATCCAACCTTAAGGGTTGAAGCTTCAAGGCAGATGTTGGAAGAGATGGATGACCAAATAAAGTCAATAAGACAGGACATCCAAGCTGCCAAGGATAGACAGAAGGGATACGCGGATTTGAAGCGTCAAGATAGAATCTTCAAAGAAGGAGACATGGTCTTCATTTGCGTACGCCCAAAGAAGAGTTCCCTATCCTTAAGAGATTGCAAAAAGCTAAGTCCGAGGTATTGTGGACCATACAAGATCCTCAAGTCCGTAGGACCTAATGCTTATAGACTGCAACTCCCTGAGAACCTAAAAGTTCATAATGTATTCCATATCAGCCAATTGAAGAAGTATGTACCTAATCCTAACCATGTACTTGATGACCAACAAGTTGTGATGCCTAGTCAAGGAGTCCTTGAACTAAGGCCTAACAGGATCTTAGATGTTAGGGAGAGACAACTGAGATCCAAAAACTTGAGAGAATGCCTCCTCCAGTGGAAAGATTATCCCGAAGAGGATGCCACTTGGATAGATGAAGGCACTCTCAACCATCAATATCCCCAACTTATCTCGAGATGAGGACATCTCGATTCCTTCAAGGGGGAGAGAATGTAATATCCTCAATCTAATTACACCTTTTGCATATGAATGGCCTCTAAGGATTGGATAAATGTCAATTTTTTTTAATATTCTCCTTATTCCCCCTAGCCGACTGTCAAGCTGGAGGGGGAGGGGAATAGAAGGAGTGACTAATCTCCTCAGTGGAGCTTGCAGGAGATAAGTAGCCATGGCCACTTCCACGCAGGGGAGGGAGGATCCCCCTCCCCTTACCTATATAAATTGGGGAGGGGGGGGGGGAGGGGGGGTGCAAGCAGAATGGGGACGGAAGTGCTGCCGTGAATGCTAAAAAGGGGATGCCGTCAACTTTCAGAGAGGGAGAGAGTGAGGCTCTTGTGGAAGAATCGTGAGGGAGAGAGAGATTAAAGACGCTGTGTGCTGCCGTAGAGCAAGAAGGGGCGTCGTGCTGCTCTCGAGGAGGAGCCGCTGCTGCCGCCAACTACGTCTCAGGTCGCCGCTGTCATCGCCATCAATCCGATTCGCTGTCCCTCTCCACGCCACATTACAAGCACATAAGCTTCCCTTGAAGCTTCTAGAAGTTTCCAAGGGGGCTTCCTAAGCCCCCTTTCACACCTTTGCCTATTTCCCCCTCAAATTTTCCCCTTAGGGATCTATAAGCCCCCTTTCCCCCCCCTCCCAAAAAGGTTTTACTTTAGAACCTTTTTTCCCCCCTCAAATTTCCCATAAGGGCTCCCTTAGGCCCCTTTTCCCCCCCCCCCGACTTTTGCCGTGAAGGGCCCTCATATGGACCCTTAAGTTTTTTTTTTTCTCTACCCTAGCAATAATTCCCTCCTAAGGGCTCCCTAAGGACCCTTTTATACCCTTTTGTTTTACCCCCTTACGAAAAGAAAAGAGGGAGTTAAGGGTCTTTTGACACCTTCTTTCCCCATACAAAAGCCCTCGTAAGGGTTTCTACACCTTTTATTCCCCATTCTTGTGAGTCTTTAAAAGGCCATTAAGCCTTTCCCATGGCTTTAATGGGCCTTATTCGCCCCCTTCCCGGTTTTGAACCCTTTCCGTGGTTTCTCCCCTCCTCCACAAGTATCCCTTCAAAGAGCTTCTATGAAAGGAAAGAATAGAAGACTCATAAAGGATGGTGGTATTTCAAAAAGGGAACTCGCAAGTAGCATCCACGACGGAAAGGCTGCATTCACGATGCCTCCTAAGAAATCCCAGGGCGCAACCGCAGGAGGATCGTCTCCTAGCATCCACGTGGACATCTCACCCCAAGTCCAGGTTTTCCTTCCTAATTTTTATTTGGTATTGTTATAATTCAATCATGCGAGGATAATTGTTGGAAATGGGATGCATTTTTTGTCTTAAATGCTTTAGAAAAATTAGCTCACGACGGAGGAATTTAGTCATTAGTATTTTCAATAAAACAAACAAAATTAAAGTGAGCATAAAATTGATATGCATTTAGTCCATATTTACAAAAACAGAATTAAGATAGTGCACTCTGTTTAGGCATGGAAGTATAAAATTGCAAGTCACATTATTAGGCCATATCTTCCTCGCAATGAGTCATCATGGAAAGTGCTAAGAATCCGTAGGAAAGTGCAAGGCATGAAATGACTCCTAAGTTGCATAAATTGGTCAATTATCATTTTTCAATTGCAAATTATGAGTAAAAGGTTGCTTGTTTAGCATGAATCTTGTTCGCAAGTTATAGGATGATTAATTGGAATTAGGTTATAACCTAACCTATGCTTGATCTTAAATCGATAGGTTAAGGCTAAAAATCAATTTACGTGTAGACAATGAGTCATGTGTTATGGAAATGATAGCATAATTATCTTCAAAAGTAGATAGGTCAAATTGGCATAAACCTAAAACACCTAAACCTGTGGAGTACTGGTTTTAGAAAGAGTTAATTCAATTCTAAAGAACTAACTAGGATTTAATACGTGACCTAGTCGCACGTATTGCTAAAACTGAAACTCCTATACCCTGAATACTTGCCCACATTCACCGAATGTAGGGAACATGGAACATACTTGAGAAGTGACCTAGGGATTGTCCCTAAGAATCTTTCGCTAAAAGATAGAACTTGGAACCCTAGGACTGACAACATCAGCCTAATGTAATGGAACAAACTATTTTGTGACTCCATTTGATGGGTAGAATAGTCCCATAGTTCGATGTGACACTTGTGCAACAAGTGCAAAGTCGTATGATCTTGTGATTGGATCACAAGGGAATGGCTAATTCTCGGAATGAGGTTAGTAGATTCTTACGCAAGTTATCTTGCAAGAGGATGAATAATCGTTCTAATATAGTATCTTTCTGGGGTAAAAATAATTGCTTGGGGCAAAGGACAAACCAATAAATTGGAATAACATATGGCCTTAAGGTATTGAACAAGTCAGGTTAATAGGGTACGCCCTAACCCAGGATATAGGGGATCTTGCCAAGTTGCAAGTCATCCCGGATCGAGTGCTGGATGCATTCGTAAAGAAGGATTCACTCCTTAGTAGTTGGCCAACAATAAACGACCAATGGAATTGTTTGTGCTTATTACAGATTTAAGAGCACTGTTTTGCTTTGTTTGATCAATGAATTAAAGGATAAATGGATATCTAATACTTTAGGTTGTAGGGCTGAAGGAAGAGGTAGCTTCGAGTACCCCCGACTGCCTGCCTGACCCTAATCAAGGGGGTTGTTAACTGCACCGGGAAGGTGAACCAAACCCGCCACAAGAGGTCTCTCCGTTAAGCGGTACTTGGAGCAGGAGGACACTTGGGTGCCAGGGGGGCTCTCACCATAAATCCCTCGCCTTCCGGGCCCTGCACAAGAGGCTAATGTGACTCGAGATTGGATCTTGGGACCCGCATAATGATCCCTATGGATTGCTGGATAGCCTTCTAGTGGATTGTGGATAAGCCTACAGGCTAGAATTTATGTATTTCAAAGATAAATATGATAACCTGTTAAAGAGGAACTTGTTTGATGTTAATTTTCTATGTCAAGTGCTATGGTTACATGAGAGAACTAGTGCCTAATGGGCTAATTAAGGAAGCTGATTGATGCATGTCCAATTAAATGTGTTAGGTAATTAAATAACTAAAACAACCCGAGGAAAGTGCGGTGGATGGGCCATAGGTCTGTCCTACAGATGGGTGGTCCCGGTTAGCTGGGAACTTTTCTCAAATCATGATGGACAGCCAGAAGATCGTCAAAGAATACAAACAACAAAAGCGTTGACGTAGAGTTATAATTAATCCTGATTTACGTTGTTTTAGGGGAAGGAATGGGACTATGCCTTATGTCACAGAGGTTGAGCTCGGCATCCCTCTCGTTTCCCATTCTCCTTGAACCAAGTGCAGTGTGAATCCGCTTCGAACTTGGCATTTCTGTATAAAGTAGTTCGCTTGGGTTCGACGCTACTTGCCGTTAGGAAATGACCTATAAGCAAAACCCTAATTCAGGTCGGTCCTAAGTGGGAACGGCCGGAATACTTCCACTGAGTGGCAGACGTGGAAAGCCCTAGATCGCAAACCCTGTAACATTCCATGGGAGTGTCGGGCGGAGGTTTCTAGACACCCTTTCCGATGGACTACCAAGATGTGTCACGAAGATAACAGGTGGACACGTTACAGATGCACTATTCTCCTTCTGTTTAGCTCCATCCTTTTACATGCTTGAGTATAAAGTACTAAAGGAAAAATATGGTAAAATGAAAAAAATATTTTACTTTTTATAGACTAGCCTATAGGAGTCCTCACCTAGGAGTTCTAGGTTTAGTTGTCCTAGGTTAGATAGGCAGATCAGACCACCACTTAGGATGACTCCTTTGATAGTTCTTTTTAGCCACTTTGTGCTGGAGCAATTGGTTAGCAACTAGCTCGAGATTCCTGTCAAACTATACTTTCCCTATCCTTTGTGGACTTCATGCTTTGATTTTGTTAAGGGGTAGAGTGAGCTGTGTTGTAATAAGTGGGGATCACAAAAACATGGCATGGGAACATACCAATCACACTAACGGTATATAAGGTGTATGAGGGTATTCTGAGGCATCACAGAATTATCAAGAATCTCTATTTTTCACCTTCACAAGCTTTCATGGCTTCTTCTTCTTCCTCTTCTTCTTCTTCCTCCCTTTCCTCCCTTTCTCTCTCTTCTCCCTGTCTTTCTCTCTCCTCTTCTTCTCCTGCAGTCCTTCTCTCTCTTCTCTTCCTTAGTTAGGCTAGTTAGCTCTCTTTCATTACAAGTGGTATCAGAGTTTTGTCCTTGATCCTTTTCTTTTCCCATAGATTTAGGGTTCTCACAGTTAGAAAACCTCAATTACATCTCTCTCATACGTACACAAGGAGTACTTAGGCAAGCTGTTAGCCCTCTTGAAGACTATGGCAGCGTTTCTTGGAGCCTTCCCAAGAACCATGGACACATCTGGAGGCGAGAAGATAAATTTGTCTAGTTGTCAGTAATTTCCATGTAAGTTTCTTGAGGGTTTTGGGAAAAGGAGTGTAGCAGAGTTAGAGAAGTCCAAAAGCGCAGTTACTTTTTCAAGAGAACCTTCTCTCTCCTTCCTTCAAGCTACCATGGAACCTTCAGCCCAAGAAGTGCAGAAATCTTGCTTCCCCCTCTTCATCAGCCTAAATGACTTGTCCCAGAGCCTTCCTCCCATCATGCTCGGCATCTAGAGCAGCCATGAGCCCTACCTGACCTACCTGGAGCCTCTTGTGGATAGCCCGAGAAGCGTGGTGCATTTTGTGCTGAGTGGCCTGCTCACTCCTCCTGCTCTAGCTCAGCTCCAGCCTTCCCTGCTTCATTCTCCAGCCTCTGGCACACTTCTCGGCAAGCTTGAGTATGAGTATTGAGGTCCCCCATGTTGAGATATCGAACTCCACTCGTGATACGCCAGGGTGACCGGTGTGTATTTATGTTACCGACTTGTCAGTTGCAGATGCGGTTGGTACACCGCCCATGAATAATAGCTAGATGACAGCTATCCTTATCTACTCTAGTTCATGGCCCAGTTAGTATGCCACCTTAGTTAGTTGAGTTTGGTTTGAGACCCATATATAGGGTTCTTCTATTTCTATGTATGAGAGTTCTTTTGGCTTACACAACTAAGAAGAGGAAAACTATTTTCAGCCTCCACCTCTGTGTGTATTCCCCCATTGTGCAAGCAAGAAAGCTACAAGTGAGACTCCTTCCTTCTCTCCCACAATCTTCACATGGTATCAGGGCCTTGTTCGTGGTAAGCAACTCAAGAAAGCAAGCCAAGCTCGTGGTGTTCTGGTAAGAGGAGCAGTGTTGCTTTCATTTTCTATTTCGGGAGCAGATCTTTGCAGGCAGCACAGCCGGAAATTGCAAGAGTGCATTGTCTCAGGTTGAGACACCCTTCGCGGTGAAGCAAGAGGGTAGTATATGCTGCACGCGAGGGCTTTAGCCCTCGACGACCCTGTTTTTTTTATTTGAGGCCATTTCGGGGTCTGTTTTGGAGGCGGAAGTTTTCTGCACGCACTCAGGAAAAAGCCTTGTTTTATGCTGTGTGACCACTGTTCTACAGGTCGGTGAAAAGTTACCACAGATATTGCATCGTATGCTCGTGTGCAGAGACATTGGGAGTTACAGAATCATCCTTGGTTCATGTATATGCAAAATCTTCACTAGGAAGTGACTGTGTGGTCAAATACCACTTTTGCTAGTTTTGCAGATTTGCCCTTGTGAGGCTGAAGCTGTGTTCTCTGCAGTGAAAGAATTTTTTACAGTATTCTGTAATGGCGTCTGATTCTCTTTCACAGATTGTAACTGAAAAGCTTGACAATAACAACTTCCAAGCATGGAAGTTTAGAATGACGAATTTCCTTATGGGAAAAGGATATTGGAAATTTGTTGCAAGAAATGAAGAAGAACCAGTTCTTCTTGATGTTCCCAATCAACAGCAAATGCAGGCATTCAAAGCATGGCATGAGAGAGCCAGGAAAGTTATGTACTGGCTTTCTATCAGTATTTCAGACTCTATGATTGTGCATATTCAGGATGCAAGTACGCCAAAGGAGGCATGGGATACTTTGTCAAAAATGTATAGCACAAATACGCAAGCCAGGAAAATGCAGCTCAAGCAAGAGTTGCACAATGTGCAAATAGAAAGTATGAGTATCAATGACTACCACATGAAGGTGAAGAAGATTGCAGATGCACTTGCTTCCATTGGGTCGCCAGTGGAAGATGATGATTTAGTTTCTGTGACCTTGAATGGTCTAGGAAAGGATTATGCACAGTTTCGGACATCCATTTCAGTTCGTGAAAGATTTCTTGATTTTGAGGAGTTGATTGCTCTTCTAATTTCTGAGGAGCAGAGAAATGGTGGTGCATATTCTTCAAGAGGAACTTCAAAAGAAGTTGTCTTCTACTCAAATGCTGGAAGAGGTAGAGGCAGAGGTAGAGGCAGAGGTAGAGGAGGCCGATTTGGAGGCCGTGGTAGAAATCAGAATATGCAGCAAACTGAAGAAAACCAGTCCTATGGAGGAGGACATGGTAACTCTAGAGGCAAGGGGAGCCAAAGAGGTCGTGGTGGATGGCAAAGAGGCCAAAATGCAAACAGTAATGTTGAATGCTACTACTGTGGTAAAATGAGTAAAAAAAATAAACACTGCTATAAAAAGCAGAATGACATCATGAATGGAAAACTGCAACAAGGGAATTATGCATCTTCTAGTAGACAGGGTGATGACAGAAATGAGCATTTGTTTATGGTGCAGCACATGAACAATTCTGTGACAAGTGCAAAAGAAAGCAACGATGTATGGTATGTTGACTCAGATGCATCAAACCACATGACAGGTCATGTAGAATGGATGGAGGATGCAAGGAAAATGGTTGACCCCGGTGGCTGCCCCATGGATGGCATGCTTGGGAATGTCCCTTTGCACCCCACACTTACCACTATATTAGCTTTCTTAGTCTCCATGGATGCATGGACCGGCTCTAGGAGCCTGAACACCCTATGGGTACATGGTAACATTGATGGCAAGAATGTATACATTCTTATAGATAGTGGAAGCACACACAATTTTGTGAATAAATCAACTCTTGCCTGTTTAATATGTGTTCCTACTGAATTACAACAACCTCTTAGGGTTTAAGTGGCCAATGGAAGTGAGGAAATAAGCTCCTATGTATGCACACAAGTGTCTCCTATGCTGGCCGAAAATTATACAACAAAGGTGGACTTAATTACCCTTGTTATGGGCCCCATGGATGTTGTTTTAGGTTGTGATTGGCTATAGCAGGTGGGAAAAATCTCTATGGACTTCTCTGAGTTGTATATGGAGTTTGTAATGCATGGGCAGCTTGTACATTTGGAGGGCATCAAAGAAATTGTAGATTTTCAGCTTATAACAGCAAGACAACTCAAAAAGGAATTCAAGAAATGCTCATAGATCTTTGTCTTGCATTTACATAAGGATAATGATGATCAACACACCTTGGGGAAGCAAAATGCAGCACTAAAAGCACTTTTGGCTGAATATGAGGACCTATTTCAGCCGCCCACCACTCTCCCACCTCAGAGATCGGTGGATCACCCGATTGACTTGGAGCCACATGCCAAGCCCGTCAATAAACCCCCATATCGGCTCTCTAAATGTGAGCAAGAGGAAGTAGCTAAGCAAGTCAAGGAGCTCACTGAAATGGGATTCGTAGAGCCTAGCTCTTCCCCTTATGCCTCCTTGGTTCTATTGGTTAAGAAAAAGGACGGATCCTTTCGGTTGTGCATTGACTACCTTGATCTCAATAAGATCACCATAAAAAATAGATACCCCATCCCTCGAATTGATGACTTGCTTGATGAGCTCAAGGGAGCACGCTACTTCACCAAGATTGATTTGCGATCCGGTGGTACACCAAATCAAAATGAGAGTGGGTGATGAAGTTAAAACAGCCTTCCGGATTGACTGTGGCTTGTATCATTTCCTTGTCATGCCATTTGGGCTCACTAATGCCCTCGCCACGTTTCAGAGCCTAATGAACAAAATATTGCAGCCATGGCTTTTCCAATTTGTGTTGGTATTCTTTGATGATATACTCATTTACAGCAAGTCACTGCATGAGCATTTGAAGCACGTCAGACAAATTTTTTATATACTAAGAGAGCACTAGTTATTTTCCAAGGAAAGCAAGTGTGTCTTCATGCAAATAGAGGTTGAGTACATGGGACACATTGTTAGTGAAAAAGGCATCCAAGCTGACCCTAAGAAAGTGCAGTGTGTTCGAGATTGGCCCACAACCACTACCACTACCTCCTTGCATGGTTTTCTTGGTCTCTCCTCTTTTTATCGGAGATTTATTCACCATTATGCCATAACTGCAGCACCATTAACTGATAGGCTGAAAAAAAGGCATTCTTATGGGATGATTTGGTTAATCGTAGTTTTTAGCAGCAGCTGAAAGAATTGCTTTCTTCAGCCCCCATCCTT
Source organism: Lygodium microphyllum (assembly GCF_053477565.2). Classification (NCBI taxonomy): domain Eukaryota; kingdom Viridiplantae; phylum Streptophyta; class Polypodiopsida; order Schizaeales; family Lygodiaceae; genus Lygodium; species Lygodium microphyllum. The sequence goes on from NC_141146.1 coordinate 139,343,971, forward strand.
GTATGCCCCGACTTTTCAAAGGATTTTACCATCCAGTGTAATGCTAGTGGACGAGGGGGTATTGGTGCAGTCTTGCTGCAAGAACACGGTGTAATAGCATTTGAGAGCTAGAAATTGGATGATAAAGAGAGAGAGTTGCATGTCTATGATCAGGAGATGTTGGTAGTCATTCATGCTAAAAAAAATTGGCACCACTACTTGTATGGTAGTAAATTTAAAGTGAAAAGCGACCACCGTGTGCTCAAATACTTCTTGACTCAGCCCAACCTCACTCCCAAACAATGTAGATGGGTAGCTACCCTACAAAACTATGACTTTGAGATTACCCACACCTGTGGCAAGGACAATGTAGTGGCTAATGCACTCTCTCGCATGTGGGCATGCAAGGTTTCATCTATCACTGAACTCCACCATGATTGGATTGCAGAGCTCCAAGAGGCCTACTTGCTTGATGCTGAATTCAGGCCTCTTTTTCAAAAATTACAACAAGGTGTTATGGATGACAACTCTCAATATCAGCTCCATAATGGCCTCATTTTGATCCATGTCTGTATCGTAATTCCTCATGCCTCTCCTTTTACCCAAAGGATCCTTGAAGAGATGCATTCTTCACCGATTGCTGACCACTTATGGGTCTTCAAAACATATAACTGCATTTCAAAAAGCTTCCATTGGAAAGGCCTATGGTGAGATGTTAAAGACTTCGTGTCTAGATGTATGCCTTGTCAACAAAATAAAGATAGTACTCTTAAACCAGGTGGATTGTTGCAGCCCTTGCCTATCCTCGAAGGAAAATGGACCCACATTACCATGGATTTCATCACCGGTTTACATACAACCAAGAAGGGTTGGAATAGCATCTATGTGGTAGTTGAGCGGCTCACTAAAGCAACCCATTTCATCCCTACAAAATCTTAGTTTGCAGCATCTCAATTTGCCACTTAGTTTATGGAGCTTGTATTTAAGTTGCATGGCTTACCCCACGTCATAGTACATGATCGAGACACCAAATTTATGAGTTACTTTTGGCATACAATTTTCAGCTCGATGGGGACCAAATTGTCTCCGTCTATACAGCCTATCATCCCCAAATGGATGGGCAGACCGAGCGAGTCAACAAGTGGCTTGAGACTTATTTGTGACATTTTTGTCATGATGTGCAGAATTCTTGGGATGTATGGCTGCATTTGGCTAAATTTTCTTACAACAACTCCACTCATTCGAGCATTGGAGTCTCCCCCTTTAAAGCATTGTATGGTTATCAGGTGCCCCTCCCCACCGTGATCTTCAATGAAAAGCTCAATCCCCTTGGAAAAAAAGAGTTGGACCGCATGCAAGCTTTACTTCAACAATGCAAGGCAAATCTCAAA